>NC_137097.1:81151706-81621706 GCF_949357685.1 Gobio gobio
GTAGGGGCAGTGTGTGTGTGTGTGTGTGTGTGTGTGTGTGTGTGTGTGTGTGTGTGTGTGTGTGTGTGTGTGTGTGATGGGTAGGTTTAGGGGCAGGGGCAGTGTGTGTGTGTGTGTGTGTGTGTGTGTGTGTGTGTGTGTGTGTGTGTGTGTGTGTGTGTGTGTGTGTGTGTGTGTGTGTGATGGGTAGGTTTAGGGGTAGGGGCAGTGTGTGTGTGTGTGTGTGTGTGTGTGTGTGTGTGTGATTGGTAGGTTTAGGGGCAGGGGCAGTGTGTGTGTGTGTGTGTGTGTGTGTGTGTGTGTGATGGGTAGGTTTAGGGGCAGGGGCAGTGTGTGTGTGTGTGTGTGTGTGTGTGTGTGTGTGTGTGTGTGTGTGTGTGTGTGTGTGTGTGTGTGTGTGTGTGTGTGTGTGTGTGTGATGGGTAGGTTTAGGGGTAGGGGCAGTGTGTGTGTGTGTGTGTGTGTGTGTGTGTGTGTGTGTGTGTGTGTGTGTGTGTGTGTGTGTGTGTGTGTGTGTGTGTGTGTGTGTGTGTGTGTGTGTGATGGGTAGGTTTAGGGGCAGGGGCAGTGTGTGTGTGTGTGTGTGTGTGTGTGTGTGTGTGTGTGTGTGTGTGTGTGTGTGTGTGTGTGTGTGTGTGTGTGATGGGTAGGTTTAGGGGTAGGGGCAGTGTGTGTGTGTGTGTGTGTGTGTGTGTGTGTGTGTGTGTGTGTGTGTGTGTGTGTGTGTGATGGGTAGGTTTAGGGGCAGGGGCAGTGTGTGTGTGTGTGTGTGTGTGTGTGTGTGTGTGTGTGTGTGTGTGTGTGTGTGTGTGTGTGTGTGTGTGTGTGTGTGTGTGTGTGTGTGTGTGTGTGTGTGTGATGGGTAGGTTTAGGGGTAGGGGCAGTGTGTGTGTGTGTGTGTGTGTGTGTGTGTGTGTGTGTGTGATTGGTAGGTTTAGGGGCAGGGGCAGTGTGTGTGTGTGTGTGTGTGTGTGTGTGATGGGTAGGTTTAGGGGCAGGGGCAGTGTGTGTTGAGCCAGTGTGATTAACATTATTCAGTTCATGTTCCACAACCACTGAAGATGAGGACTTTCTGTCCATACTGTAACAGCCATGAAGTTTACATAATAATTAATAGTTTAGCATCAAATACATCAAGAAATATGAAAACATTTTGATTTGTGCTGAATGAGAGTGTTTGGCTGCATGAGCCCAACGGCACTTTAAATGAGTTAGTTTGGGCTTGTTTAGAGATACTCTTTCATTCTTCTTCTGTTCTGAATATCATTAAATGCTGGATATTAATAAGAGAGCTGTGAAGCAACACTTCTCCAGTGAGGAGAAAACACTGCATTTTTTCAATCCTCTGCTTTTTATGCTGGCATGTTTTATGTTTTTATTTATTAATTTATATCATAATGATCACTCAAATGTTCTGTGTTTCAGGCACCAGTGGAGTGAATGAGACTCATGTGTTCATCAGTTCTGGTGCAAATATCCATCTGCCCTGTAATAATGCTCTTCCTGACTGCACATCAACTACATGGAGCTATAACAGATTCAGACTTTCAGCAGCTGTTGAACTGATTAATGGAGGGATGAAGAAGAAAGGCAACAACGTCACAATAGAAGATTATGGATATTACACCTGCCAACAATTTGCGAATGAACAGAAACAAGGACCTGATGCACGTGTTGATCTGCATGTTCTTCATGGTGAGTTTATGATTATGAGGTCAATTTAAAAAGGGCAGATTCTCCCTTTAATCTCTCAGATGATGATTGAAGAGTCTGTGATTTGTGTCTTGTGTTTAGTTTCAGTGTCTCCATCCTCATCATCATCATCATCATCATCATCATCCTCCTCACAGACTGAGATCAGTCCAGGCCGCTCTGTGACTCTCTCCTGTCAGTTGTATTCATATGATGGATTCTCCTGCAATGATTTGGTCCGTTCTGAGGGAATTGAGCTGTTGTGGGTGAATCAGGCTGGTGTTGATCTTCAGACAGACTCCAGATATCAGATATCAGCTCCAGATCGCTGTATCATCTCTCTGACTACAACACTCCTGAATGAAGATCACAACAGAGAGTGGAGATGTGAAGTTACTCAGAGAAAACAACTCAAGACCTCAGTCACATACACTGTCAAGAGTTCAGGTGAGAAAACACTCTCATGAATCAGTTTCAGAAGACCCTCATAATGTCAGTAACACTAAGGACTATTAGTGTCACTGAACCAGAACAAACTGAGAGCACAAAAGCTTCTTTGACTCTGACAGAAGAGTAACTCAAGGCATCGTTTAAAGAACTTTCACTGTTATGAGTTTCACTGAATCCTCTTTTCCCTTGAATTTGAACTTTATTGGAAAGAGTTGTTTAATAAAGTGTCTTGTCAGCCTTACTTGACAAGTGTTGTTCTGTCAAAGTAACAATGGTGAGTAAAATTGATTGATAATGCAGGATGCACACCATATCTTAGGGCTATATCTCCAAGAACAGGATTGGACTACTGAAGGCCAAGAACAACTTTTACAGAAATGCTGATGGAACGTGCAGCTTTTTTCACAGTCTATATTGATTCCTATTTTTCATATTTATGGAAAATGCCTTAGTGACGTGGTGCCATTGAATTGCATTCCCCAAAAGTATCAGAAACTGACACAATGCCTGTGAACTGTATTAAAAGGGAATGTTCCGGTTACTAACATATCCTCGGTTTGCTGAGATAGCGTGCCGTGCTACTGCGCCTTTGCCCAAGTCAACGCTGCCATTCCTCAGTCAAAAAAGTCTGACAAAAATGGCTTTCAACGCAACCTAAATATGCAGTCTGCCCCGCCTGTTTTGGTGGGCTGGAGAGCCATTTGTCATGAACAAATCAGGCTTCAGTATTCAGAGAACAATTTAGTTTTCTCCCACAGCTGTCAGAAACCGTAACTGCTCGTTCCCGTTATCTCTGGGAACCAATTTTATGTTAGTAACTGCACCGTTTGTTGCTCAATGCAATGTAGACAGGGCCGCATTAATGCACGGGCTTACCTGGGCCTAAAGGGATAGTTCACCCAAAAATGAAAATTAGCCCATGATTTACTCACCCGCAAGCCATACTAAGTGTGTATGACTTTCTTATTTCTGATTAACACAATCAGAGTTATATTTAAAAATGTGATAAATTAAACTTTTTTTCTTTTCTTTTTTTTTAGATAAATCAGTTTGTAAAAGAAATGCCTTGAATGTTGTGTTCATGCATCAAAATCTAATTTGTGTATTTTTTCTAGAATCAGTATCTGAATCCTCTCTGGAGTTGTTAGAGCAGTTAAACACACACTCTGACTCAAGCCATGTTTAATTTATAATCTACATCACTTCCTATTTTCATTCTCTTGTACAGAAACTACCTCACAAGCATCAATTTACTTCATGATGAACATGGATAATTATGCTGTTAAATATGACATATCACTTTTTTATGTATTTGGTTAAACAGTAATGCTGAACGTGTCTCTCTGTTTAGGCTCTCGCTCAGAGATTGGGATTGTGATTGTTGCCGCTTCATTTGCCGTTCTCCTTCCTGCTCTTATTCTCTGGCTGATTCGTAAAAAAAGAACTGGTGAGTTTTTAGAGTTCCTCATATTTGGTAACAACAGTCAACAAGTCAAAAACATCTGAAGTATTTACAACTAAAATAAATGTGTAATTTAGACAGAATTCCTCTGAGTGAAGAGAAATCAATTCTTCTAGACTCTTTTAAAAACGGACAGTCATCTGCATTAGAGACTGTGTGTCTGATAAATATTCATATGACATTATTTTTCAGGGAACAGAAGCGGCACTGATGACTCTGTGGTGAGTATTGCAGGTCGATCCATGAGTTATTAATATTCATAAGCTCTGCTACACAGAGGACTGAAATATGACACTCTTATTATTCAGATCAGATAATGATACATTTGTTAATGCGTAATCTTTCTGGTCTAAAGTCACAGATAAAATAGAATAAATATGACGGAAACAATGACACAATCAACATTTCCTTTCATACTCCTAGTGAACAATATGATCATTTCAAATAATTTGTGTATATTTTGATATGTGTATATATTTGAAAGTTATTGCACATCAAAAACTAAATTAACTTAAATTAACTGGTAACACTTTACAATAAGGTTCATTCGTTAACTACATTAGTTAACATGAACTAATAATGAACTGCACATATAAAGCATTTATTTATCTTTGTTAATGTTCATTTCAACATTTACTAATGCATTATTAAAATCTTGTTAACATTAGTTAATGCACTGTGAACTAACATGAACAAACCATGAACAGCTGGATGTTTATTAACTAACGTTAACAAAGATTAACTAATGCTGAAATGAGGTGCTGTCCATGGTTAGTTCATGTTAGCTAATGCTAACTAATACAACCTCATTGTAAAGTGTTACCAATTAACTCTGCTGGGAGTTTATTTGAGACCACACTCAAGAGTGTTAAACTGCTAAAATGAAAAGTGTTAAAGTTAATGAGACAATTAAGTGTTTCATTGAGTGATGATTGACCATTATTTTTAAGATATCTGATGTTAACAAGCAGAATCGCCAAAGGAGAAAAATCTTAAGTCAACATTATGGTGATCAGTGTTTTGCTTTAGTTGGCCTCTTGACCCTTGACTTTTTAACATTAGACTTCACTTGGGCTGTTGTAACAGCCAGACAGGCAAAGAGAAAAGTTGATCAGGTGGTGTTGGTTATTTTTTGACATAATCATCATTTGTCCTGAATCACCGAGCTAATTTATAACCAGAACCAGCAATAATCTTTTTTCCAGGCTTCTGATTGGCCAACATGGCTTTAGGATCAGCACTTCATAGCGTGTTTTTGCGTTTTTCATGTAGGCCAAGATGCTTTTTTTTTTTAACGGAGGAAAAACTTGTGTGGGCTAGGCCTAACACTCTTGAGTGTGATGTCACATTTACTCCCAGGAGAGTTCATTTAACACTGGAGTTTTTACTGTGTGTGGTATTTTTTCCTGTAACATCCTATCATATTACAGTCAGTGGCGTACCGTTGTCAGAATTGGGAATCGAACTCGGGTCTCTTTCCGAGATTCCACCACTGAGCCACAGGAGGGGTTTGAACCCAATAGTCAGACGCTCGCTTAGATAGAATCAAAAAGAGTTTATAAAAAAAATAAAACAAAGGAAAAGCCAGCGTTGTTATGGCCTAAAATAATACATGATTGATTAACTTATCCTAACATTTTTCTTTAACATTCTCTTTCTAACATTTTTCAATGTACATTTATGAAAAGCACTTTCTGTGAAGCTGCTTTGAAACAATGTGTATTGTGAAAAGCGCTATACAAATAAATTTGAATTGAATTGAATTGAATTGAAAAAGGGCACAAAAAACGCTTTCTTCCAGGCAACCACCAATACAGAAGAATATCCAGTCCAAAAGGACATCAAAATCAAAAAGGAGAGTCAACAATCTCAAAAACAGAAACTCAGGGAAAAAGGTTCCAATAACAGCAAAAAAGTAAACAATCAAAAAGGCACAAAAGAAAACTTCTTAGAACAAGCGCAAACTTACAGCAGTCACAGGTTTAGGAACCACAATAACCAAGCAAGGATGCAGAGAAACAGACCAGCTTAAATACACAGCAACGAACGAGACACAGGTGAAAACAATAACACAGATTACAAAAGGCACATGTTTAGACATGAGAGTCCTAAGGACCTCTAGTGGCCAAAATAAAACATTACAAGGCAAAAACTCTCTGACAACCGTGGGGTTTCAGTCAGGGCCTTCACTAACGATCAACACACCCCACGCCACTGCCATAACAACACCACACACACCGATACATATACAATACAATCATGCACTGTATGCACTACTGTTACGAACACCGCTTTCAAAGTGCTCTTTGGGAAGGGGGCAGGCAACATAAAAGGACACGCCAGACAAAAAGGCAATTTAACTATTTATTGATACCACTGCACTCACGTGTCACCATTTAGGCAACTGGTGAAATGAATCAAAATCAACTCACTGACATACATACTCTTAAACAAACAAACAAAAACACAGAACAACAAGAACATCAAAAGAGACAGATAAATACAGCTTGCCAGCTAACGTTACCGGCTTGACATCAGGATGCACAAGAACAGATTCAGACCGTCATCCGCAGAGGCCATAGAATATTTTACATAGATCACTCACAACCCGCGAAAAGTTCAAACGGCGGATGACATCAGCGGGGGGTAGCGCCGACACATCGCTGGGCCTCTGGGGCGTTCTATCACTACACATCAAAATTTGATTGGCTGATGACCCACGTCAGTCAAAGTTATGATCCAATGGAAAATGGCAGCTTCAACTGAAGGCTTGTTATTCTACTTGTGCTGGTCCACGGAGCTGTGATGCGTTTAGATGATGAAAATACAGCTCAGCCTCACAAAAAATAACCACAATCTTTACGGAAATATAATTGTAACGTAACGTACTGAAATAGAGAGTAATTGAATTTAGATACATTCAGACACATTAATTTAATTATGAAAAATATATATATTTTTGATTTTGATAGGGCCAGCAGAGAAGGCCCTGTTGGCCCTGGCAGCCCACCACTGATTACAGTAGATCTGTCATCCTAACGTCATGTCTGTATAATAGATTTTCACAAAACTTGATGAAATTTCCACGACACTAGTTTTACACATATTTTCCCTGAAACATTTGCAGCACCTGTGTAAAACTGTACTCATAGTACGGCCTTTAATAGCTTGATGTGCCATATTTCCATTGATGTTTAGGGGCAGACAGATGATGTGACGTATACTGAGGTCACTTCGTACAGTAAAAACCCTGACAAGAAAAACAAGGTGAGCATGTACATGGCCTATATCGGTTTGATTCTTGTGTGCACTTCTTCAAAAGTCTTAATTTGAGCTTAAACAACATGCTGTAATAATTGTGGGTCGAAACCTTATTTGACAATAACTGTGATGTTGATTCAGGTTCGCTGTGATTATAAAGTGACGTATTCTTCCATCAGAGGAGCGAGTGCTGGAGCTCAGGAGAACTGCAGTCAACTTTATGCCTCTGTGAACAAGAACCGTAACAAATCAGTCAAATAATTATACAAAAACACCTGAGCACAGGAAGATGATTATTATGGGTTTCATTCTTTTACATGTTAACTAACCCAAGTGATGCTCTGAATGATTTGTAGTTATTGGTTATTTTGGTCAGTTTTACATGTTTTTTATAGTTTAAGTTTGACATGTTTTTATAGTTTCTGTCTGCTGTTCTCATAACGAGTGCAAGCTGACAGGAATAGATGATTTAATGGAACTGTCCTCCATTCTCTAGACTTTAGACACTAGCATTAACTGATCAACAAGCCAAAGTTACTGATGATGTAAGTTTTTATCACTGTATAACATGAATGGAAATTTGAGGTTTGAGCAGCTGCTTTCAGAAATGTTTGTAATATTATATTTTATTTGTCAATAATAAAATCGCCTATATGTCAAACATGTGAATGGTGTATTTTCCATCATTGTGAATATTTTCTTGTGCAGACTCTGTAGATGTGACACAGAAACCTCTGGTCCTACCACACACCCTAAGCAATACGACGCCAGGCGCGACTCAAGTGTGTTCTGCTAGTTTCAGCCCTATTGTCACAGGGTGTTTTGGTGACGGTTCATGTTCATTGTTCATGTGTTTAGTTTATCGTGTTCTTGGTTATGTTTTAGTGTGTCGTGTTCACAGTCTTGTCATGCACTTCCTGGTTTTGTCATGTTTCATTGTCATGTGATTCCCATGCCCTCATGTGTTGTGTCATGTCAACAGGCTTGTTTGAGATGAGCAAAATCTGTGCAGAACCGATCACCGGTGATCAGCGCGAGATGCATTCCGGTTAGAAAAATGTCCGAAGGCGGTCCGCCTTGCTCTGATGTCATGCTGACGTATGTCAAAAAACTCTCGCGAGCGAAAGGCGGATGTGTCGGATTCTGCAGTCGAGCGCATTTGCTCTCCACCGACTGCGCTGAGCAAAAGCATGATGGGAAACGACTTGCTGACGACACAGCTTAATGCTTATTGGTTTAAACAACCGTGATGTATGGTTCTTTTTTAAAATGTTTGATTTTAAAACTCTGATATCATGTTTTTATGTGTGACTATTCCCAAACTCTTTAACAAAGGCGATCTCTCTGTGGGTTATGGGATTGTGGTCATATTTATAAAAAATATATATATATATAAAAACATGTATGTAGGCCTAATTAAAGTAAAAATGATTGATAAACACGTCTTTCGAAATGGAAATAAATAACAAAAACTTTGGGTGTTTTGTTCATAATATTTATTTTCATATAAAAGTAACAGAACTTAAATTGCATCCAGTTTATCAGCAACAAAGCGAACGAGTGTGAGTCCCGCGATATCCGCCTTTGATCTCGCAGGTGTCGGATCCACTACGAGAAGGGTGAACTGTGCGTCTTGCCTGCCCTTTTTTCACTCCTCCCCTCACTGCAGCCGCCTAGTCTCGGCTGAATTTCAGGCGAGGCGAGGCGCATCTCAAACAATCCTATTGGTTCATTGTCTCATCACTGTTCATAGGTGTCACTTGTCTTGTCATTAGTCTGTGTGTATTTAGCCCTCATGTTTGCCATGTGTCCTTGTCTGTTATTGTCGTTGTAACCCGTGGTAAGGCAAGTCTGTTTATGTCCTGTTTTGCTAAGTCTTTGAGTCAAGTCAAGTCCTTGTTTTATGTTTTGATTTATGTTAAAATAAAGAACTGCACTTGGGTCTACAACTTGCCTCTTCAGTGGATAAACGTTACACCGATGCAGTTCTCAGGTTCACGTCCAGCTCCACGTTGTTTAAATATCAAATGCACTGGCGCATCTGTTCACCCATGTTCACAAAACATGTACACTCTGATTATTACACACACAGTCCTCATGTAAATAGTGAATCCGCCATGGTGCGAGCGCAACTGGCTTTTAAAGGGAATGGGAGATGAGACTCTGATCAATAGATATGTTACGTTTCAATGTCTGTATCAGTGGTTCTTTGGGCTTCCAAATTGCAAAGGCACAGACGTTGACACATAAAACATCTACTTACCTCATCAAAACGGTAAAAAAGAAATTACTTATGGAGACAAAACTGCCTTTAAAATCCCAAATCAACAAAAAAGTAAAGATATTTCTTTTTTTTAATTCAGCCCACGGAATTTGGAAAACCTGGATACAGTGGGGAGAACAAGTATTTGATACACTGCCGATTTTGCAGGTTTTGCACTTACAAAGCATGTAGAAGTCTGTAATTTTTTATCATAGGTACACTTCAACTGTGAGTGACGGAATCTAAAACAAAAATCCAGAAAAATACATTGTACGATTTTTAAGTCATTCATCTGCATTTTATTGCATGACATAAGTATTTGATACATCAGAAAAGCAGAACTTAATATTTGGTACAGAAACCTTTGTTTGCAATTACAGAGATCATACGTTTCCTGTAGTTCTTGACCAGGTTTGCACACACTGCAGGAGGGATTTTGGCCCACTCCTCCATACAGACCTTCTCCAGATCCTTCAGGTTACGGGGCTGTCGCTGGGCAATACGGACTTTCAGCTCCCTCCAAAGATTTTCTATTGGGTTCAGGTCAGGAGACTGGCTAGGCCACTCCAGGACCTTGAGATGCTTCTTACGGAGACACTCCTTAGTTGCCCTGGCTGTGTGTTTTGGGTCGTTGTCATGCTGGAAGACCCAGCCACGACCCATCTTCAATGCTCTTACTGAGGGAAGGAGCTTGTTGGCCAAGATCTCGTGATACATGGCCCCATCCATCCTCCCCTCAATACGTCCCGTCCCTTTTTCAGAAAAGCATCCTCAAAGAATGATGTTTCCACCTCCATGCTTCACGGTTGGGATGGTGTTCTTGGGATTGTACTCATCCTTCTTATTCCTCCAAACAAGGCGAGTGGAGTTTAGACCAAAAAGCTCTATTTTTCTTTGAGACTGTGGTCCCAGCTCTCTTCAGGTCATTGACCAGGTCCTGCCGTGTAGTTCAGGGCTGATCCCTCACCTTCCTCATGATCATTGATCTCACCTTGATGAGGTGAGATCTTCCATGGTGCCCCAGACCGAGGGAGATTGACCGTCATCTTGAACTTCTTCCATTTTCTAATAATTGCGCCAACAGTTGTTGCCTTCTTACCAAGCTGCTTGACTGTAGCCCCATCCCAGCCTTGGGCAGGTCTACAAGTTTATCCCTGATGTCCTTACACAGCTCTCTGGTCTTGGCCATTGTGGAGAGGTTGGCGTCTGTTTGATTGAGTGTGTGGACAGGTGTCTTTTATACAGGTAACAAGTTCAAAAAGGTGCAGTTAATACAGGTAATGAGTGGAGAACAGGAGGGCTTCTTAAAGAAATACTAACAGGTCTGTGAGAGCCGGAATTCTGACTGGTCGGTAGGTGATCAAATACTTATGTCATGCAATAAAATGCCAATTAATTATTTAAAAATCATACAATGTGATTTTCTGGATTTTTGTTTTAGATTCCGTCTCTCACAGTTGAAGAGTTAACTTCAAAAGTGGGATTTTTCTAGACCTGGAAAAGTCATGTAAATCTTTCCAGTTATGTCAAGGTCTAAAATATTTTACTGGAGAAATTGTGAGTATGAGTGTATTTGTAAAATAAAAATGAGTAGCTTATGTAATTTCTTACTGGCATATTTAATGTTTAAAACCAGTGTTTTTGCCCAATTGTTGTCTTTTGTCCTGTTTGTGTTCTGGCTTTGAGTTCTGGTGTTTTCAGAGCTGTTTCCATAACCTTTGGTCTAGTTTTAACTGAGATGGCAGTTAGTGTGACATGTTTTCAGTGTATTTTCTGAGCAGTGAGCTCACTGTTGAGGTTTGGAAATATGTTACTGCTGAGTGTGAGAAGTCAGTTAGTTTGACCGCACAGGCTATTAAAGAAACCGTTAAAGAAAGAAGAGGAACTGACACCCTAACCCACACAGAACTGATCATCTCTGAACCCAGTTTGGACTGATGGGTGTGAATTCTCACACATTCAGTGGCGTTTACAAGACACCGTTTTCATAAAAAAAAAAAACATTGTCCGTGGATCCATGTGAACATGAAAACTTTCAGCACATTGTTGTCGTGTAAACGTTACCTCAGATGCTAATTCATCTTCTTTTTTTATGTGGGTCTCTTTAATGACCAGTGTGGTCAAACTAACTGTGTGTGTGTGTGTGTGTGTGTGTGCTGTGATATAATTAAATTTAGTTGTGTGTAGCGAGTTAGCTCAAAGGGGAAATATTAATAATTATTCATAACTCATTATGATAATTATGAATATTTTAATCAGTTAATGAGATTAACTTGATGTAGTTAAATTAACATTACAATCAATCGATCAGTACATCCTGTGAACGCTCAGTATTAATTATTAATTAATTCTAAGAGAAGAGTATTTTTCATGACCACAGGAAATTAATTCTTCCTTTGCATTCACAGCACTTAGAGCGTTACGTGATTTAGGGCGTTTTCACACCTGAAAGTCCGCACCAAGGTCCGAACTGAAGTTCACGTTGATACATTTGATACTTTCGGTTAGTTTTGGTTTGGTTTCACATTGCAATTATGCGAGCGCACTAAAGAACTTTACATTACACACTTACGTCCACTCGTCATCATCTATGTGGGCTGCATCTTGACATTGATTGGTTTGTAAACGGACGTGCGTCTGACGTCAACGTCTTTGACAAGAGTGAATGAACGGACGGACGCATATTGAACACTATTGAACAGTGCGCATTGCTTGACTATTTTCTTTTCGTCAAGTTTAAAAGTGGACATTTCAAGCTTTATAAACATATTTTTCATGTTTGTGAGACAAGTAGGTACTGAGTTTCGGTTTATTTGAGACGCGCTCAAGTTCATGTGCAAAGCATGTGATCGCTCCCGCGATTATTGTCTGCTATAGACTATTTGCTTCTTATTTATTAAATCCAGGCAATTATCTGATTAAACGTTGATTAAAATTAAGATACAATTTATACAAAACGGAATTCACATTAAAGAAAGGCTTTCTAAGCAAAATCATACAAAATTGAGTTCAAAATCATTTCTGACCTTCTGTCTTCTGACATATTAGGCATCTTTTCACTTTTCATAATCAATGTAGCCTAGATTGAATTTAAAACTAACATTATAATATTAAAAATAAACAGGAACTTCCTGTAAATAGTCTGAAAATCCGAACCATACAGAAAATGCTTTCAGACTAGAAACGAACCGAACCTTTGTTCAGTTTGATCCGGACCGAGACTACCTCTTTTCGTCTGACCAAATTTCATCTGTTTGGTCCGGACCGTGGTACGGGGGAGGTTTCACACCTGTAATTTTGATTCGGACCAAACTGAAAAGTCCGAAAATCCGGACCAAACAAGGTAGGTGTGAAAACGCCCTTAGTTGGTTTCCCTCCCCCTTTTGTAATTGGTTGCTGAGTTTCTCCCCTTTGCTATGTTTTGGTTGTCATGTTTTCCGGTTCTCCCCTGTCGCTCAGTTGTAGGTGCTGTGATTGGTTGCTTCTTGAGATCATTCTTCGTGATGGACCTGGAAATTGACCAATCATCAACATGTGCTTCAGGATAAAGGACACCTGGGGTGCGTCCGAAATCGCGTACTATGTGAGTATGTACTGCATTTGAATTAGAACGTACTTCACGACCGTTAAAAAAGTACGTTCTATATAGTATGAATACGGGTAGTATGAATGGATTCCGGACGTACTACATGCGCCATGATGGAATGGTCACGTGTCATAACAGCGCATGTCACGTGACAGACGCTGTCATAACAG
Source organism: Gobio gobio (assembly GCF_949357685.1). Taxonomy (NCBI): domain Eukaryota; kingdom Metazoa; phylum Chordata; class Actinopteri; order Cypriniformes; family Gobionidae; genus Gobio; species Gobio gobio. The sequence goes on from NC_137097.1 coordinate 81,164,591, forward strand.
CGTCTATTCCACTGACTGAATCAACTTCGAGCGATGTTTTTAGTTCTGCTTTCCGCTTTCATCAGCGTTTTTTATGTCGTTCGAGCTCACAATCCAGAGGAAGCGTCGGTCAGCTACTCGCAGATCATGCCTACATCGAGAGCTTTTGAGGAATTTCTCAAATAACGTAAGTATTATAATTTATTTAGCTATCAAATTTTACCTCAGAAAACACACACACACACAAACATGTGAACAATGACAGATGTTGATTTTTGGCAAGGAAAACGTACTTTATTTGCTTGTGATATTATCATCAATGAATAAACATGAATTAATCAATAGAGATAAATATATGTGTGCGTGTCTCTATTGATTCATTCAGCCTGTCAGGTACAATACACATGTATAAATGTGTACATATTAAGACTTCAGATGTAAAAGCCTCTAAATGCCGTCTGAAATTTTCTTCTAAAATGACAATTTTATCAAGCACGTATGTTTAGGTTCAGTAATTTAATTTTAATGGCAATATGTTCTTTTCACTGTCATTACATGATATGAACATGATATCTTCAGGTAAAGCGAGTCCTCATAACTCTTTTATTATATAACTGTTTTTATTTAGAGGATGAAGTTAGAAATATATATTTGTCATTACAGTGAAATAACTGAACGGAACTATACAAGCTCAATAAAAATGATAATTCTATGAGAATTTCAGATGGCACTTCAGAAGACATCTAAAGTCTTCATTTTTTATATACATATATATATATACATATATTAGATTAGATTAGATTCAACTTTATTGTCATTACACAAGTACAAGTACAAGGCAACGAAATGCAGTTTAGGTCTAACCAGAAGTGCAATAGCAGCAAGTGCAGGATATACAATGGATGCGTAAGTGCAGGACATGGATATGTACTGAATATGTATAAATATGTATAAATAGAGAGACGTTATTACTATAAACAGAACTGAATTTACAGGTGAATATGTACAGTGAATAAATATACAGATGGCTATTACTATAAACAGAATTTACAGGTGAATATGTACTATGAATACAATATACAGATGGCTATTACTATAAACAGAATTTTACAGATAGAGGTATACAATAATATGCTAGGCTAATATGAGGAATAGCAGTGGATTAGGGTAGTGCAATAAATTATGGACAGAGCTATCCGGAAAAAAAAAAAAAATATATATATATATATATATACACACATATATATATATAATACACAAATATACATAAGAAATTGTATCATATACATATAAATTATATTTATAAATAAACCAACACAGGAAACAAGTGTCTTCAAGTGTATTAAAACTGTATTCTAAAATAAAACTATATACACATTTACAGATTGTGAGCCCTACAACCTACTGCCACCTGAATGCTGCTGTGCCAATTCTTTGGCTGTATTTTGAAGATGGAGCTGACCTCCGCCCCAACCTCCGACTTTCACGGCAGTCCATCCAGTCCCTGATTGCGACCACGGCTGGGAAAAGGACATCGAGGTGCTGGTGTTCCTTAACTGGCTGGCCCATGCAGCATTCTGTGAAAGTTACCTTACTGAAACTGTTGAAGTTCATTTTCTTTCCTCATGATGACACTATAATAAAAAGTTTTAATACTTTTTCTTTTGGTGGTGTTGTAAGCTCTATTATACTACTTTATGCCAAAGTTATGTGATTTTGTTTTAAGCTTTGTATCCTGCATCCATTTGAAAGTTAAATACACAAAAATAAAGCAAATAGATTTGAATGGTGTCTGGATTTTTCTCTACAGTGCAGCGCTCATATTCAGAGTCAGACAGCATATTTTTCAGTTATAAAACCATCTGGAATCTGCAACAAAATAAGGACATACACAAAACACTTTAAAAATTATGAATTACTCAATGCCACATATTAAGCACTTTAAAACTGACAATCTAGATACTGTAAATCCCTGGGAATTAAGTGTTTTGTAATATAACTTGCTAAAACAGCATGACACTGAACTTACAAACAAATAAATGGAAAGAGAGTGTATCATTTGATTTCTTTATTAACATTATTTTTTAGCAATTATTTCTAGTAGCTGAAGGAATCTTTCCTCTCTCTTTTGTCTCCCTTTCTCTCCCTCTGACTTCTCCCCTGCAAAATCAACAGAGATTTTAACATGTGATGAACAACCATGGTCAATCTATTAATGTTACATGGACAAGCTGAGGTAACTTACACTTGTTAACAGTAGCTTGCTATGTAGCCAACAAATATTTGATAATATCAACACTGTTAAAGGAGAAATAAAATCGTTTTAATTTACTGAAGTTGTGTAACTATCTCATTAAACTGCTAAACAACGAACGTCGTTGTTTAATGAAAACAGTGTTAGCTAACTTAGCTGATTTACATTAGCTCGGTCTAATAATGATAAAACGTCTCGGTTACGTATGTAACCCTCGTTCCCTGAAGGAGGGAACGGAGACGTACGTCGGAACTGACCGACGAATTGGGATCTGATCTCAGAGACCAATCTACTTCGAGTGTATTAAAAACGAGCCAATGGAGATTGGCATGCGATCCACGCATTCCACGCACCGCCCCGCAGCGCGGGTATAAATAAGGAAGTGGAATGCTTGATCATTGCTTTTTTTTTTCTGCTGAGGAGCCGAACTAGTGACTCGGCCCCCTAGCGGAAGCACAGCACCTGGCGACGGGACGTACGTCTCCGTTCCCTCCTTCAGGGAACGAGGGTTACAAACGTAACCGAGACGTTCCCTTTCAGTCGGTCACGTTCGACGTACGTCGGAACTGACCGACGAATTGGGATCCCTACCAAAACGCCAGGGCGCTGGCCCTTCCAGCGTCCTGCTTGAGCGCACTGGACCGTCTTAGATGGTACGGAAGTCAGGGCTCCAAGCAGGGAGGTCAGTCACTGCTGTTTCTGCAAGACCCACTCAGTGTGACTATTGGATAACGCTGGGAAAGCGTGCCCGTCTCGGGAGATGGTACGCTGCGGGGCCACGTCCTTCGTAGAAGGCTAGGTGGCAGAATACACATAAGGACTAACCTGGCAGGGTAGTGCAACATATGGCAGTCTCTGGGGTGGTTCCAGCCTGGTCCCAGGGGGGAAAGAACACGCCCAGAGACGACAGAGCGGGCTCTGTCAAGGGAAATACACGGGGCTAGCCGAGTAGGGTAGCTGGTACCGTGGAAGAATACACATATGGGGTAGCCGTGAGGGGACCGCTACATATGGAACCCAGCCTACACACACGTTTCACAAGCATACGGGTGCAGGCCTGGCGTCAGACGGCCGCAACGTCTGGCACCGCAGGGGTGACGGAGGAGCTCGACAGGGTTAGCCGTTTCCGGGGAACACAACTGGAGAAAAATAGACGCACGTATCCGGCCCAGAGGGCGGGAGTGGCGTTGCAAGCCGACACTTAGAACGGGCACTTAGCGCTACTGGCCACTGGGGGCGAGGATGCGGGAAGATACCGGCTCTACACGGAGGCTATAGAATCTAGCGAACGTGTTAGGTGTCGCCCAGCCCGCAGCTCTACATATATCTGTCAGCGAGGCGCCTTGAGCCAGCGCCCAGGAAGAAGCAACACTCCTTGTTGAGTGTGCTCGCAACCCGAACGGGCAAGGCACGTCTTGGGACTGGTAAGCCAAGACGATAGCATCCACTATCCAGTGGGCTAACCTCTGCTTGGAGACAGCCTTTCCCTTCTGCTGGCCTCCGTAACAGACGAAGAGTTGCTCTGAGGTCCGAAAGCTTTGAGTCCGGTCGACGTAAGCGCGGAGAGCGCGGACGGGACATAACAAAGCCTGGGCTGGGTCTGCCTCCTCCAAAGGCAGCGCTTGCAGGTTCACTACCTGGTCCCGGAAGGGAGTGGTAGGAACCTTGGGCACGTATCCAGGCCGGGGTCTCAGGACAACGTGAGAGTTGGCCGGCCCGAATTCCAGGCACGATTCGTTGACCGAAAGTGCATGCAGGTCCCCTACCCTCTTGATGGAGGCCAATGCCGTCAGAAGCACTGTCTTCATTGACAGGATTTTAAGCTCCACAGACTGAAAAGGCTCAAAGGGAGGGCTCTGAAGTGCTCTGAGCACTAGAGCTAAGTCCCAAGAGGGTAACGAGTTTGGACGAGGAGGATTTAGCCTCCTCGCACCTCTGAGGAACCTGACGATTAAGTCGTGCTTTCCAACGGACTTACCTTCGACTGCGTCGTGATACGCCGCTATTGCTGCGACGTACACTTTGAGGGTGGAGGGAGACAGCCTTCGCTCCAGCCCATCTTGCAGGAAAGAAAGCACGACACTAACCGAACACCTTCGGGGGTCTTCCCGGTGGGAAGAACACCATTCAACGAACAGGTTCCACTTCAAAGCGTAGAGGCGCCTCGTAGAGAGGGCTCTAGCAGAAGAGATGGTGTCCACCACTGCCTGTGGTAGACCACCTAGAACCTCCGCGTCCCGTCCAGGGACCAGACATGGAGTTTCCAGAGGTCTGGACGCGGGTGCCATAGAGTGCCCCGTCCCTGAGAAAGAAGGTCCCTCCTCAGGGGGATCGGCCAAGGAGGGGCTGTCGCGAGGAGAGTTAGTTCTGGGAACCAGGGCCGGTTGGGCCAGTAGGGCGCAACTAACAAGACCTGCTCCTCGTCCTCCCTGACCTTGCACAGGGTCTGTGCAAGAAGGCTCACTGGGGGAAACGCATATTTGCGCAGGTCCCGGGGCCAGCTGTGCGCCAGTGCATCCGTGCCGAGGGTGCCCCCGGACAGGGAATAGTACCACTGGCAATGGGTCGAGTCCGGAGAGGCAAACAGGTCTACCTGTGCGGCTCCGAAGAGGTCCCATATCAGCTGGACCGCCTGGGGATGGAGTCGCCACTCCCCCGGAGGTGTCGGCTGGCGAGAGAGCTCGTCGGCTGTCTGGTTCATCGCACCTGGGATGTGAATGGCACGAAGCGACCTCAGATGCTTCTGACTCCAAAGGAGGAGGTGGCGGGCGAGTTGGAACATGCAACGGGAGCATAGACCACCCTGACGGTTGATGTACGCAACGGCCGCAGTGCTGTCCGTACGGACCAGTACATGCTTGCCACGTAGCGGCCCCTTGAGGCGGCGCAGTGCCAAGTGTACCGCTAACAACTCGAGGCAATTGATATGCCAATGCAATTGAGGTCCCGTCCACAGACCTGAAACTGCATGCCCGTTGTACGTGGCCCCCCAGCCCGTGGAGGAGGCATCCGTGAAGAGCACAGCATGCCTGGACACTTGTTCTAAGGGCACTCCGGCCCGGAGAAACGAAGCGTCGGACCATGGGCTGAAAGTTTGGCGGCAGTAAGGAGTCACTGGGACCCGGTACTGGCCGCTCTGCCACGCCCACCTCGGGACTCGGCCATGGAGCCAGTGTTGAAGCGGTGTCATATGAAGCAATCCGAGCGGCGTTACCGCGGCTGCAGATGCCATATGCCCCAGGAGCCTCTGAAAAAATTTCAGTGGGACCGCCGTCCTGTTCTTGAACGAATTCAAGCAGTTCAACACCGACCGGACCCGCTCTTCCGTGAGGCGCGCAGTCTGGCTGACCGAATCCAGCTCCATACCGAGATAAGAGATCCTCTGTGCGGGACAGAGTTTGCTCTTCTCTCGGTTGACCCGAAGGCCCAACCGGCTGAGGTGACTGAGCACCATGTCCCTGTGTTCGCACAACTGCTCCCGAGACTGGGCGAGTATAAGCCAGTCGTCGAGATAGTTGAGGACGCGAACGCCGCGTTCTCTGAGCGGAACAATGGCTGCCTCTGCGACTTTCGTGAAGACGCGAGGCGACAGGGACAGCCCGAAGGGCAAGACTTTGTACTGATATGCCTTCCCCTCGAACGCAAAACGTAGGAACGGTCTGTGTCGAGGAAGGATAGAGACATGAAAGTACGCGTCCTTCAGGTCGATCGCTGCAAACCAATCTTGGGGACGGATGCATTCGAAAATGCGTTTCTGCGTTAGCATCCGGAACGGGAGCTTGTGCAGGGCCCGATTCAGGATACGCAGGTCCAAGATTGGCCGTAACCCACCCCCTTTCTTGGGTACAATGAAGTAGGGGCTGTAGAACCCCGCCTTCATATCGGCTGGAGGAACCGGCTCGATCGCGTCCTTCGCCAGCAGGACATCGATCTCTGACCGCAAGACCTGGGCATCGCTGCTCCGCACGGAGGTGAAGAGGATGCCCCTGTACTTGGGAGGCCGGCGAGCGAACTGAATCGCGTAGCCGAGTCTGATGGTACGGATGAGCCAGCGAGACGGCCTGGGGAGCTGAAGCCAAGCCCCCAGAGACCGTACAAGCGGGACCAACGGCACCACAGACGTACCCGGGGTGGGGCAGCGAAGTGGAATAGACAGACCCGACTCGGGAGTTCCGGAGGCGGCCCGGAGTGTTGTCCGAATATTCCAGGGTGGGGCAGAGTGTGGGTGAGAAGGCCCGGGGGCGTTCTCGGTGCCCACACTGCTGCCCCCTGGCGAGGGGGAGAGGGGAGGAAAGGAGTGGCAAGGCCCGGGGGCGTCGCGCACTGCCAACCTGGCCCTCTTGGGGCCCAGGGAAAATAGAAACTGCTCTTTTATTGAGAAAGTGGGTGCCGCTGGACTCCGGAGAGCCAGCGGCAGAGATGTAACACCAGTCGGGGCCCCCCGGTCCTCCTCCGGGGGGTGGGAGAAGGATGCGGACATCATCTCCCTCAGAGCAGCTCCCGTCTTCCCTGGGCTGCCCGTCTCAGGGCCGCTTCCCCTTGCGCTTGCCGGCTGGTTTAGCGGAGCCCTGAGCGGGTTGGGCGCCTCCCTTACGTCCGGCACCCTGCTTACCCGGTGGAGGCTGCTGCTTGGGTTTCGCAGGGGCGGAGGCGGACGCAGGGGGACGCCCTCGGCGACGAGCAGGCGGAGGTGCTGCCGACGACGACTGGGTGGAGGCAGCAGCGGGTCGTCGGGGCAGGATGTTTTTGATGGCCTCCGTCTGCTTCTGGGCCACCGAGAACTGCTGGGCGAAGCTCTCGAAAGCGTCGCCGAAGAGGCCGGCCTGACAGACAGGGGCGTTGAGAAACCGGACCTTGTCGGAATCACGCATGTCTGCCAGGTTCAGCCACAGGTGGCGTTCCTGGACCACTAGTGTGGACATCGCCTGACCCAGGGAGCGTGCAGTGACTTTCGTCGCCCGGAGAGCGAGGTCAGTCGCCGCACGCAGTTCCTGCATAACACCCTGGTCGGAACTACCCTCGTGCAATTCCTTTAGCGCCTTGGCCTGGTGGACCTGCAGGAGCGCCATGGCATGCAAAGATGATGCGGCTTCCCCGCAGGCGGTGTAAGCCCTGCCCGTGAGACCGGACGAGAACTTACACGCCCGGGAGGGGAGACGCGGGGCACCCCGCCAGTCCGCAGCGGTCTTGGGACACAGTTGCATCGCCACAGACCGCTCGTACATTCCCACGTAGCCCTTAGCCGCACCACCATCGAGAGTAGTGAGGACGGAGGAGTCAGTCGACCGTGAGCGAGCGTTGTAAGGCGCTACCCACGATTTCGTGATCTCCTGATGCACTTCCGGGAAGAAAGGAACCGGGGCGGGGCGCTGAGAACCAGCACGGGCCGTCCCGAGAAACCAATCGTCCAACCGCGAGGGTTCGGGACACGGTGGAGGGTTCCACTCGAGCCCGACACTCGCGGCGGCCCGGGAAAGCATAGCCGTAAGCTCTGGGTCGGACTCGGGCAACGCTGTCACACCCGAAGGGGGCAGCGCAGCCGAATCTTCATCCTCAGAGCCCATTAGCTCGTCCCCCGATGCTGCAATCGACAGCATGTCCTCAGCCGGAGCCCCAAAAGAAACGCCTGGGACCTCCCGGGGGAGGCCAGCGCGCTCTTCTGGAAGCTCCACTGCGCAATGGTGCTCCGCCTCTTTCGAGGTAATGGAGTCTGGACCGTAAAACTGTGATGGTCATGTTCCCGCAATGGGAACATGAGTCATTCACGAACGCAGCCTCAGCGTGCTGAACGCCCAAACACGTGAGACAACGAACGTGACCGTCAGCTGGGGACAGATATCGACCGCATCCAGAAACACACGGTTTGAATGACATCTTGAAAAAGACGCAGGGTCAAACCGTGTTGCTCTTTTAGAAAGGAAACTGCTCTTTTTACGTGCTGAAGCACTCAGGGAGATGACCGCGGCACCACACAGTACAAAGGTGCAAGCCTGTGTGTGCACTCAGAAATAGGAAACGCCCAGCGAACCAACAGCTGATCTCCGTCTGAAGCGGCACTCGCTGACGCGCTGTCACACCCGCACTGGAAGCAGATCCTCTCACGAGACTCGTCAAACACTCTTCGTAGAAACAGGAAACAGGAAACATTCACTGTTCGGCTCCGAAGTAGAAAGCAATGATCAAGCATTCCACTTCCTTATTTATACCCGCGCTGCGGGGCGGTGCGTGGAATGCGTGGATCGCATGCCAATCTCCATTGGCTCGTTTTTAATACACTCGAAGTAGATTGGTCTCTGAGATCAGATCCCAATTCGTCGGTCAGTTCCGACGTACGTCGAACGTGACCGACTGAAAGGGAACTATCATTTTTCTGGAAAAGGACACCCTCAATTTACATTATTTAAACTTTTAACAATCAATAGTTTACTTATATGATGTTAAACAAATACAATTTAACAACAAATAAACAAAAAATTGTTTCTAAAGAACTTACACTTGAAAACAGCCGCATCTCCGTTTTCCGCCATTTTCAAATATAACGACAACTCCTCTCTCCCGTGGCATCATGGGATAGTAAAGTGTCCATCGTATGCGCACTTCAGAATCTCGCCGGAAGTAGTAGGCCATCCGGGTACTTTTCGCGTACTGTTTTTCGAATTCTATGAATTCGGACATACTACTCTGCTCGCGTACTGTTTTTCGCATACTATATAGTATGGAAGTACGCGATTTCGGACGCAGCCATGGTGGAATGGAAGAGGGGGGCAGAGCTTGGAGTTTGTTTGTTGGCTGTGCCATTTGTTTCACTGACTTAGTGGTGGTTCGCTTTGCTTGTTGTGTTTTTTTCTCAGAGAACGTCGTACCTGTCCGATACTTTGCTGGCCTGGAGAGTAGAGAAAAGGGAAGTACGTCACGTGACCTACATCTTACATACACGTAGAGTTCTCTGTTAAACACATTAGGTAAGGAGCGGGTGCAACTCCTTGTATGTTTTTGTTTTAGTCTGTGAAGTTTAGTTATGGCATGTTGAATGCTGAAGATTTCTTTTTGTTGTTGTTTTGTTTTCAGTTAGTGTAGAGGGCGGGGATTGGTTAGTAACTTTGGTTAGGGCTTTGGTTTTGTTTATTTAGCACCGCTTGTTTTCCTTCTCTCTGTGGTCTGGTTCAATTTCTTATATCTTGTTTTTCTTTTTATTTATTTCTGCTTGGTTGTATATAGCTATAAATATGGGTTGGTTTATGTTTTCCTTGGTATAAATTACCTGTCTGTGTAAATAAAGCAAACCACTTATAGTTACCGCTACCTCGTTTGTCCTTGTTTTATTCCTCCTCAATTGCTCCCCAGAGACCAGAATAAAAGAGTGTTGACATTTATATTATGTGCACACACCCATGACAAATTAAGATACTATAGGGACAGCCCACTGGATGCACAGACCATTTTTTTTCCATCGTTAACTATCAAAAGTGGATTTGGACACGCCCGAAGTACACCTGCGCTTCAGACCACTTAGATCGTTAAAATATGGCCCACAAAGTTCGGTGTCAATTTGCCAAAGCTGTCATCATAAAGCTTGCAGAATTTTAATCTGTATCAAATTTGGTGAAAATCAGACCAACGATCTAGGAGGAGTTAGAAAAAGTAGGTTTTCAACCAAATTTAAAATATCGGACTGCAAGCTATGGCCTAATTGGTATCTTTGTTCTCATTATGACTATCAAGGCCAATGTCATGAAAATAAACAAAAGCAGGCAAAGTTATACCATTATACCATGACCACACTCTCCCAAAAATGTTGAGTATCTTCTCAGCATAGTGTCGATGACATATTGTCACATGTCTGTCTTGTCTTGTTTAGCAACATGTGGTGTTTTGTTTTATTTCTGGGCCTTGTGCTCCTGTCTTCTGTCTTGATCCCACCCCTCTTGTTATCTGATTATTGTTTCATTGGCCCCACCGGTTTCCCTCCTGATTTGTACCCTTTATAGTCTCCTTGTGTATGCAGTTCTGTGTTGAATCGTTGTCTTAAGTTTGATGTCATCTGTTCCCTGTCAGACTCCATGTTCCTGCTCCTGGTGTTCAGTAGTGATGGCGAAGTGAAGCTTTCTGAACCAGTGAAGCTTTCAGCACAATTGTATCAGAAAAAGGTTCATTACTCGAAACTTTTCAAATCAGAGCTTGACGAGGACCTCTGCTGGAGAAAGTGAGGGAAAGCATTGTGTCGCAAAATGTTTTGCAACCATTATCTTGGAAGCAAAAATTAATTAAAGATTAGATAAATGAATGAATGCATCAATAAATTAAATACATGATAACAATCTGTTCTATTGCACACTCCTAGTAACTCAAACCAATAAAGATAACATTTTGTATTGTGAATGTGGAGATTTTTCCTGTTTGTGAACAAATAAAACTCATGAATAAAGGAAGTACACTAAATAAATGCAGGGGCATGCACACGTAAGCTTCGGACGTCATTGGTCACGTGATTTTGATGGAACGAATCAAGCATCGATACAAAGCTTTCATTTTTTTTGACACACGCTTCGGAGCTTTGGTGTCACTGTTAACATCACTAGTGTTTAGTTTGTTAGGTTTGGTTTTTCCCCCTCGTGGGTGTTTTGTTTGTTTTATTTTATTATTTGATAAATATCACTTTTTCCTCCGGCTATTGAGTCCTCGCTCCATTTTCTTCCATCCGAACCTGACACATATTCCCACTTTCATAATGGCATGCAAAGGGGTTCATAAAATATAGCATTTAACAATAAAATTAAATTGGCCGACACAGGGAAATTGCAATGAAATCGCATTTAAACAGATTTGGCTTATTGCGATTATGAAACCGCAAAGGCAGTGATTATTTTTTATGCGCAGTTTGTCATTGCAGGGCGGCTCTGTGATCAGTAGTGAAAATTGAAATTGCAGGGGTGATAAATCAGAGCGTGGACTAATATAGTCCAGCTCTTTCTGGCTGATTTTAGGAGAAAGATCGGATCTGCTGGAGACGTCCGACAGATTATTTAGGTGCGCCGAAAGAAACCCAAAGAGAAAGAGACAACCAGTATGGGGAAGTCCCAGAGCAAGTGCGGAAATTAATTAAATACAAGAGACAAACATAAATTATTCCGAAATGTTTTACCAGATGAGAAGACTACCTATGTATCATCTTTTTACTCTTTTAATTCCTTTTATAACTGTTTTAATTGATTATTGATTAAGTGATTATTTTAATTCTCTTTTCTGTGTAAAGCACTTTGAATTGTGTATGAAATGTGCTATATAAATAAACTTGCCTTACCTAAATGCTGCGCCGTCTGAAATCACTGCGAGTTTGAGTCACTGATAACATGCATTTGACAAAGCAACACGTGTCAAACATCTTTCCAAACATGAGAAGCATTTAGTCTTGTTCAACCAATCAAAGCATTTCAATCTTCTGTTTATTCAGCTCACTGATAGTATGATGTTCACAGGGAATGACATGCACTATTAATTTCCTGGAATTACATGCACTATTGTACTTCTGCTAGGCATATTTAGGGTTTCTGCGCGAGAGCGCCCTCTGGCTTTCAGATGGAGCAGCTATTACTACTAATCACAGAGCCATGCTTCACTGAGAGGATGCACATTAAATAATCGCTGCCTTTGCCAAATCGTGTGCGGTTTTATTGCGTTAAATCGGGCAGTCCTAATTTCTGTTGCTTTGTTTCTGGTCTCTTTTCCTGTGTATTAGTTCCTGGTTAGTTCCTAGTGTTTTTGGGTGATGATGTGACAAGCTTTGCACATTTGCACTTGGAGATTTTCTGCCATTGGTCTGACCGTCGGTGGACATACATTTTCGGGGTTTTTCCAGAGAGAGACATTCAGAGTTATCCGTAAGCCACTGTCTTAGCTCTATGCTTTGGGTCATTGTCCTGTTGGAAAGTGAACCTTCTGCCCAGTCCGATGTTCTGAATGCTCTGGACTTGGGTTTTCATTAAGGCTAACTCTCTATTAAACTAAACTATTTTACTACATTGAGCTTTCTTTCTTCTCTGGCGAGCTCCCTTTCCTTTGTTAAGTCCATCGAGGTCAGACGTCTGTGAGTGAAAACATGAACACTGGAGAGACACTTTATAGTTGAAACTGAAGTATAATTCTAATTGAAAGCAACACTGGCAATGTTTTTCCACTTGAAATACTGTAAATACATCATGTGACTACTTGACTGGAGTGCCGAATTGCAGAGCTGTGGCAAACATTACCAAACAAACTTTAGTTGGACTCTCGATCCTTGTCATTTCTTAAGTTAATTCTCTTTCAGCAGTTAAACAATAATGTTTTACTAAAACACTTGTATATTGTCACATAAAGAGAAACAACTACAGATAAATTTGTATGTACTGATGTTTTACTGTCCATTTAAAACAAACAAACACAAACTACTACTACAGCATCTTCCTTAATTACACCAAGCTCACTTGCTCCAGCCCCCTGTTTAAAGGAACTGTGCCATGAATAACAGTTGTCTATAAAGGAGCTTCTGTCCAACTATAAATGTGCATCTCCCTGAAGTACACCAGGCTTTCTCAAGCTCATGTCACGGTGTGACTTTTTCCTGGGGCGGAACCATAGTGGCAGAGATTTGTTCCGCCCGGATCAAACACCACTACTTCCGGGTTCCCGTCCCAGCGCCAAAATCATAGAAAATCGGCGGCAGGTGCTCCAATGAACAGCGCGATCTCCGGATTGGGAGAAGGGGAGGTAGGAGGAGTACAAGGAGGGCTTCCAGAGTTCAGTTGGGAGTCGGTCGTGGCAGCGATCGTGCACGGCAGCGGCTGTTGGTTCTGGGTCGGGCTCGGGCTGGGCGTGGTGGTGGCCGCTTCCAGCCGTTGCGGCGAGAGGATCTGGGCATCTGGGCAAACAAAGGATAACACGAGGTGGATATTGTGGACTGAGCGATCAAAGATCCGAAGAACTATAAAGAGAAGAAAAGAGACGATGCGGAGTATAATACAGACTGAGTTTTGCATTGTGATTCAAGTGTCAAGTGTGTGTCCGATTCTGAGAAGTTACATGCAGGACAGTTGCCGGAAGTGCTGATGAACAAATCCCTTCGGGAGAGATAGCACAGCGGCCAGGACGGAAGCCAGACACTGGAGGAGAGAACAAGACGAGCATACGGGTTGAGCAATGTGTGAGTACCCTGAGAAACGTATACAGTAACAAATTCATCGGAAGTTTATCATCTGTGAGCCTTGCGACATTGAAACTAGAAAAACGAGTGGCCCCACCCGGAGAGTGAGCGTGGGAGAGCCAGAGACAGCGGACAGTGAAAGCCGCCGGGGTGGTGTAGCAGCAACGTCGTTCTCGGGTTCTTCGCTATTCCAGCGCTTCAGCGATCCCCCCCCCCCCCCTCCGAGATAAACGACGCGGGAAAATTGGTCTCTGGACCTTAAGTACACCTGGTTAATGTGTGGAGTGCCGTGGGTGAGTCAGCATCTTGACTTTGAGAGTGTACACTTGGAATCTGCTGTGTTGTGCTGTGTGTGTGTGTGTCGTCCCAAAGACCATTTTCCAGGCTGACCCACTCTGGGGAAGGTACGATCCCGAAGCTGGCAGAGTAACTAGCCCTAACCATTCACGCTGCGAACCTCACCCTACTCTCTGTCTCTACGGTGGTAGCACGACCAGAGCCAAGTAAGCACTCTCTTGAATAGCCATTGATACGTGCTTGTGTCGGAGGAAATTGTGTGTGCGTGTGCAGGGCCCGAGGAGAGGAGAGGGGAACGCTACATACTCCCGGAGCAAAGTCATACTTACCTGCACTTACCTGTGTGAAGCCATCTAGAGAAGCGCCCGATCCAGCACCACCGCCGTGGTCAAGCCCCCTGAGCCACCGCTATCACGGAGCCTGGAACAAGGAGAGAGAAACTGATTGAATCGTGTCTACGGAGTCTGTGAGTGATATCCATTGAGAAGTCATATTTACCTGCACTTACCTATGTGAAACCATCTAGAGAAGCGTACGATCCAGCACCACCGCCGTGGTCAAGCCCCTGAGCCACCGCTATCACGGAACCTGGAACAAGGAGAGAGAAACTGATGAAATGGAAGCTTCAGCTTAAGTTCTGCCAGGAAGACTTAATCACTTCGTCACTTATTTATTTCATCTCTATCCAATCACGTCTTCATATTTTCTGTATAAAGGTCGTACTTACACATGTTTGAGTTCGCAGATGCCGATGCGACAACAACCTCCACCCTCCCCACCACCACCAGGATGGTTCCGTCCATACCTCTAAAGGGGGGTCGGCTGCGCCCCTGCCTTCATCTTCAGGCAGGGATATGCTGATCCGCTACCCTCGGATTACTAACTATGGACGGGGCCTATGCCAAAACTTTATTATGCTTGCTGGGCTGTTAATAAATGTATGCTTCATTCATCATCCTATCTCTGAGTCTTTCTGTTAGAACTGTGTTTGCGGAGTCTGAGAGTGATATCCTTTGAGCGAAGTTATACTTACCTGTATTCCAAACAAAAGTCCCAGTATTGACCCAGATCCAGCGGATGCCCCGGAGATACCGACTTCTATGACGCCGGGCCCCTGATCCATTCTTAAAGGAAGCCGTCGGAACACGCCCGAAGAGAGAGGTACCCCTGTCGCCCCCGTTTCCCAGTACTTACCCGTTATATCCCTGTGTTCAAGAGAAGGAGCGAGCCGTGGCGTAAATCCCCCGAAAGGTCTGACCTGGGAAAGAGACAGAAAGAGTCAAGTGAGCAAGTAGCAGGATATGGAAGCCAAACATTGAGAAAAAGGACGAGACGACTTATCTGAGATTCTCCTGCGGCAAGAGCCGGCGAGCTCTGAGGCGGTGTCCTCACTCTCCAGTCCTCTTAGATTTTAGCCCCTTCACTTCCCCTTCCCCCAATTTTAAGTAAATTAATAAAGACTGTAATTTTAAAACTTACTCCAGTGTCCTCGTTGTGTCTGGTCGTCTGGGGTATCACTGGGAACCTCCCCGAGGTGAAAACTAAGGGAGGAGCGGGACTCACGCGGTCCGCTCCGACCTGTGACACTCACTCGCTCCAGGAGCTTGTTTGGAGGAACTGTGCCAAAAATAAGTTGTCCATATACATAAGAAACTCCAAGTGCATTTTGTTTGACTTAGAAGCTTGTTTTAGAGAAATTGTGCCATTAATCACAGTTGTCCATAAATCGACGGGACACCAGAACTCCAAAAGTGCTTTGTTTGACTTTTCTCTTTTTCAAGCTCACTTACTCCAAAAGCTTGTTTTTGAGAAACTGTGCCTTGGATGACGACATCTGTCCATTTAGATTTAGAAAGATCTTCTGCGAGACTTCAAAAGTGCATTTGAGCTATGGCTGGAACGATTTGACCCTAAAATAAAATTGCGATTAATTTAACATTTTACCTCGATTATGATGAATAAATGAATGATTAATTTGCTTGTATTAATTAATTTTTTAATTAAGGTTTTATTTTTTCAGACTCAAAGACTCAGAATATATGCCTCGCGCTCAAGTGCACACATAAAGCTTGCCGCAAAGCACTCACTGACGGTGACTGAGATTAACCCCTTAAGTGTCGAAATTTGGTATCGAACGACAAGACCTTTTACAATACTCAATAGTATCGAGGCGGTCCCTAAAAAGTATCTAACTCAACACCCAGCCCTATACACAGGTCTCTAGGCCTAAAATATATGAATCTATGGCATTAAACAAGGAGCGGAAGGGTTTGAACATGTCTAACCATGTTCAAGTTCATCAATGGCCTACTGAAAACTGAGCTTTTGCTGGATGCCGATCTAGACCTGCTGACACAGAGAGCACACGGGTCTCTAAGCCCGAGACCTCAAAATAATGCTACCTCGAGATCCATCATTGTAAACTTTCTGCAATAAAGCACTAAAGACCTGGTCCTACATACGGCATGGACAAAAGAAATACGATATGACGGCAGACCAATTTTCTTGACTATCTAGTGGAAATTACACAATGGCAGAAAGTAAGAAGCAGCGACCACAATCGCATTCAGGAGAAGCTTCAGGGATTCCAGAGGCAACCTCTTCAGAGCACAGTTCAGTAATGTCCAATAGATTGTCAATCTGAAGTTGGTGGTATGCAGATTCAGGCTAAAGTGTTTAAATGTTTATGTTTTGGTGGACTGAATATTTGTTTTTTATTTTGAGCCTGAACACTCCTCTATAGGTAAATATTTTTACAAGTCTCTGTTTTTATGATATCATTCAACTTTGGTTTTTCAGAAAACTCAGAAGTTTTCAATCCCTGTATTTCAAACCAGAAGCTAGGATTAAAATAAATGATGGCCTTACGAAAAGAAAAACTTAGAAAGGGGAACTCGACAGGGCTGCCCTCTTTCTCACTTATTATTTGTAATCTATATTGAGCCTCTTGCCCAGGCAATCAGAGAGAATAATACAATCGGTGGGATTACTATTAATAAAGTTGAACATAAAATGGCATTATATGCTGACGATGTGTGCTAGTTCTTTCCAATCCCGATATATCACTTTTTAAGTTATTTGATTTTCTTGAAGAATATGGACGGTTCTCAGAGGGAAAATGAAACATAAAGAAAACTCAGATGTTGTCATTTGGTTTCAATCCAATAAAAGAGCTTAGGGAAAAAAAAAAAAAAAAAAAATAATAATAATATATATATATATATATATATATATATATATATATATATATATATATATATATATATATATATATATATATATATTGGAATCAAAATTCACTCAAGTATCTGGCTGTATGGTTAACACAAGATTTAACAAAGTTGCAGAATAATAACTGCAATATAATCAATGAAAAAATTTAAGAAGATCTTAAGTGTTGGTCTTCTCTACCACACTTGGATTTTAGTTCAAGAATTGTAATGTATGGCAACCTTTGTTATTTGTGTTTTGTTTGTGTTTGTTTGTTTTTTGCATTTTCCTGTTTTGTGAGATATTCTAAAAAAACTAAGCAGCAAAAAAAAAGAGAAAGAAAATCTGTTCATTTCATTAAGTGTCATTTACAGTTTAAATATGGCAACCGAGGTTGAGCCATTTGCTCAGGCTCCGCCTGCCAAGTTGATAGAGGAGATGACTAAAGATATAACACATTATTCCAGTCAGGATATATGAGAAAAGCCTATAAAACTGAAAGATAACACCGTTGTTTCTTACAATATGACAGGTATGAAATATCAAAAAATACAAAAACACTACTGACACTCAGATAAATACCACAATATGTACAACACCACAATAATTAAACTACCTTTAAAAGCACACATATATCTCAGAGACATCTATTTGATGTGCATGTTTTCATATGGAGGAAGATTTTTTTTATCTATGACTTTCCTTCATAAAAAGTACTAATTCTAATTCTTACTATTCTTAGTAATATAAATCCAAGAAAATGAACAAACTCCTGAAGATGAACTTTGGTTTCTGTTTAATAAATCTGATACTGCTGTAAATTGATCAATCTTTTCACTTTATTGAATCTACACATGACAATATTAAAGCATATTCACATAATGTATATGATAAAACTAAATGACATGTAAGAATAAAACCTAGATGTTGTTATTTGTGGAGGAACTCCATCTTTGAGTAACTCACTGCTGGTCCTGAAGATGAAATTTGGATGATGTTTGTCGTGTCTCTCGTTGCAGCTGGTCAGGACAGATTTATATGGAAGAGATGCTTTATCGTGTCACGTTTGGTTTTGCACTGCTGGATCTGAAGATGATCTAGTTACCATGATCGTGACCATAGACCAGATCATTGATCAAACTCTGATGCGTTTCTCTCCAGTGTGAATCCTCTCATGTGTTTCTGACAGATCTCTTGTTGCTGTGTTGTTTGTTTCCAGTGTGAATCCTCTCATGTGTTTCTGACAGATTGATTCTCTAGCTTCAGTGTTGTTTGTTTCCAGTGTTAATCTTCTGGCACTCTTTCTGTTCATTGTCTGCAGTAAAGGACTTCCTGCACTGAAACACACACTGCCATTTATTTTCTGCTCTAATATTATGAATGAATCTTCTCCTTTGTGTGAATCTTTAAGTGTTTCTTCAG
Source organism: Gobio gobio (assembly GCF_949357685.1). Taxonomy (NCBI): domain Eukaryota; kingdom Metazoa; phylum Chordata; class Actinopteri; order Cypriniformes; family Gobionidae; genus Gobio; species Gobio gobio. Next base: position 81,182,932 of record NC_137097.1, read on the forward strand.
GGATGAGGCCCAACGAAATGTTTTACCGCACTGATCACAGTTAAACGGTCTTTCTTCAGAATGAGTGAGAAGATGTGATTTCAGTGTGGAGGACTGAGAGAAACTCTTCCCACATTGATCACATGTGAAGGGCTTCTCTCCGGTGTGGATCCTCATGTGATTGTTAAGGTTTCGTTTACTTGGGAAACTATGCCCACACTGATCGCATATGTATGGTCTCTCTCCAGTGTGGATCTTCATGTGCCTCTGAAAGTTTCCTTTAACTCTGAAGCTCTTCCTGCATTGATCACATGTGAAGGGCTTCTCTCCGGTGTGGATCCTCATGTGAATCTTCAGGCTTGAGTTATCTGCAAATCTTTTTTTACACTGAGGGCAGGAGACAGTTTTTTTGGCTTCCATTTTCCCTTTCTTGTTCATGTCCATCAGGTCTAAAAGAAACATTAAATCATGTGAGATTTCAAATGAAAGACAAATGTGAGGCTCAAAGTCAAGATCAATGAAGAGTTCAATAGTCATTTTAATCCCATCAAATCTGCTCGACAATCTGTGCACAATTATGATCAATTTTAAAGGAATATTTCGTTTTGTGTCTTAAGACATCAATGTGTCGTCATGAGCCGCATGGTTTAATATGAATTCGTATGTCTATATTTATTTTACTCTCATAGCTCTCAAACTCTAAAATATGACCCTTGACATGCATTATACTGATGCATTATACTGATGCAGAAAAGTTAGTTCATGCATTCATGACCTTGAAACTAGATTACTGTAATGCTTTATTAGCTGGTTGTCCTGCATTATCAATAAACAAGCTACAGTTAGTCCAAAACGCAGCTGCTAGAGTTCTTACTAGGTCAAGAAAATATGATCATATAACACCAATTTTATCATCTCTACACTGGTTACCTATTAAGTTCCGTATCAATTACAAAGTATTGCTACTGACCTATAAAGCCCTAAATGGTTTAGCTCCAGTGTATTTAACGGATCTTCTATCGCCCTACAATCCATCGCGCTCTTTAAGATCACTAAACTCGAGGCTTCTGGTCATTCCTAGGATATCTAAGTCCACTAAAGGAGGGAGGGCATTTTCACATTTAGCTCCTAAACTCAGGAATAGTCTTCCTGATATTGTTCGAGGTTCAGACTCGCTGTCCCAGTTTAAAACTAGATTAAAGACGTATCTCTTTAGCCAAGCATTCACATTATAATTACCTTTTATACTACAGTTAAATCGGATCAAAAGCATTAATATTCTGAACAGCAGCTATGCTAATTATTTCCCATCTGCTTTTCTGTTGTTATCTCGGGACACTCGTCAGCTCCAGTTTGTATCTAGCCTCTCATGGAGACTTCAGATGGCCCAACACCTGTGAAGAGACGACTCAACGCCTGTGAAGAGACGACTCAACGCCAGCGTTGTTATGGCCTAAAATAATACATGATTGATTAACTTATTCTAACATTTTTCTTTAACATTCTCTTTCTAACATTTTTCAATGTACATTTATGAAATGCACTTTCTGTAAAGCTGCTTTGAAACAATGTGTATTGTGAAAAGCGCTATACAAATAAATTTTAATCGAATTGAATTATACGACATGCACACAGCAAAGGATGGAGTTAAAAATCTTAATTTGCGTTCTACTGAAGAAACAAACACACCTACATCTTGGATGCCCAGGGGGTAAGCAGATAAGTTGTTCAGTTTCATGATGAATGAATGAGGAATGAAGAATAAACACCAACCTCTTTGTTCTTCAGTCTCATGATGTTTCATTCTGCACTGATCACTGGCGTTCTCTCTGTCCTCTCCTTCCAGATGCTTTTTGGTAGCTGTGCCATGATTGTTCTTCATATGAGTGAACAAAGAAGATAACTGAGGGAAACTCTCTCTGCATGGATAGCAGTGATATGATTTCTGTATTCTACAGTATTCTACTGTATGGATCCTCATGTGTAGCTTAAGATAGCTTTTAAGAGCAAAACTCTTTCCGCACTGATCACACGTGTGCGGCTTCTCTCCAGTATGAACGCTTACATGAATTAAAAGACTTCGTTTTTCTGTGAAACCCTTCCCGCACTGATCACATGAGAACGGCTTCTCTCCGGTGTGGATCCTCTCATGTGTTTTCAGAGTTCCTGACCGATTGAATCTCTTGTCACAGTGTGAACACTTGTAAGGTTTATCTCCAGTGTGAATCTTCTCATGTCTTTTCAGATTTGATGACAGACTGAATCTCTTGTCACAGTGTGAACACTTGTAAGGTTTTTCTCCAGTGTGAATCCTCTGGTGCAGTTTTAAACCGCTCGCTGAAATAAAAGTCTTCTCACACTCAAAGCACATGTACTCTTTCACAGAAGTGTGTATTTTCTGATGTACTTTTAAACTGGACAGCAGTGAAAAACTTTTTCCACACACAGAACATGAATGTGGCATCTCGTTCTTTTGAACTCCGGTGTGGATCCTCATGTGGAGTCTAAGAATTGATTTTTTTGTGAAGCTCTTCCCGCACTGATCACATGAGAACGGCTTATCTCCAGTGTGAACTCTTACATGAATCTCAAGACTCCGTTTTTCTATGAAACCCTTCCCGCACTGATCACATGTGAACGGCTTCTCTCCAGTGTGAACTCTTACATGAATCTCAAGACTCCGTTTTTCTATGAAACCCTTCCCGCACTGATCACATGTGAACGGCTTCTCTCCGGTGTGGATCCTCATGTGTCTTTTTAGGTGTGATGAACACATGAAACTCCTCCCACATTGATCACATGTGAACGGCTTCTCTCCAGTATGAACTCTCATGTGAACATCAAGATTTCGTTTTTCTGAGAAACCCTTCCCGCACTGATCACATGAGAACGGCTTCTCTCCGGTGTGGATCCTCATGTGAACTTTAAGGTTTGGTGACTGCGTGAATCTCTTCCCACATTGATCACATGTGAACGGTCTCTCTCCGGTATGAACTCTCATGTGAATCTCAAGAAGTTTTTTGCATGTGAAACTCTTTCCACACTGAGTGCAGATGAAAGATTTCTTGGCTCTTCTTTTCTTTATAAATGTCTTTTTAGTCTTTGAGTGTCTCAAAGGTTTTTCTCCAGGTTTGACATGATGTTCCTCCTCCACTTCACTCAGTTCCTCACTCTCCTTGCTCTCTTCCATCAGGTCTGAAATCAGATAAAATAATTATTTTAAATACAGCAAAATAATTGAGAGAGAGAGAGAAATATGAAGTGAAATGAAACAACTGTGATTTAACAGACAACTGATAAAAGCCAGCCATCTTGTTTAAAGGTTGAAGGATTCTTTGATGCACATAATACAATAAATGGCCCTCATACCCAATGTTAATGCTAAAGTAAGTATTTATTTTCAAAAGAAAGAGATGAAAAGGTCAATCAAACAATGTGTGGTCGACAGCTGTGCTCTCTCCACCTACACACCTGGGGCCTCATTTATAAACGTTGCGTACGCACAAAAGAAGGCGTACGCTGCTCTCTACGCAATAATTGGTATTTATAAAAAGCAAACTTGACGGGAAAATGTGCGGTCCTTCACGCAAGCTCTGACCCAGGCGTACGCACAAAAACGGGTGAAATGAGAAATGGCGACACCATCGGCAGATGGAAGAAACACGTGAAAGTGTGTGAAACTGTAGACCGTTGTGTAAAAGAAATGGCAATACTGCCTCTCATAAATAACATGAAGACTTCACAAAGCAAGTCTTACAATTAACAGCCTACACGAACACCCGTTTGATCGATCTGCAGTGTAAAACAAACAAAATCAAACGAAAATTACAACAGAAATGCAAATTAACACATATTTGTGAAATATGTTCTGCAATAATATTGGCATGTTATGCAATTCATCCTCCTAAATAATATGGTAAACAGAGCGAAATAATGTACAAAACTGATATTCTCGTCAATGTGTCCGTCTGGCGGAGCAGATATAGATGCAATTAGATAGATAGATAATTAGGGAAATATATATAGATAGATAAATAGATAGATAGATAGATATATGTATTAATTGTCCACTGGGGAAAGTTGTTTTCATTGTAAAAATGTATTCATCAGCTACGGAATCATGGTATTCATGCATATGCCTTTAGTTTGTTTTATTTTTGATAAAATAACGTATGACGTATGTCTCAACCATTCAGAAAGCTGCAAGACATTACATTTGCACTGAACTTTTTCCCATTTCCACGTAGATTATAACCGACATCTGTAGCTTGTCAGATGCAATTAAATGGATGGAAATAAAATGCCCCATCACAATGTGTAATGACGCACAATGGCTGATCTTGCGCTCTTAGAAGATGTGGCAAATTGAAGGATTCATAGTGAACGCATCTTCAGACAGTAAGAACACTTGCTGGCAAACGAGGACACACTCTGCCGATGGAGCACTAGACGCTTTTTTGCCTCGACTTTGATGTCCGACCATTTCTTTTTTATTTCGGCCATGGTCCGAGGTTGTGAGGCTACATCATTTACGGCGTCTGCAACCTTTTGCCACTCAAGTGCCATTTTGGCATTAGTAGCCTAATGCCCACACTGTGCCCTCCAAAACAAAATGTTTCTCCTCTTTTCCACCTCGCCAACGATAACTTCTACTTCACATTGAGTGAAGTTACGTTTTTTTTATTTCCTCTCTGTATATGATTTCGCAATCGATGAATATTAACTTGAGGGCGTTTCACAGACTATTTATGGGCAACTATGGGCGTGACATGAAGCCGCAAAAGCTGCGCTACATTAAGAATTGATTGTGATTTATTAAGGGAAAACTGCGTAGGATGTGTGTGCGCACGGTTTTATAAATCCAAAAATTTCTGTGCGTACGCACATCCTATGTTTTACCACTTCTGACGCAAATCCTACGCAAAGTTTTATAAATGAGGCCCCTGATTCCTAAGCTTGTTTGCGTTGCTGTTTGAAGCAAGCAATATGAAGAAAGAGTGTGGCTTGGGAATTTGTGTTTGAAAAGCTATGCCATGAAGCACTCATGATTGATTTTTAATTTGGATGTTGCAAAAAATGACATATTACCAGAAGGAGTTTCTGAAGAGTCATTGTATAAATTGATTGGGTCACAAAGAGCAAGACTTGGTGTGCTCACACAGAAAAAGATTGAGGTCATAGCATTGGTATACACAGGGGAAGATGTGGAAGTCGTACGGAAGCATTTCTGATTCTGAAGCGTAGAAGCAAGCGTGCATCCTCATGACAATTTCAAACACATCAAGTAAACAGTGACATGCGTCTTCTGTACGTGTCCAATTTTACGTGTCCGCGAGGGTCAGGGTACAGTGTGTGTAACGCAAAATTCGTCATCAGAAGGGTATGCCCATCCTGAATGCACACCGCCGGATTTTTCTACTTTGTACGCTCAGGAATTTCAAAGCAAATCAAAAAGTCACAGTTCAGTCTCAAAAGAAATCTGAAATTGCAATGGACAAGATGACCATGCTTTACAACATAATTTACGAACACAGTAAATAACTCCTGAACCCTTTGAACCCTTCAGTCCTAGCAGTCATTCTGTACATGCACACCCTGCAGATCAAAATTCTGTAACACCCTATTGTCTTGTGTCGAATAGCCAAAGGCATGTTGCTACCAATGATGGTAATAATTTATGTTTTGAAGATGTGATGCGCAGACAAACTGATATCACTGAACTACTTGTCAAGACTCATGAACTCTAATTGCTACCTTCTAGAGCATTGGTTCCCAACCACGTTCCTGGAGGCCCACCAACAGTGCACATTTTGCATGTCTCCTCAATCAAACACACCTGATTAAGGTCAACAGCTCATTAGTTGTGACTCCAAAAACTGATGTGGACGTGTCCGACAAAGGAAACATGCTAAATGTGCACTGTTGATGGGCCTTCAGAACACCAGTGTTTTATGATAATCTTGAATTATTTATATTTATGTATATCAAGAACAAATATATATTTTTTAGTAGTGGACTGGTTCCTTTCAAGGATGTTTCAACACAATGCAGAACATTGGTTCTATGGGGGAACTGGAAACCTTCAATATAAAAACATTATATCCAAATGACCCTTTAAGCAGCATGACCGATGGAGGTCAGTTGCTTGGGAAATTCAGGACAAAACCAAACAAAGAGCCAAATTCCTGTATATAGTTGAGTTCATAGAATAACAAGCACAGATAGCTATACATCCATTGTCTGGTGATATCCTTGATACATCCATAAAGGTGAATGATTATGTTAAGAAATGTCTCGAGCATGAGGTTTCTGTTCTCGTCATTGTAAATCAAATTAGCCAGATTACAGAGACTCTCACCTATTGTCTTTAATAGCTTGTAGAGCCCTTCCCATTCTTTGAATAGCTATGCAGATTGGATTAGGATTTGTGAAACTGTCTGGGACAGGTAACTACAATTGAATACTTCATTTGCATGGTGTCGTTAACAAGCTTTGTCTCCATCAACAAACACTGACCACATAACATGTAAATAAACTACAACATGACATTTTAGTTAAACTGGACCCACTTTATATTAGGTGGCCTTAACTACTATGTACTAACATTTTAATTATCCATTTGATACAATGCACTTATGGTGAAAGACATACATGTCTTTACATTGTACTTACATTTTTAAATATACCTGCATGTAATTACATCTGTAATTAATTTCTGTAGTTACATTTGTAATTACACTGTTGACACTTCCCTTACATCTAACCCTACCCTTAAACTTACCAATACAACCACACATGTCCATAACCCTACCCATATCCCACCTCAATATCAGCAAAAGAGTTTTGCAATACAATATGAACACAATAAGTACATTGTACTTATTTGTTTATGTAAGTACATAGTAGTTAAGGCCACCTAATATAAAGTGGGGCCATTAAACTGATGACTGGAGCATCACAAAGCTCATCCTGCTGAAGATACATAAAGTATTCCTGGTATTCGTGTCTGAATTTCAGTTGCATTGATTTCCATTCATAAACATGTGAATGTGGGAAACTGAAACACAAGCTCAAGTGATTCTCACTGCATTCCTGTTCAAGTTTACAGAAACTCTCTTACCAAAGTTACAGTAACAAGAATAACATACTGTGGATGACTTTTATAATTTATGAGAAATACAGCTTTATCAGTAGCTATAAATTAGATTTTGCTTGAGTTATGCTTACATTCCTGTCCACCATTTTGGAAACTTAATTTACTTGATCCCATTTATATTTCTCTAAATGTGCTGAAGTGTTGAATCTTTCTAACATGAATGTTCTCCAGCATCATGAATGAATGAAGAATAAACACCAACCTCTTTGTTCTTCAGGATCTTCAGTGTGTTTCATTCTGCAGGTTCTGGATCACTCCTGTTCTCACTGTCCTCTTTGATGCTTGTCTTCACTTGAAGTCTGATGGGAATATTCCAGCATTTATTGATGAACTGATGTGGGAGGAGCTTCACTGATGATGTGACTGCAGTGGGAGGAGCTTCACTGATGATGTAATCGCAGGAGTTGATCTGACAAAATAAAGTATAAAAATATCAGTTGCTTTGTTTTTATACTAACTGACACATCTTAAAGTCCCCCTGTGGTGAAAATTAAGTTTTTAAAGGGGTGATGAATTAAGAAATAAACTTTGCCTTGATATATAAAAGGTCATGGCTATATAAGAATATCCTGTAAGTTTCAGAGCTGAAAACTTACAAAGAAAAGCTTTTATGACACCTTTTATTCATGTGTTAGGGCTATATATTATTACATCATGCTACTATACTACAGTATACTACATTATTACTATTAGGTTAGATTTTCATGTGCAACCACATTCTCTGTTTCTTGTGAAAGGATCTTTTCCAAAGCTGAAGAGGTTTTGTCCAAGAAGAGGAATTGTCTAAATAACACGGTTCAAAAAATTATATTATAATCCTTCCTTCACCCATCCCAAACGGCTGTGCTGCAGTTTACTCCACTATATCCTCAGACCCATAGGCACCTCACTGTGCACAATGCACAAAAAAGGTAACAATTCTTAACTTTTACCATCCTAGACAGCCAGTTTATCCACAATACAGTTAGGTTTATTATGTTATCTCCACCATAAGCACTGCACTCAACACACATCACTTTTGTTGTTCATATTGTCACTATCCAAACAATTTATAAACAATGAATTAAGTGTCTGACAGTTGTCTTTACACAAGTAAAGTAAGACAGAGAAAGATGTATATTTTATTTCAAACCCTGACAAATGTCTGCTCAGGTCATTGGCTCAGGATTAATGGATTTGCCATGCCAGTACCGCTCCTAAACACTCTTACTTGTCTCTTAAAAAAACTTCCTTTAGAAACCCCCATAGATCCCTCCTGAGGTGCGGAGAAGCATGACAGCATAAGACATGGAACAGCTTTTCAGAACTATCACAATGTGTGGGACGGGATTTACATATTATTCATTATTCTGTAAAGCAGGGGAGTCTAAATAGAAGCCAGTTTATCCTGGTATATTTTCTGTTGATGTGAAAAATATGTGAAAAAGCCATTTGTGAAGGGATTGGAACACCCCTACAAATTGTGCCCCTTTCTCAAAGTGCCCTTCAAGGCCCTTGGTCTGAACAGATACTTGAACACTTTGGTGTTGGTGTGAATATGACTTAACAGATACCAATCAACCAACAAAATGTCATCATGACTTTGTTGCTCAATACATAAAGATAATTACCTACTGTGATTTCAGACTGAGGTGATGTGGTTTCTCCACTGCATGTGTCTTCATATGTAACTTCAGGTGAATCCTCAGGTTTTCAGATCTGAAGACTGATTGAATCTCTTGTCACAGTGTGAACACTTATAAGGTTTTTCTCCAGTGTGAATTCTAACATGGATATTTTCTTACACAAACGCATAGATTCGCTTCAGAAGGAAAAACCCTTAAGTGACTGCAAAAGACTTGCTGGCAACAGGCACTGAGGATTCAGCTTGCACAGTAAGGCACATACTAGACGCATGTGGTACTGACCCAAAAGCACAGGAAAAGTCAGCTGCAATTTGCTCAGTCATATAAACTAGACACAGAAGCTGTGATTCTGTTCTGCCTACAGTTAAGTATGGGCTGCTTTGCATCCTCTGGCACTGGAAACCTGATACAGTGGCTAAATTAACAAGAAACAAAGCTTCAACTTCTGACTTTTGTAAACAGCACAGCAGTAAGGACTTTATGAACGTATTTACATGCAAGATTTATAATATTAGGGAGAAAACTATGTATAACTATGCAACCGCCTACTACAGTATCGCATTAGACAGTGCTCTTCTTAATATCATTCATTCATCTTTAGAAGTAATCTTTAGACCGTATCATAGTACTGAGACTGCTCTCATCAGAGTTACAAATGATTTGCTCTTATCATCTGATTGTGGTTGTATCTCTCTAACAGTGTTACCCAATCTTAGCACTGCATTTAATACTATCGACCACAACATTCTTCTGAATAGACTCGAAAATTATGTAGGTATTAGTGGAATTGCATTGGCATGGTTTAAATCATACTTATCTGACCGTTATCAGTTTGTATTAGTAAATGAAGAGATGTCATACCGATCACAAGTTCAGTATGGAGTACCGCAGGGCTCAGTGCTAGAAGCGTTGCTTTTCACCCTCACTGTTAGACATTTATAAGAGATTTTACAGTAACTTACTGGCAACACTGTTGCCAGTAAGTTACTGTATTTGAGATTTACAGTACAATAACCGCATTTCAGTTTACAGTAACTACATGTTACTGTAATTTTGTAATACAGTACTGTTACTGTAAACCTTGGTTAACAGTGCATTAATCCTAATCCTATTCAATAATTAATACTTACTGAATTACATTAATTCTTACATTAATCTATCCTACAGAAGTAATCCAAACAGACAATTATTATGAAATATAAAATTCTTTATTTAAAACATTTTAAGTGCTTTAACTTAAACATGTAAATGTGTGGAAAAAGTTCACTTTAAAACATCCTCGAATCAAATCTTATTTTCAGAAAATCATGTATAAAAGTAATCAGAGTGCATTCAATATCACTTATTTTACATTTTATTTACATTTACATTTATGCATTTGGCAGACGACTTGCATTGCATTCAAGATACACATTTTACATTTTGTCAGTTCTTGCTTTCCCTGGGGATTGAACCCATGACCTTGCTAGTGCCACACACTGTTTGAGCTACAATTTTAAAAACTCTGCAGAAAATAGTTGGTAGAATACTGTAAATAGTTGGTTGAAGAATACTGTAACTTTGGTGCAAAATACACATATACATGAATAAAATATAAACAAAGAGCAAATTAATTCTGAAACAAGTTATCACAACACAACACAAACACAAGTTTCATGTCTGTACCGATCTGTGTCATCTTCCACATTGGATGATTTCAAACAGGAACCAGGATTCTGCTCCATTATGGCAAGAAGTCCCTCTAGATAAGAATGATATGAAGTTAGTCATACAATTTGAGTATACACAAACATTTTACACTGTTGGAATTTAATAAAAAATAATAATCCCATTACAATTCATCATAATGGTAAAATACTATTTTATAGAAAGTTAACACTTTGAGGTACACCTAGCTCAACGTATGCTGTCTAGTCTAATCCAGTCCTGCAATGCCTTCATGAAGATGTGAAATGAAATGTTCAGTTTTTGTTTTAGCTGGTGATTCAATGTTATGAATATTTTGAAGAATGTACTTTGTAGTGATGCTGAACCTGATTGCATATTAGAGAGGTGTCTCTGTTATTAGCTTAACAAAATTGATATTGAGTAAAAAACTAAAGAAAACTGTTAGTACATAGTAGTAGCAGCAGCACAAACTACATGCTCCAAAAAAGTAATATTACTGAATCACCTCAACATGATTTCACAAACTATTTAATCAAAAACAACAATGTAACCTTTTATTGCAGGATGGATTACATGTATACTGCATTAGCTTTAGTAAGGTATCCTCAAAATTAATGCTGCATTCACACGGGACGCTTCTCATTTACTTTGAATGGTTGACGTCATGCGTTGCTGAACTGAATTGTGGGTTCTGTCGCGTCGCTTCACTCACGTTGCAAGCGGCAGAAGTTGAAAGGTGTGTTCGACATCAGCTGTATTAAGCGTGTGTTTGTACAAGAATAAAGTTAACATACAAGCCTAAACTATCAATGAAGTGGGGGTCTACGTTTTTCATCTGTTTTATTTTGATAAACATGACAATATAACAACGCAACTACATGAAAAGAGATTTAACTGTTATAAAAAAGAGATTGGTGCGCATTAGAGGAACTGAAGGTTTTAGAATAAACACGAAACACATGTGATCGCTGTCATGCGGAGAATCTGGCCAATCGTGGAACAGCTGTGTCATCATCAAAGTCCGTGCAGTCGCTCTGGAGAAACTGCACCGGCTGTATTAGCCGACTGCTCTCGAATCGCTCTCGCGGTGCTTTGATGCCATACGTCACTGTCACGTGGCGTTGGCGCTGTCTCAGGTCAGACAAAATTTCTAACCGGCATGACGCCCTGTGTGAATGCAGCGTAAGTGTCTGTGTACATTACATATCCTATTAAAAAAGTGTCTCACCTAGTCCAAGTTTTTCCATTCAAACTCCATTAGGTGGCGAAGGAAGGATGACACTCTGTTGTTGATTACAGTTGTCTTCCTCTTAACAACTTCCCCGGTCTTCCGACTCACTCTGGTTTTGGTGGTGCATCTTGTTCCCTCCTCTGGGTTTTTCCTCAAGAAAAAAACTTAAAGCAAGAGAAAATTAAGAGAATAAAGATATTTTAAATTTCATCACCCTTAGTGCCTTTGCTTTAAATGTTTTTGGTAACACTTTAGAATAATGGTCCGTCATTAAACGGATAGATCACCTAAAAAAAAAAAAAAGTAAATTCTGTCATTTACTCGCCCTGTTGTTCTAAACCTTTTAAAGAATGTTTGTAAACAGACAATTTTGAGGCACCATTCACTTCCATGGTAGGAAAAAATTACTATAGAAGTGAATGGTGCCTCAATCTGTTAGGTTACAAACATTCTTCATCTTCTTTTGTGTTCAGAAATGTATTCAGGTTTGCACGTGAGCAACATTATTCTAAAGTTTTGCCATGTTTTTTTCATAAATTATATTTCATCTGCCAAAATCATCCAAAAATTGTCCAGGACTGCTTCAATTCCAGAAAATAAAATTATAATCTGTCAGTCCTGGACAAACACAGTTTTGGATTATTTTAGTATAATATAATTTATGAAAAAAAAACATGGTACATGGCTAGTTACAGCTAAAAAGAGGTGGAAAAACTAAATAATTTTGTGATTCTGTTAAACAGACCCGACTAAAACATACAAGAAAAACTTTGAATTATCAGTAATATGTGGAGAAACAAAGAGGACTAACGTTACTTACCGTTGTATGAGTTCCAGTGTCGCACAGCACAGGCAGGCTCCTGGTATTCTTATCTAAAATGTAAAATAAATAATGTCAATCCAAATGTAAACTTTGTTTGTTAACGACATTATTTTTGCAACTAGTGGCCAACGTTAATTTACTAACTAACGTCGTCCTAAATGTACGCTTAATATGGTCGATAAACAAAATCTTCATTGTATTGGTAAAGTTAATTCAATAAACTCACTAACGTTAAGTCTTTTTAAAAATAAAACGTTAGGTTTATGTTAACGTTACCTCAGTTTTAGTACCAAAGCTGAAGCAAATGATAACCTAACGTTATGTAAAGTATGTTGTCCGGGCCGTGAGCTCTCTCCTCGGGCAGTAACGTTACACACGACGCTGGCTGCACTGGTTCCTAATCTAATTCAATAAACTCATTTTTTTTAAATAAAACGTTAGGTTTGCCTCAGTTTTTAGCAGCAAAGTTTAAGCAAATGATAACCTAACGTTATGTAAAGTATGTTGTCCGGACTGTGAGCTCTCTCCTCGGGCAAAACTTACAACGCTGCACCGGTTCCTAATCTAATTCAATAAATTCATAAAACGTTAGATTTACCTCAGTTTTTAGCACCAATGCTGACAAGCTAAAATTGGGGTGCAGACAGGGACGGACTGGGGCTAAAAAACAGCCCTGGACTTTCTCCCAAATAGGCCCATCATCCGGCCATTCGCCCTTAGCAGTGCGCAACAGACACTAGCCAGGATGTACTATGCCACAATACTGTCAGACTATCAGACAAGGTATTCACAACAAGTAACATCTCAAAACCAATGATGATAATAAACTTTGATTTATATTAAGGCTGTGAAATGATGAAAATGTCTAGGCCCTATTAATTTTGTCTGTGAAGCTTTCACAAACAACCACCACATTGTGCCAATTCCAAAGACAAGGAAAAACTGCACTCTGATGGAAGACAGACAGAAAGTGCAAGCTAGGATTTTTTGGTTAAACAAAAATGTAGTCAATTATCTATCCCCCTTCCTTGTATGTTAGCACGTTTAGAGTGGTAGCAATGCATGCCTGATGATTTCCCGTTTAATTCAATTAGGTGAGTGAGTGAGAGATTTTGGTTAGATGACAGTAGGTTACAGCTTGACAAGAGTTCATTTTGACAAAAGCACAATGTTTTGTTTTATTGTGAGTGTACACAAATATAAGCAAACACTTTGCAGTTTGAATGATGTCCTGTATGAACAAAATGACGGAGTATGTATTGTTTTTATGTTTCCACTGTGCGATCGCGGCATCGCGCCCGCACCTCACTCACACACACACGCACACACACACGCACACACACACACACACACACACACACACACACACACACACACACACACACACACACACACACACACACACACACACACACACACACACACACACACATTAATTTAGCTAGCTGACTATGCAATTCACTAAGATAGGGATAAGGCAGCCTATTATAATGTGTCCTGCTACTACTGGCACTTACCAGGACCTCTTGCTGGTGTGAAGTTAACTCTGTCTGTCCCTCCTCATCATGACCAGGCTGTGGAAGCTCAGGCTCAGCTTCCACTTGCTGGTCCTCTACAGTCTCAGTGTGGCTAAGCGATGTAGTGTGCTGGCAGTTGCACTGCAACCAAAAAGCCAGTAGTCTCGAGAGACTTGGAAACTTTTTCCCATCCACTTTTCTCCTTACGTTTTCTGCTAGCCATAGACTTTTTTTTTTTTTTTTTTTTTTTTGCCGACGGCCGGCCGACGGCCCTCAGTTGGACGGCCGTTCTGGACTTTTCCAGAACGCACAGATTACCAATCCGTCCCTGGGTGCAGACAACCGCGGATAGTACAAATCACACTTACCTTGCTTGTTTGCCGTTCTCACGGGGGATGAAAAAATCTTCGCAAGGTGTCCGGACACATATGTTCTCTGGAACCGTGAGCTCTCTCCTCGGGTGAAACTTTCAACGCTGCACTGATGGTTCCTAATATAAATCTAAAGCAAATCCTGTCGATCCCAATTGTGCCAAATAGGCCGTTGTGGTAAATACAGTATTATACTTTATTTTTTTAAAAATACAGGAAATCACTGTATTTGGTGTTTGACGTCATAGAAAATACCCATGATGCAACGGGAATTACAGTTATTTACTGTAAAGAGAATTTACAGTATTATACTGGGTGATATATAGTAAATAACTGTACAAATTACAGAAATGTCTAACAGTGCTGTACATGCTACCACTGGGAGATATCATTAGGAAGCATGGCGTTAGTTTTCATTGTTATGCTGATGGTATTCAGCTCTATATTTCTTCACGCCCTGACGAAACTTACCAGTTCACAAGATTAACGGAATGCATAACTGATATAAAAAATTGCATGACTGGTAATTTCCTGCAACTTAATTAAGAAAAGAACAGAATATTTAATAAAAAAAACCTCCACAAGTAGTAACCTAGAATACTGTCTAACACTTGATGGCTGCTCTGTCAAGTCCTCGTCGTCAGTGAGGAACCTGGGTGTGCTCTTTGATACCAATCTTTCATCTGAAAGACAAGTTTCAAGCATCTGTAAAACTACATTCTACCATCTTAAAAATATATCTAAATTACCGCATATGCTTTCAATGCAAAATGCTGAACAGTTCCCAGATAGCAGACCAACACTGAATCATCGTTGAATCAATGTTAATGCATCAACTAAAATATCATTGAATCAATGTTGAAATTTAACATTGATTTTTCATCAGGTTTGCACCCTGAAATACTGTTATTTCAATGATGAAAAATAGATCAAGATGGGCAAAAAATCTATGTTTTTTCAACTTAAATTAAATCACTTATTTAACACTGAATCAACTATAAAATCAATCTTGCTTTATGTACAGCAGGATTCTATGCCAGTTAATTTTCATGTATTGCTGCAATTGATATGATTTTGTATCAAAAAGTCACAACATCCTTCAGTTTATATGGAAATTTATTTATTTATGCCCCCACAGTTTCAACAGGAAATCTCACATTGACTTAAAACAATTACATCTGAATTTATAACACAAGTGAAAAACATGATAACCTGCATCTGCAAAATGGAAGTAAATACAAATGGAAACTCGCCAATAAAGACAGAAATGGGACAGTAGTACTGAAAGAAAAAAGGTAGAAGAAAGAATGAAATACTCTGAATCCTCTAGACTCAGGGGTTTCCACCACGAGCAATGCCCCCAAGCCTTTCAGGGGCGTAACAGAGCCATTTGTGCACCGTCCTAGCAAAGATGAACTCTGATGCCTCCTTTTTATCAGCATTCACTTGTAATGCACCTAAAAAAAACAAGAAGTTAGTAAATATTTGGAAATGTGACTAATTATACATTACAAATGTACTACAAAATGAAGTGAAACTTGAAATGTGATCAAAATATTTACATTCCAGTTAAAACACGCTGAATTTAAATTCAAGACTATTTAATGAATTTTAGTATAGACTTTTCCCTTTAAAGCACCTGCAGACACACAGGAGGAATGAATGGAAAAGCAAGTTGAAAATATCTTCAAATATCTATAAGTATTCTGCCCTCGCAGTACAACGTCTGCTTTGTATGGCCAGACAGATAGTTAGCAGCAATGAAGAAGAGAAACTCCAGAAGTCTTGTTGAGGATTGATGTTTTATCTTTTGTTCTCTTTTCTTCCTCAGATTTATTTCTTAAGTTTTTCTCCATTTAAGTCTGTAAGACTGAAAGAATAAACAGAAAATAAACATTACTAAAGTGTACAATCTTTTGTGTCTTTTACACAATAAAATGTAAAGTTACTCTGTAACTCAGTAAGGTTAAACAGTATTCACAATATCTACACTTTTACACAATAAACTACAGATGTTCTTAATGTATAGAAATTAAACAAACATCCACAGTATCACCAAACTCACTGCTAAACTGTTACACGCATTATCCATATGAAGTAAACCAACCCACTAATTAACCTGAGATGCAGCGCCGAGGCACCCTGCTGGCCAGATAAAACAGTGCATCAGAAAACAAAAGGCTTCAACCGAGAGTGTAACTCGAGAAAACTGATAAGCCTAGTTCAGCCTGCACGATTTTTAAACTCGTCGGATCACAGTTATTTTCTCACTGCATGACTATCTGGGCCAGCATTCAGTCACTGCTGTGTTCACACTGCACGATGGATCGGCGACAGGGGGTTTCACACTGCATGACTATACAAGAGGAAAAATCGCTGACAGCTCTGTCCCGTCCGCGAGCTACGTTTCACAAGCAAACACACGCAAGAAGTGAGAAGGAAACAACGCGAGATCACACGTGCGTCAGACCGTAATTCTCGCGCGAGACTGGAATTGTTATTAAAATAGACTGCAGTTCAGAAACTTGCTATCCAAATTGTCTGTGTGCTGATTTGCAGCAAAAAGGAGAAAAAGAAAAGAGATTATGGTGGAGGAAATGGTTTGGGAGACACAGGGAGCAAGGATTGTGTTCTGCAAAGAGAGTTTGAGGTAAATAAATAATTTTGCAGTGTGCTGCTGCTGCGGCTGGTCAAGAAAATGTTTGTACCTTGTTTCTGCTTGATATAACTGTAAATATATATATTAAAAATATGGCTATTCTGGTCTATAACTCCTCCCCGAACCTCCCGCTGCCCTGTATCATTCATCTCATTGGCTGTCGGTCATCGCAGGTGTATTTTTCAGTCAGAACTCATTTCACACAGTAAGAGTTTGAATCGCCGACAGGTTCAGATATTTAGCATGCCAAAATTTCTGCAGTTTGATATAACATTAGCTGCCTACAGAACTTAAAGATCTCACTCTTCTTTCGTTTTTTTTCTTGCTGCATTAAAGATTAAATTGGAATTCTGTAATTGTGGTCGGCCCTCGTGAGCTAATCGCACAGGCACAGCTGAAGCAGAGCTACGAACTGATTGTCCTATTTCCCCTCACCACGCCAACAGGGCAATCAGGTAGCTCTGCTTCAGCTGTGCAACAGGGCCGTGCAGAGAGTTCGTCAGGGGCAGGGGCTCAAATATAAAAAAGGGGCAATATATAAATATAAATATATATATATATATATATATATATATATATATATATATATATATATATATATATATATATATATATATATATATATATATATATATATATATATATCAGGGCCGGCCCGTGGCATAGGCGGAATAGGCAAATGCTAGGGGCGCCACTCATCCATAGGGGCGACAAAATGTATAACTGATACTATTTTATTAATATTAATTTGAAATATTACCAAATAAAGCGCAAAAAAAAAAACGTAACTAAGTCCCCCGCCTCTTTCCGGTCCGCCTCATCAATCTCCCCCCGCCGATCTACTTGAAGTGTGTCAGAAATATATCGCGCGATCAGTTTATCGTTAGGGGAATTTGTTGTGTCGCGTCGCCTCTCGCCGCATCCAACGCAGACAGGATTGCTTTCATTTTTTAGGGTGCTTGGCCGTTCGCGCCAGGTATTGACACGGTGTAAGTTGCCTGATTATTTATGACGGATGGCCGAATTGAAGTGTCTAAAAAAAAGACAGAAGCCTCTGATGCAGGGAAGATAAGGGATACACTGCTCTTCTTACGTAGTATTTGTGTCTTGTTTCTAGTCTAAATATCTAATATTCCTAAATCAAGGTTGAAGGTGCATTTACTAGATAAGTTAAATGACAGAAGATGTTTTCTTGAAAATAAAATCAAAATGAAGTGAGTTTTTGCTTAAAACAAGCAAAATTATCTGCCAATGGAGTGGAAAAATAATCTTTTTTTAATCTTTTTTTTTCTCACCCCATTGGCAGATAATTTAGCTTGCTTACTTGAAAATAAAATCAAAATTAAGTATGTCATTTTACTCATCTAAATGCACCTTGATTTAAGAGTTTTTAGATATTTGGACTGGAAACAAGAAAAAGATTCTAAATAAGAAGAGCATTTTTTGCTGTGTAAAGACAGAAGTAAAGTGATGTAGGCAAATTAATTAACAGTTTATTTAACTGCATAGTAGTAAAATACTAATGTTTGCTAATTAATTCCAGTTATTTTTACCTTAAACTTTATGCAAGCAGCTGTTCTGGGTTCTTCAGAGGCCACAGCCAGTATGATTTTGTAAAAAATAAATAATATAAAAATATTAAACGCATGTAATATCACTTTTTTAATAGCCTAATTTTTTTACTCTGCAGTTGTGCAGTTTTAAGGGGGTGTATAGCAATTTTAAAATGTATTTGCCGAAATTAGTAAAGATATTTATATACAGGTTTATTTAAAATGGCAACATTTTATGTAAAATTCACATTAAATATCAAAATTTCTCAGTTGAATTCCTGGTGAAAACATGACTGCTCATAGTTTAGTGGAAGATTGCTGCCCTCTACTGGAAAACAAACACTTTTGCTTGTTCTCAATGAATAGTTTGTGCATTAATGTTAGATGCAATTACTCTTGCTATTTGTGTTTAGGCTGTAATGTGGCATAGGTGTAATATTTGTACAGTTTTACTATCATCAGCCTTTAAAAAATAAAAAACAATAATAATATCATGAACATAATGATGGGGTAGAATGGACTGGACATCATATAAAACAACAACAACAATAAAAATAAAACATCAATGCATTACAAAAATAAAACAGTGCGAGTGTTTCCACAACTTAAGACTGATAAAATGTAGTGCTAATCCTTGATACAAGGGGCACCAAGTAAAATCTTGCCTAGGGCAGCAAATTGGTCAGGGCCGGCCCTGATATATATATATATATATATATATATATATATATATATATATATATATATATATATATATATATATATATATATATACCCTGTTCGGGCGAACCAGCCTCTTACTGCATTTCGTTGCCTTGTACCTGTACTTGTGTAATGACAATAAAGTTGAATCTAATCTAATCTAATACACACACACATATACATATATATATATGTGTGTGTATATGTATATATATCCTAATGCTCATCAAGCCTGCATTTATTTAATCAAAAATACAGAAAAAACAGTAGCCTAATATTGTGAAATATTATTACATTGTGTTCTTTTTAACTTTTTATTAATTAAAGAATCTTGAAAAGAGTATCACAGTTTCCATCATTGACATTAAATCCTCATATTAGAATGATTTCTGAATGATCATGTGACACTGAAGAGTGGAGTAATG
This sequence comes from Gobio gobio, assembly GCF_949357685.1. NCBI lineage: Eukaryota > Metazoa > Chordata > Actinopteri > Cypriniformes > Gobionidae > Gobio > Gobio gobio. The sequence continues at coordinate 81,202,641 of NC_137097.1, forward strand.
ATGCTGAAAATCCAGCTGTGATCACAGGAATAAATTATATTTTAAATTATTTTAAAATAGAAAACCATTATTTTCATATATTACGCAATATTGCTGTTTTTTATCAAATAAATGCAGGCTTGATGAACATAAGAGACTTCTTGCATAATGCTACATAATATTCAAAAATGGTAATCAGTCCTTTCATGTAACCATTTCGCCAGCCTACACTTCGCTTAATAGGCCTGTAGGAGCCGGTGGCACTTGGGTTTTGTTAACTTTGATAGTTTCATGAAATAGTAAACGGTGTATCAATATACATAAGTACAAGTGAATTTAACACTATTAATATACCATTAATGCGACGTTTGCTGCTGTGGTTTTGTGCAGGGATTTGTTTGTTGTCTGTTAAAATCCATTTTGTCAGTGATGCAATTTATAAAATGAGACAAACCGCAGGAAATCGTTCCACAAACGTTAGTTCGTCTGTCCATGTATTTTTCAACCGATTTATGAATAAGAACAGAAAATTACCGTTTCACATCGCCCAATGGACTTTGAACTTGCTTTGGCAGATCACGATTGGTTGTTGTATAGCCTATACATGACAAACGGGCATTGGTGAATTGTGTAATACTTTAAAATATATAGCTAATATATAGATTTGTAATTAAATCAACACATTAGCTCTGATTATGGATGAAAAAAAAAACATTGGCTTACTTTTTTCCCGCGAGGCCACACACTCTCTGAAAGGACCATATTTGGCTCGAGAGCCATTTCCGAACAGTGGAAATCAGCCAAGTAGGGCTCGCTGCAGCCGAGAAGGGGCTCGCTGCAGCCTGCGGTGGATGTCCAACCCGGCCCACATCCAAGTGTGACGTCAGAGGCCAGGCCAATGCCGCCCTGCAGCCGATTTTTAAGATTTTATTGGTCATATCAAAGTAGAGACTGCCTCTACACCAAACACTGATCCCTAAACCTACCCATCACTGTAACGAATTAAGTACTGATTGCCTACACCAAACTCTTTTGATTGCCTACACCAAACTCTTTTCCCTAAACCTAACCGTCACTGTAACGAATTAAGTACTGATTGCCTACACCAAACATTGATCTATGCCCGTCACTGTAACCAATGATATAAGCTGCAGGTCGGGATTTCTGACGTCACACTTGGATGTGGGCCGGGTTAGACATCCACCGCAGGCTGCAGCGAGCCCCTTCTCAAATCAGCAGTCAATCAAAACGCACGCAACCCATAGCAACGCGTTATGGCAACGCCTCAACAGAAATTATCCGACTTTTGAGCCGTTCGTTACTATTGTATACATTGTCATGTTATAATAATCACATTTATTTAGTTTTATTGACCACGATATTATCCTTGATATTTGTCTGAGAGGGGCACTTTTGATTCATTTTGAAAAAGGGCAGGGGCTCGAGCACCCAAAGCCTTTTGTAGATATTTTTACTGTCCAAAAACAAATGCCTTTCAACTTGTGTGTGCTAAATACATAATTATATGAATGTGCAGCATTTTGTACAAATAGTGACATAATTGTGAATGCAAAACTTCGATTAAGTATTAATGTTGGTCAGAATATGTGCGTGCAACGAGTAAGATGTGCATTTGTGAATCCGGTGCCGCGCATGTATTCACTGAGTTGTTTGTGAGTCGATCCTATTGTCTCAAAATCCAAAAGAATCAAATAGGATCAACTCACAAACGAGTCAATGAATACATGCGCGGCACCGGATCCACAAATGCACATCGTACTCGTTGCACACACAGATGAATCATTTTGATTCTTAAATCATGCGAACACCTCACAACAAACGACGCACGGCCCGACCCAAATAAGGGTTGCACAAGTCAGAATTCGGCTCGAAATAGGACAAAATTCGCACTGTGTATGTCCAGCTTAAGAAATAAAGATTAATTAAAAAAAATATGATAGGGTTTTGGTGAAAAACAAACTGAAATTCATTGTATTAAAGAATATCCTGGCCATTGGTTGTGTACGGAGGGCGTTCACCGGACTCTATTAACGTCGTAGTTCACTCACACTCGCCTAGGAGAAGCACACTAGTTGTAAGAAATAAAGATTGAGATGAATTGTAATAATCTTTTTGTACTTACCTCTAAAAAACACTGCTGCTGTCCTGTCTCTGTCTTTTTCGTGCTTGAAGTCTGTGAAGCCGCTTTGATCTGAAGGTGCATAATTACCGCCACCTACTGGATTGGATTGTGTCGCATTCGATCGGTAGGGGAAAATATTCTAAATTCTTTATTAACCCTGTATTCTTTAGATAAATAATTAAATGTATGTAAATTATACATGCTTTTTTAAAATAATAATAATAATAGCCTACATTTTATAAATTTAAAACAGGCTATGATTTATATTACTGGATGACCACAAGAATTAAGGACTCTGTGACATTCATTATATATCTCTCTGCATGTGCAAGCTAGCCAAAAAACAATAGAGGATTGGAGATGTTTTCCATGATGGAGGAGATTTAAAAACAATAATTAAAACATTAATATTAACAATATGCCTACTAATAATAATTAACTGGTTCATCCCATTGTGTTCAATTTATGGTAGTAGTTCTTTGTTAATCCACACACTTGTTGGGAGAGATTCGTCCTTTGAGGATAATTAATGTGCTCACATTTCACCGAAATGTACCCAATTGATTTGGATTTGCTTTAACATGTTGAATGATGGGACAGATAGATTGACAGTAAGCCTCACCAGTGGAGAATTAAGCTGACCAAAAATCAACATTGATTCAATGTTTGTCTTTTCAACACTGAAAAGCATAGAATCAGAATTCCTCATTCGAGCGATCCACGCCATGATCCACGCAGGCACTAATGAGGTATCTATGTATATATCTATGACCCGGCCGCTATTTTGACCTCACCTACGGGAAGTGATGGCAGTCTGGAGAGCTAAAGCGTTCGTCTGATATGAGGTGATATATTTGCATAAATACCGTTGGGTTTCTCTCAGAAACCTATCGTTTCGTGTCTTAAGACATCAATGTGTCGTCACGAGCCGCGGGGTTTAATTTGAAGTTGTCAGTCCATGTTTTTTTACTCAAATAGAATTTGTCTCCATTGACAAGCATTATATGAGTGACACACAGCAACGGTTGGAGTTAAAAATCTTCATTTGTGTTCAACTGAAGAAACAAAGACACCTACATCTTGGATGCCTTAAGGCCAATTTATACTTCTGCGTCGAGTGTATGCCGTAGGCTACGCACGTAGCCGACGCTGTCGTGAGCATTTATACTTCTGCGCTGTTGTCTGCGTCAATGTGCAATTACACATGCAGACGCTAGTAGGCAGTGTCCTCGGGCATGTTGGTGTAATCAAGAGAACAGCCGAAGAAGAAGCAGCTTGTTGTGTAGCATCTGTACATTCATGTCGGAATATCAGCAGCAGTGAGAGAGCGGCTTTTCTTGCAGCTTGAGTTGTTGTATCTAATACAAATTAAGCATCTCTAGTTGATTAGTAAAGTTAAATAAGGCGATCTGGCGCTGGAATGTGTTTGTGAAATCATGCAGAGCTCGTGGCCGCTGTTTTCAGCAGCGGTGGCTCGAGCAATCGATTGCTGTTGCGGAGACTTCATTCACGAAATATACCCTAATGTGTCCCTGTTCTTGATATACAATTACTGATTAACATCTTTGGTTTTAATGAGAAAATAAATAAACTATACTCAGCGGATCTATGTATTTATTTACTACCATAAAGAATCGCTGGACTGCAAAATATTGTGTTATAGCAGAGGTAAGGAACTATCATCCAATTTCTGGACACACACACACACTCCTATCGCAGATTTTTTATTTATTTATTGACCTGAGGGAAGGGTTCTGGCAGACCAATCACAGCGCTTGCGGTCCGCGTAGAATTGACGCGTTGTTACATTTTTGGAGAGGTGCGCGTCAAGGTACGGCGTAACCAACGCGTCTATGCGTAGGGTACGCCGTACCCTCTGCGTGCACTCGACGCAGAAGTATAAATTGGCCTTTAGGGGTAAGCAGAAAAACATCAAATTTTCGTTTTTGGGTGAACTATCCCTTTAACACATTATACTCCCTCACGTCCACTGCAGTCTCAACATTTCTGGTCAGTTGATAATACCAAAACTATCAAAATCAACTGCAGATGGTCGATCCTTTTTCTATTTAGCACCTAAACTCTGGAACAGTCTTCCTAGCATTGTTCGGGAACACACTCTGTCAGTTTAAATCTAGACTAAAAACACATCTCTTTACTATGGCATACACATAGAACATTATCAGTTTACATAATTCAAATCAGTTAAATGATTGTTAGGCTGCCTTAATTAGGTCAGCCAGAACCAGGAATACTTCCCATAACACCTGATGTACTTGTTACATCATGCAGGGGTAATATTTGAATAGTATTTTGCAGTTTAATAGTCACAGACACTAGTATATATTCAGCTACAGTCTGGAGCCCTGCGCTTGGATAAACACAGAAGAAACTGAACGCAGCTGCGGGTACCGAATATTTTACATTTACATTTACATTTACATTTATGCATTTAGCAGACGCTTTTATCCAAAGCGACTTACAACTTGGGGGTACAATAAGCGATTGGTCGTGAAGAGTTGAGTGAGCGCAACAAGTGCCTGAAATACTTGGTCCGTGTACATTTCTCAGTGTAGCACAGGCTAGAGTAGGGCGGGAAAGAGGAGGAAAAGAGGAAAGGAAAGGTTTTTTTTTTTTTTTAGGAGGTTAAGTGCTCACGGAAGAGATGAGTTTTTAGTTGACTTTTGAATGTTGTCAATGAATCCGCATTTCGGATGGCGGTGGGCAGATCATTCCACCAGCTGGGAACGTTGAATGAAAATGTTCTGGAGAGGGATTTTTTGCCTCTCTGTGATGGTACCACAAGCCTTCGCTCCTTAGCTGAACGAAGGCTTCTGGTGGGGGTGTGACGACGTAGAATCGAGTCAAAGTATGCAGGAGCTGAGTGCGTGGTGGCTCTGTAGGCAAGCGTCAGCGACTTAAACTTGATGCGAGCAGCGAGTGGTAGCCAGTGCAGAGAGATGAAGAGTGGTGTGACGTGGGTCCTTTTGGGCTCGTTGAAGACCAGACGTGCCGCTGCATTCTGGATCATTCGAAGTGTTTGGATCGCACAAGTGGGGAGTCCAGCCAGAAGCGCATTGCAGTAGTCAAGTCTAGAAATAACCAGGGCCTGGACAAGAAGCTGTGTTGCGTGTTCTGTTAGGAACGGTCTGATCTTCCTGATGTTGTAGAGCGCAAACCTGCAAGAGCGAGCTATCTTAGCAATGTGATCTCTGAAGGACAACTGGTCATCAAATGTAACTCCAAGATTTCTGACTGATTTTGAAGGGGAGATCAGGGATGCACCTAGCTGGATGGTGAAGTCATGTTGCATAGTGGGACTGGCGGGAAAGATGAGGAACTCAGTCTTTGCCAGGTTGAGCTGTAGGTGATTTTTACTCATCCATGCAGAGATGTCAGCCAGACAGCTGGAGATTCGTGCAGCTACTGTGGGGTCGTCTGGTTGGAATGAAAGGTAGAGCTGAGTGTCATCAGCATAGCAGTGATATGAGAAGCCATGTGCCTGTATGATGGGACCTAATGAAGTAGTGTAAATGGAGAAAAGGAGAGGTCCAAGCACTGAGCCCTGAGGAACCCCCGTGGTCAGTTGATGCGCTTGGGATTCCTCTCCTCTCCAGGCAACCTTGAAGGACCTACCTGTGAGATAAGATTCAAACCAATGGAGCGGAGTCCCTGTGATGCCCAGTGATGAGAGGGTGGACAGAAGAATTTGATGATTTACCGTGTCAAAGGCAGCAGATAGATCAAGGAGGACAAGGACTGATGATTTGGACTCAGCTTTAGCTATCCGCAGGGCTTCGGTGACCGACAGTAATGCAGTCTCTGCAGAGTGGCCCCTTTTGAAACCGGATTGGTTAGTGTCCAGCTGGTTATTCTGTGAGAGGAAGGATGAAACCTGGTTGAAAACAACTCGTTCAAGAGTTTTTGCTATGAATGGCAGGAGAGAGACAGGTCTGTAGTTATCTATGAGTGATGCGTTTAAAGTGGGTTTCTTAAGCAGTGGAGTTACCCGAGCCTGCTTGAAAGTGGTAGGGAAAGTGCCAGTGCAGAGCGATGTGTTGATGATGTGTGTGAGTGCAGGTAGGAGAGTAGGAGAGATGGCTTGAAAGAGGTGTGAGGGAATGGGATCGAGAGGACAGGTGGTAGGATGGCTGGAGAGGAGAAGTTTAGATACTTCGGCCTCAGTGAGTGTGGAAAATGAGGAGAGAGTATGTTCGGTCGTGGAAGTGGCTGATCTAAAATCCACAGTGTGTGGGGGTGAGAACTGATTGCTGATAGTTGTTGTTTTGTTTGTGAAGAATTGTGCAAAGTCGTCTGGAGATAGGGAGGTGGTGGGGGGTGGAGGAGCAGGACAGAGCAGAGAGTTGAATGTTCTGAATAGTGTGCTTGAGTTTGAGGTGCTGCTGATTTTGTTTTGGAAATAAGAATATTTAGCTGCGTGTACTTCATTCGAGAAGGATGAGAGCAAAGACTGATACTTAGCTAGATCTGATGGGTGATTTGATTTATGCCATTTCCTCTCTGCTGCCCTGAGTGTCGTCCAATGTTCACGAATAACATCAGATAACCAAGGGTTAGAGGGAGTAGCTCGTGCTGGCCTAAAAGAAAGAGGGCAGATATTGTCTAGACATGAAGTTAAGGTGGAGCATAGAGTGTCAGTTGCAGTGTTAACATCCATAGAAGAGAATTGTGTGGATGAGGGAAGGGAGGAAGAGACAGCAGAGGAAAGATGAGAAGGAGAGAGTGAGCGCAGGTTTCGTCTGAAAGTAACTGGTGGAGGAACTGGTGGTGCGTGAGTAGTAAGTTGAAGATTAAATGTGATGAAAAAGTGATCTGAGATGTGTAGAGGTTTGACCAAGATATTGTCTGTAGAGCAGTTGCGTGTGTAAATGAGGTCCAGCTGGTTACCAGATTTGTGGGTATGTGACGTGATGAGGCGTTTGAGGTCGAATGAAGCTAGGAGGGAGTGGAAATCTGAAGCATAAGATTTGTCCAGGTGAATGTTGAAGTCGCTGAGTACTATGAGTGGGCAGCCATCCTCTGGAAATGAGGACAGCAGAACATCTAGCTCATCAACAAAGGCGGTCAGTGGACCTGGGGGGCGGTAAATGACTACAATATGGATTTTTAGTGGGAGTTGAAAGCGTTATAGCATGATATTCAAATGTGTTGTTTTTGCAAAGAGCTGTGTGAGATGAGTATTTCCAATTGTTAGAAATGAGAAGACCCGTGCCCCCACCCCTCCCAGTCTGGCGAGGGGTGTGGGAGAAAGAGAAGTTATTAGAGAGAACAGCAGGTGTTGCTGAGTCTTCTGGATGGATCCAGGTTGCAGTCAAGGCCAGGATTTTGAGGGTGGATTGAGTGGCAAAGGCAGGAATGAAGTCAGCTTTATTGACAGCTGACTGACAATTCCATAGCCCCACAGAAAAGGAAAGAGACGGAGAGGCATTAGAGGAGGAGGGAACAGGAAGTAGATTAGCAGTGTTACGGTGCCGTCTACGTCTACGTGTAATAGTGGGGCGTGGTTGCGAGATAACGGGGATGGAGTGGACGCACATGGTTAAAGAGAGGAAGGAAAGAAAGATGAAGGGAGAGGAAGGAGATAACTCAGTGCCTTATCGGAGTCCCTGCCTCGGAGGAGTCGCGCAGAGGAAGAGTCAAATACAGATGTCTTTACCCGCGTCAGTCGCGCAGAGGAAGAGTCAAATACAGATGTCTTTACCCGCGTCGGTCTTCACACGCGGAGGCTGAAACGCGCGCTGAACGCTTCCGCGCCAGCTATGGAACGCTCGTTAAATAGAACCTATTCGTTGCTGAGTGAGATCAGCTGCCTCTGATAATTGCAGTTCAACGCGCAGATGATAGGCCGTGAATGTCTTTAAATCAAAACCAATTTATGCCTGGATCTAGGCAACTTAAGTGCAAAGCTGTCTCGGTAATACCAACGTCAGATTATCTTATTCAAATGCAATTTTGCAATTGCCAATGGCAGTAATACAATGCTAAAAATCACACACAACGAAATAAAATATTAGTAGGAGAATCAAGCTACTAGAGTCGTGCAACAGGACTAAAGAATATGTTCAAAACTTACATGCGCGCTCCGCCGACCTGCTTCAAAAGCCGTTCGCTTTCCCCGAATATACTCAGGAGTCGGTACTACCGGTACTACAGAAATGCTGGTACCGTCACATTTTTATAATTTCAGTACCGACTTGGTACCGAAGTACCGGTACTTGTGACATCCCTACCCACTAGTGTTCTGCAGAGATACACACCTGCATGATTATGCTCATCAACTACAAATCACTGTGAGTTCAATGTCACGGTCTCCCCCCCTGTGTGCTGTCAACTTTCATCACAATTTCAATGCTGACACAACACACTTTAAACATTGAAATGTCAATCTCAACTAAAATGATGGTTTTGATCAAAACTCAACATTGTAACAATGTCACCATGCTGTCTGGGGTGGTTTCTCCACTGCATGGATCTTCATGTGTTTCTTCAGGTGACTTTTAATAGAGAAACTCGTTCCACACTGATCACACATGTGCAGCTTCTCTCTGCTGTGGATCGGATCCTCTCATGTGATTTCAGATTTGATGGCTGATTGAATCTCTTGTCACAGTGTGAACACTTGTAAGGTTTTTCTCCAGTGTGAATCCTCTCATGTGATTTCAGATCTGATGACAGACTGAATCTCTTGTCACAGTGTGAACACTTGTAAGGTTTTTCTCCAGTGTGAATCCTCTCATGTGTTTTCAGAGCTGATGACACACTGAATCTCTTGTCACAGTGTGAACACTTGTAAGGTTTTTCTCCAGTGTGAATCCTCTCATGTGTTTTCAGAGCTGATGACACACTGAATCTCTTGTCACAGTGTGAACACTTGTAAGGTTTTTCTCCAGTGTGAATCCTCTGGTGCTGTTTTAACTCATTGCCTGAAATAAAAGTCTTCTCACACTCAAAGCACATGTACTCTCTCACACCAGTGTGTATTTTCTCATGTCTATGTAAATGTTGCAGCTGTTTAAAACTCTTTTCACACACAGAACATGAATGTGGCTTCTCCTTTATATGAACTCTCAGGTGTTTTCTCAGGGCTGATGAATCTAAAAAGGTTTTGCTGCACTGATCACATGCATACGTCTTCTCTCCGGTGTGGATCTTCATGTGACTTTTAAGGTGTGCTGGTTGTTTGAAACTTTTTCCACATTGAACACATAAGAACGGCCTCTCTCCAGTGTGGATCCTCATGTGAACATCAAGATTTGCTTTTCGTGGGAAACTCTTCCCGCACTGATCACATGTGAACGGCTTCTCTCCGGTGTGATCTCTCATGTGAACATCAAGATTTTGTTTGGTTGAGAAACTCTTTCCACCCTGAGTGCAGGTTGTAGATTTCTTGGCTCTTGTTTTCTTTATAAATGTCTTTTTAGTCTTTGAGCGACTAAAAGGTTTTTCTCCAGGTTTGACATGATGTTCCTCCTCCACTTCACTCAGTTCTTCACTCTCCTCATTCTCTTCCATCTCGTCTGAAATCAAAGAAAAAAAATATATATATTTGATCAATGACACAATTATCTAATGTAATATTTAACATTGCGCTTGCAGCATTGCCATGATTTTGACACCAAATTTTAGATTGATATTTAATTAATTCGACTAACAACTGTCATTAAGGGCTGGTCACACTGTGTTTCATTTAATTGATTTCCATTCAAACTCATACGAATGCGGGACACCGGAAGGTTTGACCTGCACTTTCTAATCAAGTTCAGACGTGCGACCAATAGAGGTCACTTCACATATAGGGTTTGCAATATTTACCATATTATAATATCATAACTGTTGTTTTAATGATGTGCGAGCTGACATTATCGAGGGTATCACTCACTCTGCAAAAAACACATCTTGAGAGTTCAAACACATTCACTGTGTGATGAAGCTTATAGAGTTCAGTCAGAATTACCATATAATTCAAGTTATGAAAGCAAAAAACATCCCTGCAGTTCAAAAAACAAGTTACATTTTAGACACAATATTTTCTGGCACTTGCTCAGTTTCTAAATGACTCGGCAGTTTTGAATGAATTGTTTCAATGATTCAATGATCCATCCATTCATGAACCTCATAAAGACAGATCACAATGAATCAGCCATTTTGAACAAATCAGATGAATGAATGATTTTAGGCTTCACTCATTAAGACAGGGACTTGCCGCTGGGGGTTTTAGTGTCATATTTATTTATTTATCCATGACAGGCCTAAACCAGCCAAGACCAGCACAAAACACTATCAGCAAAATATCATTTAAAAGTTCCCAAAAATAGAGATATAATTTTTCGTCAATATCAAACCCAAATGTCACAGCGTGTGAAGCAGAATTAAGAGAACGTTTGACTGACATGTAACACAACCAATCACAGTTTGCTTTGTTCCGCGTCATGTTTAGGGCCGGATCTATATAATATTAATAACAATATTCGAAATTCACATTTTTATTTGACAGTCCTAGTGTCCTACATGTTTCACTCAACCCTGAGGTGACATCATCAGGGCTCTTTCTGAAGCATGATGGGAGGACAAGACAATAATCTCAATCCATCGTCTCAAACTGTACAGTGTTGATCACATTCATCAACCCTCTTACCAAAGTTACTGTGAGAAGAATAATCTCTATAACTAGGAATAATTTATGAGACATAAAACTTTACCAATAACTATAAATCAGATTTTGCTCAAGTTTTACTTAAAACCCTGTCAGCATTTCTGGAAAGTTAATTTGCTTTATACATTTTGTTTAATTTTGTTGTTTACTGTTTATTAATAAAAGAATTATCATAAAAATAAAAAATATTAAAAATCACGCTGCTGTAAACTATGTGAGAAATGTCCAACATTTTGGTAAAATGTGGCAAAAAAATAGTGAATCATTTAAAAAATATGTAAAATAAAAGCTAAAATAATATTTAGTCTGAACTGATGTTGATGATCAATATGAACGTTTACTGACCATTTGTTGAAAACAAAGAAGAAAATATTCTATTTGATAGTTTAACTGTTTCTCTAATGTGCTGAAGTGTTGAGTCTTCCTAACATGAATGTTCTCCAGCATCATGAATGAATGAAGAATAAACAGCAACCTCTTTGTTCTTCAGGATCTTCAGTGTGTTTCATTCTGCAAGTTCTGGATCACTCGTGTTCTCACTGCCCTCTTTAATAAACTCAGTCTTTGCAGATTTCAGCTCTTCCTGATGCTTTGATGCTCGTCTTCACTTGTAGCCTGATGGGGATATTCCAGCATTTATTGGTGAACTGATGTGGGAGGAGCTTAGTTGACTGCTATGGGCGGAGCTTCACTGACTGAACAGCAGATTGGTTAGAGGAGCTGATCTGTCAAAAGAAAAAATCGTCTCAGGTTATGACTATAACCATAGTTCCCTGAGAAGGGAACGAAACACTGCGTCCACTAGGGACAGCTTTGGGAACGCCCACAGCGTGATAGCGTCTGATGCACGTATGTCAACTCAGCCAATGGCGAGAGTGAGCGTCACGGGCGGGTGACGTCACGTCCAGGAAAGGATAAATATACATCCGGTCCGATCGCACTTCAGCTAAACTGCCGAAGCAAGGGATCACAGGGATGCAGGGAGTATGGCAAAGGGACGCAGTGTTACGTTCCCTTCTCAGGGAACTATGGTTATAGTCATAACCTGAGACGTTCCCTTTCGAGGGAACTTCACACTGCGTCCACTAGGGACAGCTTTGGGAACGAAATACCAAAACGCCATAATACCAAATGCCTGTCGTGTGAAACTGTGGCACATTCAAGACAGGAGCACTGAAGAACCTGGAGCACATTCCAGGTCAAGATCATAGTATCTCACGAACGTAAGAGGCGAGGACCAACCGGCCGCATCGCAGACTTCTTTGAGGGAAACCCCCGATACTAAGGCCTTAGAGGCCGCCATACTCCTAGTAGAGTGGGCTTTGACAGCTAAGGGACACTGCTGATCAGAAGACCCATAAGCCAGTGAGATAGCCTCGACTATCCACTTGCTCATTGTATGTTTGGACGCAGGGAGACCCCTGTTCTGAGGTCCAAAACAAACAAACAATTGATCCGCTTTCCTCCACAGGGCAGCTCTGTGGACATAAGCATCCAGTGCTCGCACTGGACATATAAGGTTCAATCTTTCCTGGTCTGGATTAACAAATGGAGCAGGACAGAGAGCCTGCAGCACTATAGGCCGTGGAACATTGGTTAACACCTTCGGAACATACCCTAATCTAGGGTAAAGGAAAGCTTTAACCATCCATAGTGCAAACTCCAAGCACGAAGGGGATATTGATAAGGCCTGAAGGTCTCCTACTCTCTTAATAGAAGAGATGGCAAGAAGGAAGATGGTTTTCAGAGTCAGAAACTTTTCTGAGATGATGTCAAGTGGCTCGAACGGAGCCGCAGATAAACCTTCCAACACTATAGCCAAATCCCAAGTAGGAACTCTAGTGCGCAGGCCTCAGCCTCTTAGTGCCACGAAGGAAACGAGTTACCAACGGGTCTCTCCCCAAAGTAATAATATAATAATAATAATAATAATAATAATAAAATCTAGCACTGAACCAACAGGGCAGTTAACTGGATCTAAATGTCGTTCTTGACACCAAGAAGTGAACAACCTCCACTTCAGGGCATATAGTCTCCTCGTGGATGGAGCTCTGGAGCTAAGAATGGTCTCCACTACCTCGGTAGAGAGACCAGACTCTATGAGCTCGGCCCCCTCAGCGGCCAAACCCATAGGTTCCACATTTCTGGGCGGGGTGAAATATTGAGCCCTCCGCCTGAGATAGAAGATCCCTCCTTATCGGAATCTTCCAAGGTGAGCCATCGAGCAATGTTACAAGGTTCGAGAACCAAATCCGGCTCGGCCAGTAAGGAGCTACTAGCAGTAGACTTATCCCCTCCCGGCGAACTTTCTCCAGAACTCCCTGGAGCAGAACAACTGGGGGAAATGCGTACAGACGCCGCCTCGGCCACGTCTGTACCATGGCATCCAGTCCCAGAGGAGCTGGATGAGTCAAAGAGAACCAGAGTGGACAGTGCGTCGTATTCTGAGACGCAAACAGATCCACTTCCGCCTGGCTGTAAATCTCCCAAATGAGCTTCACCACCTCGGGGTGAAGTCTCCATTCCCCTGGCCTCAGCCCCTGTCTCAACAGGATGTCCGCTCCTATATTCTGGGCACCCGGGATAAAGATTTCTCTCAAGGAGAGTAACTTCCCCAGAGACCACAGGAGGATCTGGTGCACTAGTTTGCACAGTGGGCGCGAACGCAGACCCCCCTGACGATTTACATAGGAAACCACCGATGTGTTGTCCGTACGGACCAACACATGATGGCCCCTCAGGTCCGGGAGGAAGAACTTCAAAGCATTGAAGACTGCCATCATCTCCAGGCAGTTGATGTGCCACGAAAGATGATGGTCCCCCCACAGACCCTGAGCTGAGCGGCCTTCCATTACCGCTCCCCAGCCCGTGAGAGACGCATCTGTCGTCAGGGTGACTCGACGACATAGTGCCCCCAACACCGGACCCTGGGACAGGAACCAGGCTTTCTTCCATATGACCAAGGCGCGGAGACACCGCCGCGTGATCTTGATCATACGAAAAGGGTTCCCCCTCGGGGAAAACCCTCTGGTCCTGAGCCACCACTGTAAGGGCCTCATGTACAGCAGGCCAAAAGGAATCACGTTGGACGCCGCTGCCAATAACCCCAGCAACTTTTGAAACTGCTTGACAGTGAATGACTGGCCTAGTTTGACTCTCTTTACAGCTGACAGAATCGCAGCAATGCGCGTGGGTGAAAGCACTGCCCGCATTGCTACGGAATCCCAAACCACGCCTAGAAAAGTGGTCCTCTGTACTGGAGAAAGCAAACTCTTCTTCGCGTTCAGCCTCAACCCCAACTTTTGAATATGCGCGAGGACGACATCTCGATGCCAAACCGCCATCTCCTGCGACTGTGCCAGAATCAGCCAGTCGTCTATATAGTTCAGAATGCGTAAGCCCTGCAGCCTGAGCGGGGCCAGAGCTGCATCTACGCATTTCGTGAACGTGCGGGGTGAGAGAGCTAGACCAAATGGAAGAACCCGATACTGGTACGCTTTGCCCCCGAAAGCGAACCTCAGGAACTTCCTGTGTTGTGGAAGGATGAGACATGGAAGTATGCGTCCTTCAGATCTATTGTGACAAACCAATCCTCGGATCTGATTTGTGTCACAATCTGACTTAGCGTCAGCATCTTGAATTTTAGTTTCCTGACCGTACAATTCAGACGACGAAGATCTAATATGGGGTGCAACCCTCCATCCTTTTTTGGAACTAAGAAGTACCGGCTGTAAAAACCCGACTCTCTGTTCTGTACAGGGACCTGTTCTATAGCCTCCTTTTTTAACAAGGTTTCTACTTCCTGTTCCATTATCAGAGCCTGCTCGGGAAGTACTGATGTTACCAGCACTCCGTTGAAACGAGGTGGGTGGAACCCAAACTGAATTCTGTACCCCTTTTCTACCGTCTGCAGGACCCATAGCGATATATTTGGTAGACGTTTCCATTCTGCCAGAAAATCTACTAAGGGAACCAGCCTCTCGAGGCTGGTCTCTGATATTTCCACTGCAACCATCTCGGCGGCCTGAAGCATACTGGCAGCACCTAACCGATCTGGCTGCGTTTCTAACCTCCTTGGAGGCTGCGAGTGTGACACCTTGTCCTGTGGACGCCGAGTCACGAGCTCGCTGGAAACCGCTGCGCCCCGAAGCACCAAGGGTGGCGGGGTTGGCAGAACGGTCCCCTGAGGGCAACGAAGTGGAGTGGGCACCGTATACTGAGGTGAACACCAATCCACCCCGCGGGGGGGCGCCCTCGGAGACCTGACGCTGCTGGCGTCAGGACCTCTTTTGGCCTGAAGCCTTCTTCGCCTGAAGCACGACCCTCAGGTCGGTCTTCGGCTTAGAAGGCTTCGGCTGAGAGTTCCGACCTGGCCCACCGTATCTCTGAGGTGGAGCACGAGATGCGACACTTTCTTTTTGCTGCTGCCTGTACGAAGAGCTAGACGGCTGGGGCTGCTCACGCCCAGCAGCCCCAGAGGGTTGGTGGCGGCGCGGGAGATATTTTTTAAAAGCCTCAGCTTGCTTTTTATTCTCCTGAAATCTGTCGACGACTTCATTTACAGCGTCGCCGAACAGACCAACGGGTTCAACTGGCGCATCAAGGAGAAAAGCCCTGTCTTTATCCTTAATATCAGATAAATTGAGCCACAGATGTCTCTCTGTCGCCACCAAGGCTGCCATAGACCGCCCAATAGCTCTAGCGGTCTCCTTGGTGGCTCTCAGAGATAAATCTGTGGCCCGACGCAGTTCGCGCACTGCCTCAGGGCTCACTGTTTCGCCGCCATACAAATCCCCCAGCAGTTCAGCCTGGTACGCTTGCAAAATACTCATTGTATGCAAACATGCACCAGCCTGCCCTGCTGCCGTGTACGCTTTCCCCACTAGCCCTGATGTTGTTTTTAATGGTTTAGTGGGGAGCGTGGGGGCCTTCAGGGACGATGCTGACGCAGGGGACAGATAACTAGGAAGCGTCTGATCCACTTTAGGCATCGCCCCATAACCATATTCTTTCAGCCCCCTTATATCACTGTATGTTTTTACTTGAGGGCTGAAAAGATGTGATGAATATGGTTTCTTCCATGATCTACACAGCTCACTGTGTAAATCAGGAAAGAAAGGAAGACCCCGTGGTGAAGGTGACACATTTGACGTCAAAAAGCGCTCGTCTAATTTGCTTTTCGGACGAGCGCCTTGTTTCTCGGCTGGCCAATCAATATTTAACTTTGCCACAGCGCGAGTAATCACCTCCACCAGCTCTTTGTGTGCGGGGGAAAGAGATGGCGAATCATCTTCCCCCAATCCGACGCTCAACACATCCACCTCCTCAGAGCTGGAGTGTTGAAGCGGCGGGCTCTCACTCTGGGCGGAAGAAGCCGCAACGCGGGCTTCCGACACCAGAGTTTGAGCGACAGATCTCCCGGGTGAAGGCAGAGAAAGAGCGCTCACGCTCGTCTCAAACCCCGCCAAGAGATCCATCTGCGATCCCCATGATGTCCTTCTCCGCTGTGCCTCAGCAGCAGCGGGTCCAGAACCAGAGGGAACGCGATCCTGATCACCCTTTTCGAAGAGTGACAGGCGGGAGCGGAGCATGCGAAGCGGCAGCTTCTCACAATGCTCACAGTCAGCCCCCTCGAAGGCTGACAGAGCATGCTCCACTCCCAAACACATCACACACAAATCATGTGTATCTCCACCCGTAAGGAAACGGGGACACGGAGGAGTACACTGTTTGAATACTGATGCATTCGCCATTTTTAAACTGAGACTTATTGTGCTTTTGACGGACAACAATAAATAGACAGAGACAGTTTTCACACAGATCGCTTAGCTGAGGCAGAAAAGCTGAAGTGCGATCGGACCGGATGTATATTTATCCTTTCCTGGACGTGACGTCACCCGCCCGTGACGCTCACTCTCGCCATTGGCTGAGTTGACATACGTGCATCAGACGCTATCACGCTGTGGGCGTTCCCAAAGCTGTCCCTAGTGGACGCAGTGTGAAGTTCCCTCGAAAGGGAAATATTAGTTAATTAATTGTTTTTATAGGGTCAAAGACCAGATGTCAAATTTTACCATATGCAAAAAACAATTAAATGCAATTCTCTATTTTAATGTCTCAGATAACTTCTATAATATCAAAATATGGACACATTTTTATTACGTTTTGAATGATTAAAAACTTCTTGCTGAAACCTTAAATGCGTGGATTCTGGTATATAAAAGTTGTTATAAGTATATATATTTAAGTGGTAATATAAATACAAGTGGTTATTAAGGTGTTATCTGGAAGCAAGTGCCATTAGAGTTTGGGTTTGAACCACTACAACCTCGAGGAAGTTACATAATCTCTCTATATATGTGTGTGTGTGTGTGTGTGTGTGTGTGTGTGTGTGTGTGTGTGTGTGTGTGTGTGTGTGTGTGTGTGTGTGTGTGTGTGTGTGTGTGTGTGTGTGTGTTAGAATGTGTTTTTGCATGGACATGAGCATCTCTAGACACACTGGCACTTCGGTGACAGATACACATTCTTGGTGGGACACGTTGCGTGCTTTAAACTTTACGTACACCTGTAAAGATGTTGCATGTTTTCTATGCTTTAACCAATCAGAATCCTTTTTAGCTTGAGTAAAGACACAGTTAGTGGACTCTGTTAGAGTAGAATCACTGCTGTATTGAGTTACACAGAGCGGCCTACGAACTCCATGAGTATTGACTTCTGCTGATGAAACTGCACACTATTGCCTTCAGTACATTTGTCTTCACTTGACTATATCTTCATCATATCTGGTCCTTGGGTCCTACCTGTAAATGACCCAAAGTATAAAGATTTAAAAATTACTATTAATAGTATTGTGGAGGTGCACTGTGATCCTTAAATACAGTGTTTGAATATGTCATGACATGATTCTGGCTCTAAATATTTCAGAAAAGATTTTGCTACATAACACTTTTTGTCTTTGACCCGTATACTAATTGAAACATTTAAATCTGTCTATTGTAAATTAACTGATGCTAATTCAAAATTTTTTTTTTTATAATACTAACATTATTCTGTTTCTTCATGAAAATAGTGGCATATATCTAGAAAATTAGAAAAAAAAACTGTAAGAAAAGATTTGAAGACATAAAAGACAAATAAACGTACATTTAGTGACCATCAAATCCCCTCAGTCTGTTGACACCAGTGAAATGAGCTTTAAGTGTGAATTTACAGGAGATGTGAAGACATCATCATAATAAATTAGGTGAAAACAGGAACTATTGAGATGAAATAAAGAGTCTTTTCAGCAGCTCTGTTAATATTGATGAGCCTCAGACTATCAACACTCATTCAACAAGACATTCAGGATCATCAGCAGATCATCTCACTTTATTCTGACTGTTTGCTCTTACAAACACATTATTCCAGTCAGGATATATGACAAAAGACTATTAAACTGCTCTACTGAAAGATGATAATGATATTTATCACAATATGACATGGATAAAACATCAATAATACAAAACACTAATGACACTCAGATAAATAACTATCCTACAACACCATAATATGTCCATATGAATCTAATTATAGTTTGACTTTCTAATAACTACATTAATTGCAATACAGTTATTAAATAAAGGTTAAAGGTTTTATGAAGTTAAATTTAAGACTTTTTTTTGTCCAATTAAATAATAAACTGAAGGAAACATAACACATATGTGTTCTCTAATATGTCTCACTATGAGTTGTATTAGTGACACTTCAAAGTTTGAAAATACAATTTACAACAGATCTCCATAACTTTTGAATTAATTTTACCGACAAAAAATGCTTAAAGTTTGAGATAAGAAATCTTGTGAAAGTGATTTTTTCTATTTTTCTATTTTCATACCCAATGACTGATATGTGTTCTTGTTTTAAGCATAAACTCGCTTACCTTTGTTCAATTTCTCAAAAAACAACACTTAATTTCTTCATTTGGCATGTCAAGTTAATGTATTTTGATTTAAGGATGTTTAGATATTTGTACTGAAACAAAAATCCTGAGGAATAACGTTATTTTTTTGCAGTGAACACAATTACATTTAGGGCCCTATGTAACCTGAATATAATTTAAAACTTTCATTCATCTTCGGAACACAAATTAAGATATTTCATACGAATTGAAAGGTTTATGATAAATTTTTTGAAGAGACTCGATGGCTTTATATGATGAAGGAAAGTCTGACTGGTTTGATATGAAATGAGGGTGAGTAAATGATGACAGAATTAACTTTTTGGTTCATTCTTCCAAATCTTGACAAATTCTGTGTCGCGTTCTGCATTATACAGTAAATTACATTTTTATGAAAGGATTCTGCAATTCTGTCCATGTTCCCTGATGATGTAACAATGAAAATCATTATCGTTTCAGTTTTAGAAACTAACAATGATCATACAACTTAAAAAAATAAAGATCTCCAGTAATATTTAATGTTTCCAGTGTAAAACTTCATTAATATTTATATATCCACATTTATGTATAGATTTCATGTTTGTTCCTTATTACGGGGACATGTAAAATATCTGTTCTATATATTTAAACTTTAGTAAGTACAGCCAGCCATAGATACATAAATATAAATACATTTAAATATTAAAATATATGCAGCAGAGATGGATTCCCATCAATTCCCCTCACAGATCTCAAACTTTAACTTTTGACTTGACATTCAGTTCAGACAACAGTTCTCACTCAAACACCGAAACAATCACACACACACACACACACACACGTAGTGTTTTCATCTTTTATGGGGACTTTCCATAGGCGTAATGGTTTTTATACCGTACATACCGTATATTCTATCCCCCTACACTGCCCCTGCCCCTAAACCTAACCCTCACAGGAGACATTCTGCAATTTTACATTTTCAAAAAACATCACTTAGTCTGATTTATAAGATGTTTTCCTCATGGGGACCTAAAAATGTCCCCACAAGGATGAGGATTTCGGATATTGCTATCTTTGTGGGGACATTTTGTCCCCATAACGTGATGATTACCAGTCCACACACACACACACACACACACACACACACACACACACACACACACTCGCTCAGGACTGAATGAACTCAACACATGTTCCTCTCATGCTCGCTGCTGCACTAAATGTTTATTTCAGGAGGAAGACGCCAGAAAAGCCAAATGAGAACAATACAGAAATGAGCCTGTCGCTTCATCAAACTGTATAAAGTGTGTGTGTGTGTGTGTGTGTGTGTGTGTGTGTGTGTGTGTGTGTGTGTGTGTGTGTGTGTGTGTGTGTGTGTGTCGTTCCCTGATGATCCACGGCTGTGTGTGTGTGTGTGTGTGTGTGTGTGTGTGTGTGTGCCTGTCGTTCCCTGATGATCCACGGCTGTGTGTGTGTGTGTGTGTTGTTCCCTGATGATCCACGGCTGTGTGTGTGTGTGTGTGTGTGTGTGTGTGTGTGTGTGTGTGTGTGTGTGTGTGTGTGTGTGTGTGTGTGTGTGTGTGTGTGTGTGTGTGTGTGTGTGTGTGTGTGTGTGTGTGTGTGTGTGTGTGAGTGTGTGTGTGTAAATATGAGGAGAAATACCGCGAACTGCTCAACTCACCTCAGAGACTCGACGCTGAAACTCAACGAGGGGGAGGGGCGGCGCGCGCGAGCAGTGACGTCATCGGTCACCAACGCACTCGCGTAGACGGTTTCATCGGACGCACGCGCGTTGCCACGGTTACGCGCCTGGCCCGAAGTTAACTTCTGGTCTGTGTTTGTTTATCGGTCTGGCATGGGGATAGTATGGCGCACTACTCAGTAGAAACACATTTTTGACATACTATTGTTTGATATCATGATATAATTATTTACGATCAAGCAGAGAGAATATGAAACCAGCGCAAAAACAGTGTGTGCGACTCACCAAAACGCCTTAAATGCTTCATAAATATCCAGTCATACGAGAGCAGCGTCTAATGTAATTTAGACTGTATGTCTAATGTAATTTACTTGCTATTTATTTTGCTTGTTATCAGAAATAATCTACTCTAGAGGTGACTTATTCTGGCTGCGTTTACACTTGGCATTAACATGTGATCATGTTAATGCGAGTTTACATTTGTTCACATCAGTGGTCGCCATCTGGATAAATGATCGGATTTATGTTTCCCGCGAAATATTTAAATGTGCCTTTATCACGGAGTGCAAAACAACTTTCGCTTTGTCCTCTATTAATGGCAATAGAGCACGGGATTTTTTGTGATGCATTCATATGCAATCAATCTCAAATAGGGTACTTTATCTACAAGTTCACTTTCCCAACATTAATATTATGTTATGAAACAAAGAAACATGTCATTCCGATGCATTGCATGATTGAAGGCGAGCGCGCAAGCATTTATAGATACTGTACAGAAAACGGCATTACACGGTCCTTAAAGGGTTAGTTCACCCAAAAATTGTAATTATGTCATTATTACTCTCCCTCTAGTCGTTCCAAACCTGTAAGACCTTCGTTCATCTTCGGAACACAATTAAATATATTTTTCTTCTTCTCTACGGTCTTACGGGTTGGGGTCGACATGAGGGTGAGTAATTAATGTATGAATTAAAATTTTTGGGTGAACTAACCCTTTAAGGGGGGCGTTTCTCCCACTCTATATTGCAGACAGAAATGGGAGATTATGACCTGGCCCACCGTATCTCTGAGGTGGAGCACGAGATGCGACACTTTCTTTTTGCTGCTGCCTGTACGAAGAGCTAGACGGCTGGGGCTGCTCACGCCCAGCAGCCCCAGAGGGTTGGTGGCGGCGCGGGAGATATTTTTTAAAAGCCTCAGCTTGCTTTTTATTCTCCTGAAATCTGTCGACGACTTCATTTACAGCGTCGCCGAACAGACCAACGGGTTCAACTGGCGCATCAAGGAGAAAAGCCCTGTCTTTATCCTTAATATCAGATAAATTGAGCCACAGATGTCTCTCTGTCGCCACCAAGGCTGCCATAGACCGCCCAATAGCTCTAGCGGTCTCCTTGGTGGCTCTCAGAGATAAATCTGTGGCCCGACGCAGTTCGCGCACTGCCTCAGGGCTCACTGTTTCGCCGCCATACAAATCCCCCAGCAGTTCAGCCTGGTACGCTTGCAAAATACTCATTGTATGCAAACATGCACCAGCCTGCCCTGCTGCCGTGTACGCTTTCCCCACTAGCCCTGATGTTGTTTTTAATGGTTTAGTGGGGAGCGTGGGGGCCTTCAGGGACGATGCTGACGCAGGGGACAGATAACTAGGAAGCGTCTGATCCACTTTAGGCATCGCCCCATAACCATATTCTTTCAGCCCCCTTATATCACTGTATGTTTTTACTTGAGGGCTGAAAAGATGTGATGAATATGGTTTCTTCCATGATCTACACAGCTCACTGTGTAAATCAGGAAAGAAAGGAAGACCCCGTGGTGAAGGTGACACATTTGACGTCAAAAAGCGCTCGTCTAATTTGCTTTTCGGACGAGCGCCTTGTTTCTCGGCTGGCCAATCAATATTTAACTTTGCCACAGCGCGAGTAATCACCTCCACCAGCTCTTTGTGTGCGGGGGAAAGAGATGGCGAATCATCTTCCCCCAATCCGACGCTCAACACATCCACCTCCTCAGAGCTGGAGTGTTGAAGCGGCGGGCTCTCACTCTGGGCGGAAGAAGCCGCAACGCGGGCTTCCGACACCAGAGTTTGAGCGACAGATCTCCCGGGTGAAGGCAGAGAAAGAGCGCTCACGCTCGTCTCAAACCCCGCCAAGAGATCCATCTGCGATCCCCATGATGTCCTTCTCCGCTGTGCCTCAGCAGCAGCGGGTCCAGAACCAGAGGGAACGCGATCCTGATCACCCTTTTCGAAGAGTGACAGGCGGGAGCGGAGCATGCGAAGCGGCAGCTTCTCACAATGCTCACAGTCAGCCCCCTCGAAGGCTGACAGAGCATGCTCCACTCCCAAACACATCACACACAAATCATGTGTATCTCCACCCGTAAGGAAACGGGGACACGGAGGAGTACACTGTTTGAATACTGATGCATTCGCCATTTTTAAACTGAGACTTATTGTGCTTTTGACGGACAACAATAAATAGACAGAGACAGTTTTCACACAGATCGCTTAGCTGAGGCAGAAAAGCTGAAGTGCGATCGGACCGGATGTATATTTATCCTTTCCTGGACGTGACGTCACCCGCCCGTGACGCTCACTCTCGCCATTGGCTGAGTTGACATACGTGCATCAGACGCTATCACGCTGTGGGCGTTCCCAAAGCTGTCCCTAGTGGACGCAGTGTGAAGTTCCCTCGAAAGGGAAATATTAGTTAATTAATTGTTTTTATAGGGTCAAAGACCAGATGTCAAATTTTACCATATGCAAAAAACAATTAAATGCAATTCTCTATTTTAATGTCTCAGATAACTTCTATAATATCAAAATATGGACACATTTTTATTACGTTTTGAATGATTAAAAACTTCTTGCTGAAACCTTAAATGCGTGGATTCTGGTATATAAAAGTTGTTATAAGTATATATATTTAAGTGGTAATATAAATACAAGTGGTTATTAAGGTGTTATCTGGAAGCAAGTGCCATTAGAGTTTGGGTTTGAACCACTACAACCTCGAGGAAGTTACATAATCTCTCTATATATGTGTGTGTGTGTGTGTGTGTGTGTGTGTGTGTGTGTGTGTGTGTGTGTGTGTGTGTGTGTGTGTGTGTGTGTGTGTGTGTGTGTGTGTGTGTGTGTGTGTGTGTGTGTGTTAGAATGTGTTTTTGCATGGACATGAGCATCTCTAGACACACTGGCACTTCGGTGACAGATACACATTCTTGGTGGGACACGTTGCGTGCTTTAAACTTTACGTACACCTGTAAAGATGTTGCATGTTTTCTATGCTTTAACCAATCAGAATCCTTTTTAGCTTGAGTAAAGACACAGTTAGTGGACTCTGTTAGAGTAGAATCACTGCTGTATTGAGTTACACAGAGCGGCCTACGAACTCCATGAGTATTGACTTCTGCTGATGAAACTGCACACTATTGCCTTCAGTACATTTGTCTTCACTTGACTATATCTTCATCATATCTGGTCCTTGGGTCCTACCTGTAAATGACCCAAAGTATAAAGATTTAAAAATTACTATTAATAGTATTGTGGAGGTGCACTGTGATCCTTAAATACAGTGTTTGAATATGTCATGACATGATTCTGGCTCTAAATATTTCAGAAAAGATTTTGCTACATAACACTTTTTGTCTTTGACCCGTATACTAATTGAAACATTTAAATCTGTCTATTGTAAATTAACTGATGCTAATTCAAAATTTTTTTTTTTATAATACTAACATTATTCTGTTTCTTCATGAAAATAGTGGCATATATCTAGAAAATTAG
The DNA here is from genome assembly GCF_949357685.1 of Gobio gobio. NCBI lineage: Eukaryota > Metazoa > Chordata > Actinopteri > Cypriniformes > Gobionidae > Gobio > Gobio gobio. The sequence continues at coordinate 81,226,838 of NC_137097.1, forward strand.
AAAAAAAAACTGTAAGAAAAGATTTGAAGACATAAAAGACAAATAAACGTACATTTAGTGACCATCAAATCCCCTCAGTCTGTTGACACCAGTGAAATGAGCTTTAAGTGTGAATTTACAGGAGATGTGAAGACATCATCATAATAAATTAGGTGAAAACAGGAACTATTGAGATGAAATAAAGAGTCTTTTCAGCAGCTCTGTTAATATTGATGAGCCTCAGACTATCAACACTCATTCAACAAGACATTCAGGATCATCAGCAGATCATCTCACTTTATTCTGACTGTTTGCTCTTACAAACACATTATTCCAGTCAGGATATATGACAAAAGACTATTAAACTGCTCTACTGAAAGATGATAATGATATTTATCACAATATGACATGGATAAAACATCAATAATACAAAACACTAATGACACTCAGATAAATAACTATCCTACAACACCATAATATGTCCATATGAATCTAATTATAGTTTGACTTTCTAATAACTACATTAATTGCAATACAGTTATTAAATAAAGGTTAAAGGTTTTATGAAGTTAAATTTAAGACTTTTTTTTGTCCAATTAAATAATAAACTGAAGGAAACATAACACATATGTGTTCTCTAATATGTCTCACTATGAGTTGTATTAGTGACACTTCAAAGTTTGAAAATACAATTTACAACAGATCTCCATAACTTTTGAATTAATTTTACCGACAAAAAATGCTTAAAGTTTGAGATAAGAAATCTTGTGAAAGTGATTTTTTCTATTTTTCTATTTTCATACCCAATGACTGATATGTGTTCTTGTTTTAAGCATAAACTCGCTTACCTTTGTTCAATTTCTCAAAAAACAACACTTAATTTCTTCATTTGGCATGTCAAGTTAATGTATTTTGATTTAAGGATGTTTAGATATTTGTACTGAAACAAAAATCCTGAGGAATAACGTTATTTTTTTGCAGTGAACACAATTACATTTAGGGCCCTATGTAACCTGAATATAATTTAAAACTTTCATTCATCTTCGGAACACAAATTAAGATATTTCATACGAATTGAAAGGTTTATGATAAATTTTTTGAAGAGACTCGATGGCTTTATATGATGAAGGAAAGTCTGACTGGTTTGATATGAAATGAGGGTGAGTAAATGATGACAGAATTAACTTTTTGGTTCATTCTTCCAAATCTTGACAAATTCTGTGTCGCGTTCTGCATTATACAGTAAATTACATTTTTATGAAAGGATTCTGCAATTCTGTCCATGTTCCCTGATGATGTAACAATGAAAATCATTATCGTTTCAGTTTTAGAAACTAACAATGATCATACAACTTAAAAAAATAAAGATCTCCAGTAATATTTAATGTTTCCAGTGTAAAACTTCATTAATATTTATATATCCACATTTATGTATAGATTTCATGTTTGTTCCTTATTACGGGGACATGTAAAATATCTGTTCTATATATTTAAACTTTAGTAAGTACAGCCAGCCATAGATACATAAATATAAATACATTTAAATATTAAAATATATGCAGCAGAGATGGATTCCCATCAATTCCCCTCACAGATCTCAAACTTTAACTTTTGACTTGACATTCAGTTCAGACAACAGTTCTCACTCAAACACCGAAACAATCACACACACACACACACACACGTAGTGTTTTCATCTTTTATGGGGACTTTCCATAGGCGTAATGGTTTTTATACCGTACATACCGTATATTCTATCCCCCTACACTGCCCCTGCCCCTAAACCTAACCCTCACAGGAGACATTCTGCAATTTTACATTTTCAAAAAACATCACTTAGTCTGATTTATAAGATGTTTTCCTCATGGGGACCTAAAAATGTCCCCACAAGGATGAGGATTTCGGATATTGCTATCTTTGTGGGGACATTTTGTCCCCATAACGTGATGATTACCAGTCCACACACACACACACACACACACACAAACACACACACACACACACTCGCTCAGGACTGAATGAACTCAACACATGTTCCTCTCATGCTCGCTGCTGCACTAAATGTTTATTTCAGGAGGAAGACGCCAGAAAAGCCAAATGAGAACAATACAGAAATGAGCCTGTCGCTTCATCAAACTGTATAAAGTGTGTGTGTGTGTGTGTGTGTGTGTGTGTGTGTGTGTGTGTGTGTGTGTGTGTGTGTGTGTGTGTGTGTGTGTGTGTGTGTGTGTGTGTGTGTGTGTCGTTCCCTGATGATCCACGGCTGTGTGTGTGTGTGTGTGTGTGTGTGTGTGTGTGTGCCTGTCGTTCCCTGATGATCCACGGCTGTGTGTGTGTGTGTGTGTTGTTCCCTGATGATCCACGGCTGTGTGTGTGTGTGTGTGTGTGTGTGTGTGTGTGTGTGTGTGTGTGTGTGTGTGTGTGTGTGTGTGTGTGTGTGTGTGTGTGTGTGTGTGAGTGTGTGTGTGTAAATATGAGGAGAAATACCGCGAACTGCTCAACTCACCTCAGAGACTCGACGCTGAAACTCAACGAGGGGGAGGGGCGGCGCGCGCGAGCAGTGACGTCATCGGTCACCAACGCACTCGCGTAGACGGTTTCATCGGACGCACGCGCGTTGCCACGGTTACGCGCCTGGCCCGAAGTTAACTTCTGGTCTGTGTTTGTTTATCGGTCTGGCATGGGGATAGTATGGCGCACTACTCAGTAGAAACACATTTTTGACATACTATTGTTTGATATCATGATATAATTATTTACGATCAAGCAGAGAGAATATGAAACCAGCGCAAAAACAGTGTGTGCGACTCACCAAAACGCCTTAAATGCTTCATAAATATCCAGTCATACGAGAGCAGCGTCTAATGTAATTTAGACTGTATGTCTAATGTAATTTACTTGCTATTTATTTTGCTTGTTATCAGAAATAATCTACTCTAGAGGTGACTTATTCTGGCTGCGTTTACACTTGGCATTAACATGTGATCATGTTAATGCGAGTTTACATTTGTTCACATCAGTGGTCGCCATCTGGATAAATGATCGGATTTATGTTTCCCGCGAAATATTTAAATGTGCCTTTATCACGGAGTGCAAAACAACTTTCGCTTTGTCCTCTATTAATGGCAATAGAGCACGGGATTTTTTGTGATGCATTCATATGCAATCAATCTCAAATAGGGTACTTTATCTACAAGTTCACTTTCCCAACATTAATATTATGTTATGAAACAAAGAAACATGTCATTCCGATGCATTGCATGATTGAAGGCGAGCGCGCAAGCATTTATAGATACTGTACAGAAAACGGCATTACACGGTCCTTAAAGGGTTAGTTCACCCAAAAATTGTAATTATGTCATTATTACTCTCCCTCTAGTCGTTCCAAACCTGTAAGACCTTCGTTCATCTTCGGAACACAATTAAATATATTTTTCTTCTTCTCTACGGTCTTACGGGTTGGGGTCGACATGAGGGTGAGTAATTAATGTATGAATTAAAATTTTTGGGTGAACTAACCCTTTAAGGGGGGCGTTTCTCCCACTCTATATTGCAGACAGAAATGGGAGATTATTTATTACAAACATGCTAAAACAATAAAAACATGTAAATTAAGACAATGCTGCCCAATTAAAATGAAAGATGATAGCGCATAAGGACGACTACCGGAAGTTAAGTTTGGGCCACAAAAGTGCGCATGCGCAGTAATGTTTGTTTATGTTGTTGCCGTTGAAACCGTCTATAGGAAACCTGATACCTATGATGGCCTATGATACACTCTTATGATGGATAGATGCACTTTTATGGACTTCATAAACGAGGCAACATTCACTTCCATTATATAGCTTGGATTAGCCAGGACATTTTTTAATATGACTCCCATTCTGTTCGTCTGAAAGAATATATGAATAAGTCATATACAACCACTTGAGGGTGAGTAAGTCATATTTTTTTTAGCATAATTATACCTTTCAATTTCCTACAAACAATGATATGAAGAAGATGTGGATTAATTTTGTCAAGAGCCATCTTGACCCACCTCTGCAATGATCATTTTACACTGGATAGTTTTACAAACAGAGACAACTGGGATTCACTGATAATCCTCTGTTACCGAACCGACTATCTCCCGTCCCGCCGACGGGGTGAATTATTTTGTTTATACATCAGTATGTATTACTCATTAGAGGAATAATTTGAGAGAGACGGCATCTTTCTCACGAGTGGGTGTGGTTTTAGAGGAGATACTGGACACTCCCCCAGTATCCCCATTGAGAGCGGAGAATACTGCTGACTTTATCAAGATTTTGATTTTGATAACTTATTTAATTTACTTGGCAGTTTCTGTGATGTGAAAAACGTCTCGGTTACGTATGTAACCCTCGTTCCCTGAGGAGGGAACGGAGACGTACGTTAGTGACTAACGAATGGGGGTTTCGCCTAGAAGCCAATTACCTTCGAAGTGTTTAACAGCGCCCAATGGCGTGCCAATGCCATGGGCATGCGGAATTTGCATGCGTAACTCCGCCCCACCGCGTGGGTATATAAGGAAGTACGCTGGCAACATCGCATTATGTATCTGCTGCGGAGCCAAGATCTGAACTCCGCGTTCCAGCAGCACAGCTGATGTGGCTGAGGAACGTACGTCTCCGTTCCCTCCTCAGGGAACGAGGGTTACATACGTAACCGAGACGTTCCCTTTCGTTCAGTCACTACGACGTACGTTAGTGACTAACGAATGGGGGTTCCAATATAACCGCGCCACTCAGCTGTCATCCAGTGCCCTGCGTAAGTGTGAGATCCCGCCACTTAAGGCCGTAGGACTCCCACTTATCACAGGATTACCAAGGTACACTGGGAAGCATATCCCAGTGAGGGAATGCCAAAGATGCCTACCCGTGGGGAGGACTTAGAGAGTACACATATGACCCGCTGTGGGCTGCATATGGAAGAACTCTAGGGTACCAGCCGAAGGTGAATTTTTAACCCTAGGGGTGGCAGGGGCTTGCCAAGGGAAAGACACCTGCTCACTGAGGAGGCTTACGGTGGAAATACTCGTGTGGGGGTCGCCGGAGGGAACCATGCACACGGGGCACCTGGCTGGACATGAGGGTCTGGGCTCGAAAGGGCAGACTGAACTGATGTCGGCGTCGACAGTGCTGGAGGAGCTCAGGGCTCTCGGAGAGCTCACCTGAGGAGAATATCGCACGTATCCAGTCCGTGGAGTGGAGTGGCGAGCAAGCGAAGACACCTAAGCCTGGCCCATTACCGGCCCCTCGGGGGGGCGAGTACATAGTCGGACACTGGCTCCACTCGGAGATTGTAGAATCTGGCGAATGTGTTGGGTGTCGCCCAGCCTGCAACTCTGCAGATGTCTGTTAGCGAGGCGCCATGCGCTAGAGCCCAAGAGGAGGCCACACTCTGGGTGGAGTGTGCCCTCACACCAAAGGGACATGGTCGACCTTGCTGCTGGTATGCCAAAACAATGGTGTCTACTATCCAGTGAGACAACCTCTGCTTTGAGAGAGCACTTCCCTTCCGCTCTCTACCATAACAGACAAAGAGCTGGTCTGAGGTCCTGAAACACTGCGTCATGTCTACATAAGCGCGGAGAGCGCGTACTGGACAGAGCAATGCCAAGGCTGAGTCTGCCTCCTCCAAAGGCAGCGCTTGCAGGTTTACTACCTGATCTCTGAAGGAAGTGGTAGGAACCTTGGGCACATATCCAGGCCGGGGTCTCAAGGTCACGTGAGAGTTAGCCGGCCCGAAATCTAGGCACGCTTCGTCAACCGAAAATGCCTGTAGGTCCTCGACCCTCTTAAGAGAGGCCAATGCGGTCAGCAGAGCCGTCTTCATCGACAGAAACTTAATATCGACCGACAGCAAAGGCTCAAAGGGAGGCCTCTGCAGAGCACTTAGGACTACTGAGAGGTCCCAAGAGGGAACGAGAGGAGAGCGAGGAGGATTTAGTCTCCTCGCCCCCCTCAGGAACCTGATGATCAGGTCGTGCTGACTTACCTTCTTGTTCTCCAAGAGATCGTGGTGGGCAGATATAGCGGCCACATAAACTTTGAGGGTGGAGGGAGACAGCCTTCGCTCCAGCCCCTCTTGGAGAAACTCAAGCACGGACCCGATCGGGCATTTCCAGGGGTCTTCTTGGCAGGAAGAGCACCAGGTGACGAAGAGGTTCCACTTCAACGCATAGAGGTGTCGTATAGACTCTGCCCTAGCGGAAGTGATGGTGGCGGCCACCGTAGGTGGCAGGCCACTCAAACCTGCCGCGTCCCATCCAGAAGCCACACGTGGAGCTTCCAGAGCGCTGGACGCGGGTGCCATAGGGTGCCCCGTCTCTGAGAGAGGAGGTCCGGTCTCAGAGGAATAGGCCAGGGAGGGGCTGTCGCAAGGAGTAGCAGTTCTGAGAACCAGGTCTGGCCGTGCCAATACGGGGCCACCAACATGACCGGCGCAACGCTGTTCGTGCGACTCGTGACACAGGCTCAGTGTTTGATGTTTGTTTTGTTTGTTTTTTATACCAAGTGTTTTTAGTTTTGCTTATTTATTTATTATACGAGATGGCTAATTTCTGGGTTATTCTGGGCCTCCTGGTGTTCATTTCTCAACCAATATTTGCCATGTGGACAATGCCAACAACGCAGACGGGAGCATCAACAGTGAAAAACCTGGTTTATTCACGTGGACCGCTGCTGGATTTGCGCCCGCTTGCTGTTTTGCCGTCTATGGATTCAATACTTTTTAAAAATGTCCCGAAATGTCTCTTGGTTGGCATCAGTTTGAAAAAACTCAACATTAAAACGAAACGAAGGAAAAGGGGTTCGAGAGGAGGAATACTCAAAAGGCTACGGAGAAGAGGTAGTAGATTGCCCTTACCTGCTATCATACTAGTAAATGTTAGATCCCTGAGAAATAAAACTGATGAACTTTCTGCGTTGATCAAATATGATGGGGATTATCGTCGCACAAGCCTTTTTTGTTTTACTGAGACATGGCTCTCCCAGGAATCAGCGGATTTTTACCTTGATGGATTTACTTTGATTCGGTTTGATCGAGATACCTTTAAAACTCAGAAAACTGTTGGTGGGGGCCTGTGTATGGCTGTGAATAACAGATGGGCTACAAATTTTACGCTGAGGGAAACTGACTGCTCAAAACATTATGAAATCATGGTGGTTTCCTTCCGACCTCATTATCTCCCTCGAGAATTTACTCAAATAACAGTGATACTGGTGTACGTCCCGGGTCCTGATTTTATACTAGCTGCTGAATGCATTACAGACATTTTTAATAATATTGTAAGCAGAGTTGGAGATCAGCCGGTGTTTTTGCTCGGAGATTTCAATCGATGTGACATTGCTACACACCTGCCGCACCTGGAGCAATATGTCACTTGTGTTACTAGGCTGGAAAAAACATTGGACTTGTGCTATGGAAATATACCAAGTGCTTACATCTCCAAGGCACGCCCGCCTCTTGGTCGTTCCGATCATAATGCTGTTCTACTTCTACCTCGATATAAGCAAAAATTAAAAACTGAGAAAGTGCAAACTAGGTCTGTCCAGGTATGGGACTTTGAATCCACTGAAAAACTAAGAGGATGTTTTGAAGTAACAGATTGGGATGTATTTGTTAAGGATTGTGGAAATGATGTAGATATGCTAAATGCTTCCATATCTGGGTATGTAGATTTCTGTGTTGACAGTGTCATTCCTGTAAAAAATGTGAGGTGTTACCCTAACAATAAGCCTTGGGTTACAAAGGATCTAAAACATTTTTTAAACCTTAAAAAAATAGCTTTTTTAAATGGAGATAGATATGGTTTTAATAAATTACAGAAAGATCTGAATCTAAAAATTAAGCAGGCCAAACTGCAATATAAACGCAAGGTAGAAGAAAAGTTTACAAAGGGGAATGCACGGATGGCATGGCAGGGCCTAAATACTATGATGGGAAGTAATCAGAAGCAACACAGTATCCAATGCCCTGACTCCGCCAGCTTTGCTACTGAACTGAACCAGTTTTATGCCCGTTTTAATGATGACCATTTAAATGAACTCTGGACTCCTATAGAGTACTCTGATTTTCTCCCCATAAGAATTGAGGAACAAAATGTGGGAAAGGTTTTAATGAAAGTCAAACCCCAAAAGACATCAGATGGAATAAAGGGCAAAGTACTGAGGGAATGTGCTTCTCAGCTGAAGGGTGTGTTGACACAACTTTTTCAGTTGTCTCTTGATTTAAATGTTGTACCACGAGCATGGAAGGAAAGCACCATCATCCCGTTACCGAAAAAAGCTCAAGCTAAGGCGCTTGAGGACTACAGACCAGTAGCTTTAACATCAGTGCTCTGTAAGTGCATGGAGAGAGTAGTTTGTCAGCAACTCTCCCAGGCAACGATCGATAAACTTGACCCTCTACAATTTGCTTATAGGGCTGGGCGCGGAGTTGAAGATGCCACCCTCACTTTGCTGGATAGGGCAGTAAAGCATTTGGACATGGCAAACTCGTACATTAGGATTTTATTTATGGACTTTTCATCTGCTTTTAATACAGTGAACATAAATACACTTTTGAGGCGTTTAGAGGAGCTTCATGTGCATCAAACCATTATTTTATGGATTAACAATTTTTTACGGGACCGTCCCCAACACGTGATAGTAAATGGTAAAAGGTCAGAGAATGTAGTTTTAAAATCTGGTCTTCCACAGGGATGTGTTCTATCCCCGATTCTTTTCTCTATCTATACAAATGAGATTACCTGTAATAATGAGAATTTGATGCTGATAAAATATGCAGATGATATGGCATTGGTGGGATGTATGAGAGATACCCAATCACTGGACATTTATTTTGAGTTTGTCAACTCTATCATGGCCTGGACAAAGGAGAGTTTTCTCCAGCTTAATATTGACAAAACCAAAGAACTGTGCTCCGGGGTAATTAATGCACGCACATTTTTTAAACCCTTGATAATTAATGGAGAAGAAGTTGAGCAGGTGGGATCTTTTAAATATCTGGGTACAAAAATTGACTCCCAGTTTAAATTTGACAAGCACTCAGGAAGTGTCTTTAAGAAGGCATATCAACGTCTAGGCTTATTGAGGAAATTGAGGAGCTTTAATGTGGAAAAAGATATTCTGATTGTGGTGTATAAATCCCTTATCGAATCTGTGCTTACTTTCAACATTGTATCCTGGTATAACTCTCTTTCTGTTAAATGCAAAAATAGATTCTAAGGATCATAAACATAGCTGGTAAAATTATTGGTGAGAAACAAGAAACCCTGTCTGATCTTTATATTGTGGCAGTAAAAAGGAGAGCATCTGCTATTGTGACAGACTCTACCCATCCTCTGCACAGCTCATTTGTTTTACTTCCGTCTGGTAGACGATTTAAAGTACCTTTGGCGAAGAAGGCCAAATATAAGAAGTCTTTTATCCCGATGGCCGTTGACATTTTAAATAGGAAATAGGGGAGGGGGTTATCTTGAATTGTGTGGTTGTCTGTTGTATTGTATTGTTGTTAGCTGTGTATTGATAGCTGTATACTGTTTGTTGAGCCTCTTGTCTAAAGACAATTTTCTACCCCTGTGGGGATAGACAATAAAGCTTTTTGAATTGAATTTGAATTGAATTGAATGACCTGCTCCTTGTCCTCCCTGATCTTGCACAGTACTCGTGCGAGAAGGCTCACTGGGGGAAACGCATATAAGCGTAGGCCCTGGGGCCAGCTGTGCGCCAGTGCATCCGTGCCGAGCGTGCCCTCGGTCAGGGAATAGTACAGGCTGCAATGGGAAGAGTCTTGGGAGGCAAACAGATCTACCTGTGCGTCGCCGAACTGTTCCCCAATCAGCTGGACCGTCTGGGGATGGAGTCTCCATTCTCCAGGAAGTGGCTGAATCCGTGAGAGCTCGTCGGCTGCACGGTTCAGGACTCCCGGGATGTGGATAGCACGAAGGGACCTCAGGTGCTTCTGACTCCATAAAACGAGATGGCGGGCGAGTTGAGACATACGGCGGGAGCGTAGACCGCCCTGGTGGTTGATGTACGCTACTGTGGCCGTGTTGTCTGTCCGGACAAGTACGTGTTGACTCCTCAGCAACGCTCGGAAGCGGTGCAGGGCGAACCGTACTGCCAGCAACTCGAGGCAATTGACATGCAGGAGGCGCTGGGGTCCTGTCCAGGAGCCCGCGGCTGCTTGTCCATTGCACATGGCACTCCAGCCCGTGGCGGAGGCATCTGTTGATACAACAACATGCCTGGAAACTCGTTCTAAGGACACGCCGGCCCGTAGAAAACTGAGGTTCGACCACGGAGTGAGTGTCTGTAAGCAGGCCCGGGTTACTTGGACCCGGAGCGTGCCAGACCGCCATGCCCATCTCAGGACTCGATCGCGAAGCCAGTGCTGAAGCGGTCTCATATGTAGCAGTCCGAGCGGCGTTACCGCGGCTACCGATGCCATATGCCCCAGGAGCCTCTGAAAGTGTTTCAGTGGAACCGCACTCTTGCTCTCGATTTGACGGAGGCAAGTCAGCAGAGACTGCGCGCGCTCGCTCGTAAGTTGCGCGCACATGGCGACCGAGTCGATCTCCATACAGAGAAAAGAGATCCTCTGCACTGGGCAGAGTTTGCTCTTCTCCCAGTTGACCCGAAGGCCCAGACAGGCTAAGTGGTGGAGAACCAGATCTCTGTGTTCGTAAACCTGCTCTCGAGAGTGACTCAGTATGAGCCAGTTGTCGAGGTAGTTCAAGATACGAACCCCGTGCTGCCGTAGGGGCGCAAGGGCTGCCTCGGCAATCTTCGTAAAGACGCGAGGGGACAGAGATAGCCCGAATGGGAGGACCGCGTACTGGTATGCCCGCCCCTCGAAAGCAAACCGTAGGAACGGTCTGTGTCGCGGTAGGAAGGAGACATGAAAGTAGGCGTCCTTCAGGTCGATCGCTGCAAACCAATCGCCTGGACGAACGCATTCGAAAAGGCGTTTCGCTGTCAACATCTTGACAGAAACTTGTGAAGGTAACGGTTCAAGATGCGCAGGTCCAGGATTGGTCTCAACCCACCGGTCTTTTTGGGTACAATGAAGTAGGGGCTGTAAAACCCGGACTTCATCTCGGCTGGAGGGACAGGTTCGATCGCACCCTTCGCCAGTAGGGTGGCAACCTCCGCTCTCATGACAGGGGCATTGGCCCCGACCATAGTAAAGCGGACTCCCCGGAAACAGGGAGGAACCTGCGCGAACTGAATCGCGTAGCCGCGCCTGACTGTCTTCTCGACCCAGCCGGACAGTTCTGGAATCTGAAGCCAGGCTCCCAGGAACTGTACCAGCGGGGTCATTCGGACTGCAGACGTACCCGATGTGGGGCAGCGATGCAGCGTTACCGACCCGGACAAGGGAGGCTGTTGGGCGTCCCGGTGTGGGGGTGCGGTTAACGGCTGCGTCCTGACAGAGGAGACCAGGGAAGGACGCGCGTTCCACTGGGGTCTGCTCTGCCAGGGGCTGGCGACAGAGTGGGATGCGAGTGGCGGGACCCGTGGGTGGCGCGCACTGGCATCACCGGACTCTGGGGGCTCAGGGATGGGAGTGTTAATTCTTTCTTTGACCAAATTAGGGTGCTGCTGACCCGGGGGCCAGCAGCTAAACAAAGGATTCTCCCCCGGCCCTCCACCGGGGGAAGGAGTGGTCCTGCTACCATCTCCTCGAAAGAATTTCCCATCCCTGAGCCGTCCGTCTCAGGAGCGCCGCTTGGCCAGGCGTTTAGCAGGGCGCGGGGCGGCCTGAGGGGACTTGGACGCCTTCCTACGGCTTCCTCCGCGACCCGGCCCGGGTGAAGGCTGCTGCTGGGACCGGGTGGGAGGGGCGGGAGCCTTAGGAGGGCGTCCTCGGCGGCGAGCAGGCTGAGGCGACTGTGCCGGCGGCTGGGTGGAAGCAGCAGCTGGCCGCCGGGGCAGTACATGTTTGAGAGCCTCAGTCTGCTTCTGGGCGGTTGAAAACTATTGGGCAAAGTTTTCAACCGCTCCGCCGAAGAGGCCAGCCTGGGATATGGGGGCATCGAGGAAGCGTGTTCGCTCTGTGTCCCGTATATCGGCCAGGTTTAGCCACAAATGTCGCTCCTGGACCACATTTGTGGACATCACTTGACCCAGGGAGCGTGCGGTCACCTTCGTCACCCGGAGACCGAGGTCGGTGGCGGCACGCAGCTCATTTAAGAGCCCCGGATCAACTCCACCCTCGTGCATGTCCCTGAGGATCCTGGCCTGGTAGACCTGTAGGATCGCCATGGCATGCAAAGAGGCGGCAGCCTGCCCCGCAGCTCTGTGTGATTTCGCCACCAAGGTTGATGTGAATCGACAGGCTTTGGAGGGGTGCTTAGGATCGCCTCGCCAGGTCTGAGGACACAGTTGCATCGCAACAGAACGTGTACCCTTTGGCCGCGGCCCCATCAAGGATGGAGAAGGCGGAGGAGACTGCAGACCGACCACGGGAAGATAACGGGGACTTCCAGGACCTGGCAATCTCCTCATGCAGCTCGGGAAAGAAAGGTATTGAGGGCGGGGACTGACGTGAGTCAGCGCGGGCCCCCAGATACCAATCATCGAGCCGCGAGCGTTCGGGACAGGGCGGAGGGTTCCACTCTATCCCTAAACTCGCGGCTGCCCGAGACAGCATGGCTGTCAGCTCTGGGTCTGACTCGGGCAATGCTGGCGCGCCCGAAGGCGGCAGCACAGCCGAGTCGTCATCCTCAGAGGACTCGAGCCCACCTTGTGATGCGGTGACCGACATCGCATCATCCTCCGGAGCGCCTAACGAAATGCGCGGGGGAGCCGGAGCTGGCCCCGCGATTTCAGCCTGGACACTCACGGGTTGCGGAACGCTAGAGGGGGGTGTGGCCCGAGGCATGAGCGTCGGGGCTTTGTTCCACACCGTAACCCTCAGATCACCCTGACCACCAGCCGAAGTACCGACCACGGGGGGTGCGGTAGATCGGGGTGTGGTTGAGGGGACTCTCACTTCAGTACGAAGGTCTTTGAGTCTAGACCGCAGAACCGCGATGGTCATGTTCCCGCAGTGGGAACATGACTCATCCACGAACGCTGCTTGAGCATGCTGAACGCCCAAGCATACCAAGCAGAGATCGTGCCCATCGAAGGAAGTCAACGACCGGCCACACCCAGAAGTACACGGGCGAGACATCCTGAAAAGGACGTGCCACATGTATGCTCTTTTAGGAGAGGAAGCTTCGCAGAGACGCCGAAGCGCCCAGGGACCACACACCAGCTGTCAGACGGACCACTGCGCAGATCAGCAGGCAGGCAGTATGCGATCACTGGAACGCGCCGTAGATCCAACGCCTCTGGAAAGCTGCTCGTCTCGAAGGCTGACAAAGACTCAGTTGTAGGCTTGAAGGAGTGAAGAGGTTCTCTTGGCTCCAAAGCAGAAACATAATGCGATGTTGCCAGCGTACTTCCTTATATACCCACGCGGTGGGGCGGAGTTACGCATGCAAATTCCGCATGCCCATGGCATTGGCACGCCATTGGCCCGTTTTTTTTGGTGAAAAACAAACTGAAATTCATTGTATTAAAGAATATCCTGGCCATTGGTTGTGTACGGAGGGCGTTCACCGGACTCTATTAACGTCGTAGTTCACTCACACTCGCCTAGGAGAAGCACACAAGTTGTAAGAAATAAATATTGAGATGAATTGTATTAATCTTTTTGTACTTACCTCTAAAAAACACTGCTGCTGTCCTGTCTCTGTCTTTTTCGTGCTTGAAGTCTGTGAAGCCGCTTTGATCTGAAGGTGCATAATTACCGGCACCTACTGGATTGGATTGTGTCGCATTCGATCGGTAGGGGAAAATATTCTAAATTCTTTATTAACCCTGTATTCTTTAGATAAATAATTAAATGTATGTAAATTATACATGCTTTTTTAAAATAATAATAATAATAGCCTACATTTTATAAATTTAAAACAGGCTTTGATTTATATTACTGGATGACCACAAGAATTAAGGACATTCATTATATATCTCTCTGCATGTGCTGTAGCTAGCCAAAAAACACTAGAGGATTGGAGATGTTTTCCATGATGGAGGAGATTTTAAAACATTAATATTAACAATATGCCTACTAATAATAATCAACTGGTTCATCCCATTGTGTTCAATTTATGGTAGTAGTTGTTAATCCACACACTTGTTGGGAGAGATTCATCCTTTGAGGATAATTAATGTGCTCACATTTCACAGAAATGTACCCAATTGATTTGGATTTACTTTAACATGTTGAATGATGGGACAGATAGATTGACAGTAAGCCTCACCAGTGGAGAATTAAGCTGACCAAAAATCAACATTGATTCAATGTTTGTCTTTTCAACACTGAAAAGCATAGAATCAGAATTCCTCATTCGAGCGATCCACGCCATGATCCACACAGGCACTAATGAGGTATCTATGTATATATCTATGACCCGGCCGCTATTTTGACCTCACCTACGGGAAGTGATGGCAGTCTGGAGAGCTAAAGCGTTCGTCTGATATGAGGTGATATATTTGCATAAATACCGTTGGGTTTCTCTCAGAAACCTATCGTTTCGTGTCTTAAGACAGCTGAAGCGGCAGGTCAGATACCTGTGTCTCTTCTATACACATATCCTTTTCAATGATTCTTTTTATTATATCCATAACCTGAATAATCCAGGATAATCAAAATAAATATCTCTTTCTCTGCTTTCATATGTAATCTAGAGATTAATGTAATTCTGTGTGATTTTATTCTTTTATATATTTAGTTTGAGGATGATTTTGTAGAGTTAAATCTAGTCTCCCCAGCTGCTTGGGTTGACCTCCAGCCAGGATGCATGGCTCACTCTCGTGAAGGATAGCTGTGGCGGAGTCACTGTTTGGGTATTGAGTGTTCTCTTGATAAACGGTCATAATCCCCTGACATTAACTAGAGTGTGATGCCCTAGAGCTTGTATGTCTGTGCATTTCACAAGTTCTGTGCAGGTTTGTTGGAGCTATCTGATCGGGGCCTGACCCCCCTCCCGACATGCAGGTGCCCTTTACGGCGTCCGAGGCCAATCTTGCCCTTCTGGGAGGGATGTTGCGACGAACATCCTGACTAAACTACGCCATTCCGGCATATCTATACATGCGTGACAAATGTTTAGGCTTTTAGATCTCTGTAGCCAATTAAGGCTTAGGCCATCTGTTATTGTTGATATAATCAATGTCCTTGTAAACAGTATAACTGGTGGGCAAAATTCTCTGTAAGTTAGAGTCTGGCCTGCGATTCCACGAGAGACTCTGACACTGGCTTCTGCTGATGAAACTGCAAACTATTCTTCAGTAAATATTTCTTTAATTAATCTAACTCCTGACTCTTGGTCTTCATTTTTCACTACTGGTCCTGGGTCCTAAACTGTTACCCCAACACATCAATGTGTCGTCACGAGCCGCGGGGTTTAATTTGAAGTTGTCTGTCCATGTTTTTTTTACTCTAATAGAATTTGTCTCCATTGACAAGCATTATATGAGTGACACAGCAACAGTTGGAGTTAAAAATCTTCATTTGTGTTCTACTGAAGAAACGAAGACACCTACATCTTGGATGCCTTAGGGGTAAGCAGAAAAACATCAAATTTTCGTTTTTGGGTGAACTATCCCTTTAACACATTATACTCCCTCACGTCCACTGCAGTCTCAACATTTCTGGTCAGTTGATAATACCAAAACTATCAAAATCAACTGCAGGTGGTCGATCCTTTTCCTATTTAGCACCTAAACTCTGGAACAGTCTTCCTAGCATTGTTCAAGAACACCCTCTGTCAGTTTAAATCTAGACTAAAAACACATCTCTTTACTATGGCATACACATAGAACATTATCAGTTTACATAATTCAAATCGTAATTTTTACATCATGCAGGGGTAATATTTCAATAGTATTTTGCAGTTTAATATTCACGGACACTAGTATATATTCAGCTACAGTCTGGAGCTCTGCGCTTGGATAAACACAGAAGAAACTGAACGCAGCTGCAGGTACCGAATATACTCAGGAGTCGGTACTACCGGTACTACAGAAATGCTGGTATCGCCACATTTTTATAATTTCAGTACCGACTTGGTACTGAAGTACCGGTACTTGTGACATCCCTACCCACTAGTGTTCTGCAGAGATACACACCTGCATGATTATGCTCATCAACTACAAATCACTGTGAGTTCAATGTCACGGTCTCCACCCCTGTGTGCTGTCAACTTTCATCACAATTTCAATGCTGACACAACACACTTTAAACATTGAAATGTCAATCTAAACTAAAATGATGGTTTGGATCAAAACTCAACATTGTAACAATGTCACCATGCTGTCTGGGGTGGTTTCTCCACTGCATGGATCTTCATGTGTTTCTTCAGGTAACTTTTAAAAGAGAAACTCGTTCCACACTGATCACACGTGTGCGGCTTCTCTCTGCTGTGGATCCTCTCATGTGATTTCAGATTTGATGACTGACTGAATCTCTTGTCACAGTGTGAACACTTGTAAGGTTTTTCTCCAGTGTGAATCCTCTCATGTGATTTCAGCTCTGATGACCGACTGAATCTCTTGTCACAGTGTGAACACTTGTAAGGTTTTTCTCCTGTGTGAATCTGCTCGTGTGTTTTCAGATATGATGACTGACTGAATCTCTTGTCACAGTGTGAACACTTGTAAGGTTTTTCTCCAGTGTGAATCCTCTCATGTGTTTTCAGATTTGATAACACACTGAATCTCTTGTCACAGTGTGAACACTTGTAAGGTTTTTCTCCAGTGTGAATCCTCTCATGTGTTTTCAGATCTCCTGACTGACTGAATCTCTTGTCACAGTGTGAACACTTGTAAGGTTTTTCTCCAGTGTGAATTCTCTGGTGCTGTTTTAACTCATTCCCTGAAATAAAAGTCTTCTCACACTCAAAGCACATGTACTCTTTCACACCAGTGTGTATTTTCTCATGTCTATGTAAATGTTGCAGCTGTGAAAAACTCTTTTCACACACAGAACATGAATGTGGCTTCTCCTTTATATGAACTCTCAGGTGTTTTCTCAGGGCTGATAAATTAAAAAATGTTTTGCTGCACTGATCACATGCATACGTCTTCTCTCCGGTGTGGATCTTCATGTGACTTTTAAGGTGTGCTGGTTGATTGAAACTTTTTCCACATTGAACACATAAGAACGGCCTCTCTCCAGTGTGGATCCTCATGTGAACATCACGATTTGCTTTTCGTGGGAAACTCTTCCCGCACTGATCACATGTGAACGGCTTCTCTCCAGTGTGAACCATCACGTGAAGCTCAAGATGATCTTTCCTTGAGAATCTCTTCCCACACTGATCACATGAGAATGGCTTCTCTCCTGTATGATCTCTCAAGTGACGCTCAAGATTTTGTTTGTTTGAGAAACTCTTTCCACACTGAGTGCAGGTTGTAGATTTATTGGCTCTTGTTTTCTTTATACATGTCTTTTTAGTCTTTGAGTGACTCAAAGGTTTTTCTCCAGGTTTGACATGATGTTCCTCCTCCACTTCACTCAGTTCTTCACTCTCCTCGCTCTCTTCCATCTCGTCTGAAATCAAAGAAAAAAATATATATATTTGATCAATGACACAATTATCTAATGTAATATTTAACATTGCGCTTGCAGCATTGCCATGATTTTGACACCAAATTTTAGATTGATATTTAATTAATTCGACTAACAACTGTCATTAAGGGCCGGTCACACTGCGTTTCATTTCATTGATTTCCATTCAAACTCATACGAATGCGGGACACTGGAAGGTTTGACCTGAACTTTCTAATCAAGTTCAGACGTGTGACCAATAGAGGTCGCTTCACATATAGGGTTTGCAATATTTACCATATCATAATATAATAACTGTTGTTTTAATGATGTGCGAGCTGACATTATCGAGGGTATCACTCACTCTGCAAAAAACACATCTTGAGAGTTCAAACACATTCACTGTGTGATGAAGCTTATAGAGTTCAGTCAGAATTACCCCATAATTCAAGTTATGAAAGCAAAAAACATCCCTGCAGTTCAAAAAACAAGTTTTTTATTGAGTGAGTTACATTTTAGACACAATATTTTCTGGCACTTGCTCATGTAAGAGTGGACTCCTGTAGATGGTTCAATCTACAGGGTTGCCATTAGACTAAAAAACGTTATCAGAAAGATGGAAGAAAACTGTACATTTCATGTCTATTTCCACCCACTGCAACTCATACCAACGACGGAGATAAGCGCAGTTACAATAGCAAAATATGTGGGAGAGCGTTGCTATAATGTGACTATATTGTATTGCAATAGGGAGCACTTCAAAGTCAATACTAAATCAAAACTAGTTAGCACAGTATTTGTAATAAAAAGGATTTAATGACAAAATCTGGTTATGGTTACACTTAAAATAGTTTCAAAATGGATGAATGAGATGATAAACTTATACCATTAATCGTACACAGCATGAATACAATGTTACCTGAGAGAGAGAGAGAAGAAGAGAGAGAGAGAGAGAGAGAGAGAGAGAGAGAGGGGGGGGGGGGGGGGGGAGAGGGGGGGAGAGAGAAGAAGAGAGCAAAGACAAGAAGCCCAGATGACTTCAAGAGCCAGAGGAAAAGAGAAGAGAGAGAGCAATAGTTCCATCTGCTTTTATCTATTCCTTGACCATGTGACTGAAACCAAATGTATTCTTTTCAAACTGACCAATCAAACCAAACTCAAACCTGACACTCAAACCAAACTTCCCCCGCAAGGTGTGACCCACATGTGGCCTACAGGCCTCTCTATTGTCTTCCAGGTCCTTCTGATAAGCAAATGGTGGGGGTGACAACAGTAAAGCAAATCTCTTTGTTGGATTTCAAATATCAAATATCTAATATCTTTGATTATTTTCAATCCTTTCAGTCCCCCCTTGGCACATTTGGCCACATTCATAAATGTCCAGAGGTGACACAGTCAACAAAGACATGCTTTCCGTTGTGTAGATGTCATCTTCAGACTTGTCGTCCAGGCATGTTGGAAAAACAGTCTGTCAGTCCTTACAGCCCTGCTTGAGAACTTCATCAAATGGTGTGGTGCAACCTCTTTGATCACTGATATGCAAAACGTCCATTGAATACCTCACACCTCAAGAACAGTCACTGAAGATGAGAACAAACGCTTGTCTCTCTTTCTGAGGCAGAACACAGGAGGTGAATTCGAGCAGCAGGAATCTGTAACAAATAGCCCAACAAACAGCAAAATAGCATACACTTTTGTCATTTGGTCAGAAGTTTGATATGGTCAGATTAAAATATTCTCTGGCAATAAGCCTTTAAATCGATGTACTTAATAAAGTGGTCAAGGTTTAGAATAAAAGAAGATCTCACACGCTCTTACATTATTTCTAGAAATATTTAAAGAATCTGCATCATAACAAAACAACAATCACATTGTTGGGTTTACACCCCTCTTTCATTAAGAGTATCAGCAAAATATTGTGTAACCAAATACAGAAATTCAATTGAATTCATGTCCAAAATCATTGTTACATTGTAAAATGGACAAAATACAAAGACTCAGAACTCAAAATCAAAATCAACAAAATTCAAAATCAAATGCATTTTTACAATACACTGATAAAATATTTTTCACTTGGTAAGGATGAGAAATACCCTTTTGATATTTAAATTGGTGAGACAAATAATACCTGATTTAGTAAATCAACAGAAAGAAACAAAACAAACAATAACTTGAAGAAATTCACAGTTGGAATACAGTCTAGATGTAAAGACATTTTGTGAGGCAGATGAAGATTTGACTTTGTGTGAAAATCAAATTTATGTGACTGAATTTAGCTGTGGCTATGTGCAAATCATGTCCAAACACTGGTGAGGAGGTTTACAATTGTGATGCAAATTTAGCCCTGTTGTAAAACAGGCAGCCAGTATGTGAATGTGAGTATGAGATGTGACCTGGCTCAAAATTCCTCTCACACCAATGTTTTTGTTAAGGAGCATGATAAAATGCAAAGTTTGGAGTTCTTGAATCCTGCGCTGTGATGAAAACATTCTCATGGTTAATGCAATTGTAATTCACACTGTAGCCACATGGCAATTATATGCTCCTGTACTTGGTTTAACTGCAGCTATATCAGGAATAGCAGAGTTTCCAATTCGGAGACTAACAAATTCAACATAGACACACATGCAACTTGAAATTGCTGTACAATTCCAGTATTAAAGTTATTCCAATTTACACAAGAGACATGGCCTAGAATGCACAGCATCTACAGCCTTTATCCTAAGTGTTTCATCACTTACAGTAAAGCAATCATGTGTTTTAACCTGATAAGCTTCATGAGCGCGTGCACGGGTTGAAGCGCTATTTTTAGCACGAGTGTAATGTTTGTTAATAGATTTAACGTAAAAAAACATCATTAATCTTGACAAACTATATATCATTCTAAAGGTCTAAACCTCAAGCATCGAGGACAGACCACTGTTTTTCATTGAAAAGCTTATAACGGCTGTATTTTTGCATCAATGTAAGCAATACACATCAACGATTTTATAAATAAAAACAGAGTACATACCTTTAGTGTCCTAATTACGAGCCACACACGCATCCATTGCAAACAATTCCAGAACGAATGGAAAGGTGAGGGTCCACTGAATAACATCCCATAGAGCATTTTAATCCAACGAAACGATAATGGTGTAATATTGATGGTTAATCCTTTGTTTACATTGCATTTCTGCGGAGCGAAGTATCATACTAGACTGTTATGCAATAAAATAATGCACCAAAAACAGTCTCCCGGTAGAATAAAGTGGCATGGGTTTAAAGCTTAGAATGTTACGAACAAAATCCAACTAACCCCACTCAAAAACATGCAAAGATAGCCGCGATATAGTCAAAAATATCCAACCATAGCGATCGTTTTATCTGATGTCATGACGTGCTCATCCAATGATAATGTCTGTTTATCTGGAGCCAATAAAAGCATTGAATCGTCATGACTGACAGAAAATGTAGCCAATGAGCACACGATTCCAACGAGACCTTGCATGTGTATGTTTGTCACATGGGCGTGAATATTTATTCATCTGAATGTGCCAATGTGGCGCTATCTCCCACGAGATGCTGCGAGCCTGACACCCCCCATCTGACAGCTAAAAGCTAACGCGCTAGTAAACAAACAGAGGTCTCTTTGTAGTAACTGTTTGCTAATCTTACTAACTGGACGGAATGTATTATCCAATGGATCGTCAAAAGAAGTTTTTATTGTGCTGAAGATGCTTTATTTGAGCTCACTCGAAGCAGCGATGTGAAAAAGGAGAGTGAAGACAGCGATGACGGTGCTTGTTGACAGAGAAGTTGATCCAATAACATACCGGTGAGTTGCTATGTGTAGTTGTTTATGTATATTGAGAATGTGTGTGAGAATGTATGTATTTTATTGTTTCTGTGTGCTAGAAAAAATGCAATATACCAGTATGCATTATACATATGCTGATATTTTGCATTTTTCCTAGCACACATGGGGAAAAAGTATATAATTTTTCCCCATGTGTGTGTAAATAAAACATATATATATATATATATATATAACACATGTAATTGTTTATATATATATATATATATATATATATATATATATATATATATTTTTTTTTATATATATATATATATATATATATATATATATATTGAGACTGTATTTATTTTATGTTTTTCCTGTGTGCTAGAAAAATTACAATATACCAGTATGCATTATACATATGCTGATATTTTGCATTTTTCCTAGCACACATGGGGAAAAAGTATATATAATTTTTCCCCATGTGTGTGTAAATAAAACATATATATATATATATAACACATGTAATTGTTTATATATATATATATATATATATATATATTGAGACTGTATTTATTTTATGTTTTTCCTGTGTGCTAGAAAAATTACAATATACCAGTATAGATTATACATATACTGATATTTAGCATTTTTTCTAGCACACACAGAAAAAAAAAATATATATATATATAATATATAAAATGCATTTTTTTCCCCTGTGCTACAAAAACAAATTGACGAAAAAAGAAAAGTTCTGGAC
Source organism: Gobio gobio (assembly GCF_949357685.1). Classification (NCBI taxonomy): domain Eukaryota; kingdom Metazoa; phylum Chordata; class Actinopteri; order Cypriniformes; family Gobionidae; genus Gobio; species Gobio gobio. The sequence continues at coordinate 81,248,989 of NC_137097.1, forward strand.
GGCCGACCATCTGTGTGATTGTTGAATGCTCACTGTTTCACCGGCCATTATATTGATTGTAGGACTGTGTGCGAATGTATGGGCCGCCGTCAATATGAATGCTCACTGTATAGCCGGCCGTTAGATTGATGCTTGGGCTGTGTGAGAATGTATGGGCCGCCGTCAATATGAATGCTGTCTAACCGACTGCCCATCAGTTTCATTGTTCATGGGATGGCCTGTAATTAGAGTGAATGATGACAGTGTGATTGTTGATTGAATGGGCAAACTATACAGAAATAGGACATGCAGTGCTAATTCTCTTTCCTTTCCTTGCCATTCTACAGGCATCAGGTTGAGTCTTCAGATGAGCTATGGCATCCAAGCACCAGCCAACCAGCAGAAAAGAGAAGAACGCTTTCAGATTCTTCAAGATCTGCACCTGCTGTTGTAGACCTGAATCCGCCAGTAAAAGGCCAGTAAATGTTTTTTTTTTTACATTTGCAAATTGTGTGTGTTTTTATAGCTATATATTTATATTATATTGTTATTTATATTACTAGTTATATTTATAGTTATTATACTTATATTACTTGTTGTATTTTCAGTTGCAAAGAAGTTTAGCTCTTTTTTATTAATATTTCATTTTTATTATATTTTTATAAGTTCTGTTGTACAAATAAATCACTTATACAAAGTCTTATGGTTCTGCCTATTATTTTATAGTTGAAAAAGCATTCAAGCATCGTATATGATGGCTAAAACAGCTTGCAGTACACTTCATAACATTAGGTTATCAAGTCTCCTGTAGGTTTCTTGGCACCTGGACATATTCTTAGAAAAAAGCATGCAGGAACCCCATTTTTCATGATATCTTCGTCAAATTTTAAATATAAACTGATGAGACTTTTGCCTTTCAATTCATTAACTAACTGGATTCCTCCAGGCTTATTTTCATATATTTTTACATCAAATAATAAAGTGTTCATTGTAGCACAAATCATCTTCAAGACACTTCAACTTCTATAACTGTTTGTCTTTCTAAGTTTTTTTCTACTTTAATGTTTGGGTAATAAACTGTAAAGTGTCTTCTTTTTATAGATGTCTAAATTGTGCATGTAGTGCAAATTGTTCAGCAACTGCAATTGTTTTAGTTGGGAGATGTCATTTCTGGGGATGTGCCTCAAGCAGGCGGAGGGAGAAATGGAACAGACATAGTCTTGGAAAAAAGCTTGCAGGAACCACATTTTTCATTATATCTTCCTCAAACTTGAACTATAAACTGATAAGTCGTGTGGCTTTCAATCCATAACTGAACTGGATTCCTCCAGGTCTATTTTCATATATTTTTACATGAAATAATACAACATTCTGTGTAGTGCAAATAATTTTTGAGGCATTTCAACTATTATAATTTTTTATCTGTTTGAGAATTATCAACTCTGATTGCTTTTTAGTAGAGTCCCAAGTGTCTTCTTTCCAAAGATACCTTAATTGTGCCTGTAGCACACTGTTCTCAGGAGCTATAATTGTTTTAATTCAGGTAGGTCGTTTTCAGCTGTGAGCCCCAAAGTGGGGTTGCAGTTTAACAGGTTAAAGAATAAACTTGACTAGTCTATGTGTATCTTGTAACACAAACAACCATACTGTGTAATCAATGCGCACAATGTGTTATACAATTACAAATTAGAAAATACAAACAGGATCATTGCAATCTGAATGTTTTACAATTAAACTCCTTGCTAAGAGGCTGCTAGCCCGCTCGCAAGTGAAGTTAATAGCTGAAGGCCTTGCATGAACACCACAGTTAGCTCACTGAGAGTCTTACCTGCAAATGAGCGCTGATCTTTTGCCTTAGAAAGTAATTTCCTATTTTTCAGAAAATACGGTGGAGGCCGACCTCGACCCTGCGACCAGCATTTTAAATCGCCATGACCAATTTTCTGACAGGATCTGCAAAACCTGTTCTCTTTGTCATGGGATGGTTTGCTAGGTTCTCCAGGAGTATGAGGATAATGACCTTCTAATGCTTGCAAACCATGCGTACTGGTACACGACACTGCGCTATTCTGTTGCTGCACCCGCTTAAGAACTGAAATAGGCACACTTTCTTGCGCATTTTCTGAACTAAACGTTTCAGATTCATTAGAGCAAGTCACCTCATCTATGAAGTGAACATGCTTTTTAATCCCATCGCTGTTAAGCATTATGGGAGGCATGCGCTTTTTAGCATTTAGCTTAGCCTTGAGATCTGCAATGGTTTCTTTGTGCTTTTTACACTTTTCAGTCAGGACTAACTGCTCAGCTAGTAAGTTATCTAGCTGCGTTTGAAGATCTTGAATCTTTGCCTCAGACTTTTCTGCTTCTTCATTTTTAGAATCCACTTCTTTACATTTCGCATCTATACTTGAAAATAGATGTGTTGTCACATCACGTAGCCTTTTACAACTTATGAAGTTTAACGCCTCAATTATTTCACCATGTTTTGATTTCTTTTGATGTCTACCATTTAATTCCCAATATCTGAACATTTCATCATCTGAACTTTTAATTCCAATATACTCTTTCTTGAGTTTGGACAAGGTAGGCTCAACTTTTTCACTCCATAAAGCAAACAATATGTCACTAGAAATTTTCCCTTCCATCCCGAGGAGATTATCTGAATATTCACTGATTGTACAGTAATGGGACTATTGAAGCTATTTAAAACCTTCTAAATTCTGTTTCATGCAATTCCTTCAACCATTAAACAATGAAAACAGACTTACCCAAAGAAGGTCAGCTTTAATCCATTCACAAGATCAACTGTGAAAAAATGTCCTCATTCTTACACAGATCAAAGTAAATTTCAGACAATTCACTGCAAGGGATCCCGGGTTTCGGCACCATCTGTAAGAGTGGACTCCTGTAGATGGTTCAATCTACAGGGTTGCCATTAGACTAAAAAACGTTATCAGAAAGATGGAAGAAAACTGTACATTTCTTGTCTATTTCCACCCACTGCAACTCATACCAACGACGGAGATAAGCGCAGTTACAATAGCAAAATATGTGGGAGAGCGTTGCTATAATGTGACTATATTGTATTGCAATAGGGAGCACTTCAAAGTCAATACTAAATCAAAACTAGTTAGCACAGTATTTGTAATAAAAAGGATTTAATGACAAAATCTGGTTATGGTTACACTTAAAATAGTTTCAAAATGGATGAATGAGATGATAAACTTATACCATTAATCGTACACAGCATGAATACAATGTTACCTGAGAGAGAGAGAAAGAGAGAGAGAGAGAGAGAGAGAGAGAGAGAGAGAGAGAGAGGGGGGGGGGAGAGAGAGTGGGGGAGAGAGAAGAAGAGAGCAAAGACAAGAAGCCCAGATGACTTCAAGAGCCAGAGGAAAAGAGAAGAGAGAGAGCAATAGTTCCATCTGCTTTTATCTATTCCTTGACCATGTGACTGAAACCAAATGTATTCTTTTCAAACTGACCAATCAAACCAAACTCAAACCTGACACTCAAACCAAACTTCCCCCGCAAGGTGTGACCCACATGTGGCCTACAGGCCTCTCTATTGTCTTCCAGGTCCTTCTGATAAGCAAATGGTGGGGGTGACAACAGTAAAGCAAATCTCTTTGTTGGATTTCAAATATCAAACATCTAATATCTTTGATTATTTTCAATCCTTTCACTCAGTTTCTAAATGACTCGGCAGTTTTGAATGAATTGTTTCAATGATTCAATGATCCATCCATTCATGAAATCATAAAGACAGACAATCACAATGAATCAGCCATTTTGAACAAATCAGATGAATGAATAATTTGAGGCTTCACTCATTAAGACAGGGACTTGCCGCTGGAGGTTTTAGTGTCATATTTATTTATTTATCCATGACAGGCCTAAACCAGCCAAGACCAGCACAAAACACTATCAGCAAAATATCATTTAAAAGTTCCCAAAAATAGAGATATAATTTTTCATCAATATCAAACCCAAATGTCAGAATTAAGAGAACGTTTGACTGACATGTAACACAAACAATCACAGTTCGCTTTGTTCCGCGTCATGTTTAGGGCCGGATCTATATAATATTAATAATAATATTCGAAATTCAAATTTTTATTTGACAGTCCTTGTGTCCTACATGTTTCACTCAACCCTGAGGTGACATCATCAGGGCTCTTTCTGAAGCATGATGGGAGGACAAGACAATAATCTCAATCCATCGTCTCAAACTGTACAGTGTTGATCACATTCATCAACCCTCTTACCAAAGTTACTGTGAGAAGAATAATCTCTATAACTAGGAATAATTTATGAGACATAAAACTTTACCAATAACTATAAATCAGATTTTGCTCAAGTTTTACTTAAAACCCTGTCAGCCATTCTGGAAAGTTAATTTGCTTTATACATTTTGTTTAATTTCGTTGTTTACTGTTTATTAATAAAAGAATTATCATAAAAATAAAAAATATTAAAAATCACGCTGCTGTAAACTATCTGAGAAATGTCCAACATTTTGGTAAAATGTGGCAAAAAAATAGTGAATCATAAAAAAATATGTAAAATTATATTTAGTCTGACCTGATGTTGATGATCAATATGAACGTTTACTGACCATTTGTTGAAAACAAAGAAGAAAATATTCTATTTGATAGTTTAACTGTTTTTCTAATGTGCTGAAGTGTTGAGTCTTCCTAACATGAATGTTCTCCAGCATCATGAATGAATGAAGAATAAACATTTATAATTTATTTATAAACTCATTTATAAACGTTGTGTACACACAAAAGAAGGCGTACGCTGCTCTCTACGCAATAATTAGTATTTATAAAAAGCAAACTTGACGGGAAAATGTGCGGTCCTTCACGCAAGCTCTGACCCAGGCGGACGCACAAAAACGGGTGAAATGAGAAATGGCGACACCGTCGGCAGATGGAAGAAACACGTGAAAGTGTGTGAAACCGTAGACCATTGTGTAAAAGAAATGGCAATACTGCCTCTCATAAATAACATAAAGACTTCACAAAGCCAGTCTTACAATTAACAGCCTACACGAACACCCGTTTGATCGATCTGCAGTATAAAACAAACAAAATCAAACGAAAATTACAACAGAAATGCAAATTAACACATATTTGTGAAATATGTTCTGCAATAATATTGGCATGTTATGCAATTCATCCTCATAAATAATATGGTAAACAGAACGAAAAAATGTACAAAACTGATATTCTCGCCAATGTGTCCGTCTGGCGGAGCAGATATAGATGCAATTAGATAGACAGACAGATAGATAATTAGGGAAATATATAGATAGATAGATAGATAGATAGATAGATAGATAGATAGATAGATAGATAGATAGATAGATAGATAGATAGATAGATAGATAGATAGATAGATAGATAAATTGATAGATAGATAAATTGATAGATAGATAGATAGATAGATAGATAGATAGATAGATAGATAGATAGATAGATAGATAGATAGATAGATAGATAGATAGATAGATAGATAGATTAATTGTCCACTGGGGAAAGTTGTTTTCATTGTAAAAATGTATTCATCAGCTACGGAATCATGGTATTCATGCATATGCCTTTAGTTTGTTTTATTTTTGATAAAATAACGTATGACGTATGTCTCAACCATTCAGAAAGCTGCAAGACATTACATTTGCACTGAACTTTTTCCCATTTCCACGTAGATTATAACCGGCATCTGTAGCTTGTCAGATGCAATTAAATGGATGGAAATAAAATGCCCCATCACAATGCGTAATGACGCACAATGGCTGATCTTGCGCTCTTAGAAGATGGCAAATGGAAGGATTCATAGTGAACTAATCTTCAGACAGCAAGAACACTTGCTGGCAAACGAGGACAAACTCTGGCGATGGAGCACTAGACGCTTTTTTGCCTCGACTTTGATGTCCGACCATTTCTTTTTTATTTCGGCCATGGTCCGAGGTTGTGAGGCTACATCATTTACGGCGTCTGCAACCTTTTGCCACTCAAGTGCCATTTTGGCATTAGTAGCCTAATGCCCACACTGTGCCCTCCAAAACAAAATGTTTCTCCTCTTTTCCACCTCGCCAACGATAACTTCTACTTCACATTGAGTGAAGTTACGTTTTTTTTATTTCCTCTCTGTATATGATTTCGCAATCGATGAATATTAACTTGTGGGCGTTTCACAGACTATTTATGGGCAACTATGGGCGTGACATGAAGCCGCAAAAGCTGCGCTACATTTAGAATTGATTGTGATTTATTAAGGGAAAACTGCGTAGGATGTGCGTGCGCACGGTTTAATAAATCCAAAAATTTCTGTGCGCACGCACATCCTATGTTTCATCCGTACGCCACTTCTGACGCGAATCCTATGCAAAGTTTTATAAATGAGGCCCCTGATTCCTAAGCTTGTTTGCGTTGCTGTTTGAAGCAAGCAATATGAAGAAAGAGTGTGGCTTGGGAATTTGTGTTTGAAAAGCTATGCCATGAAGCACTCATGATGGATTTTTTATTTGGACGTTGCAAAAAATGACATATTACCAGAAGGAGTTTCTAATTTATGTTTTGAAGATGTGATGCGCAGACAAACTGATATCACTGAACTACTTGTCAAGACTCATGAACTCTAATTGCTACCTTCTAGAGCATTGGTTCCCAACCACGTTCCTAGAGGCCCACCAACAGTGCACATTTTGCATGTCTCCTCAATCAAACACACCTGATTAAGGTCAACAGCTCATTAGTTGTGACTCCAAAAACTGATGTGGATGTGTCCGACAAAGGAAACATGCTAAATGTGCACTATTGATGGGCCTCCAGAACACCAGTGTTTTATGATAATCTTCAGTTTGAATGATTTATATTTATGTATATCAAGAACAAATATATATTTTTTTGTAGTGGACTGGTTCCTTTCAAGGATGTTTCAACACAATGCAGAACATTGGTTCTATGGGGGAACTGGAAACCTTCAATATAAAAACATTATATCCAAATGACCCTTTAAGCAGCATGACCGATGGAGGTCAGTTGCTTGGGAAATTCAGGACAAAAGCAAACAAAGAGCCAAATTTCTGTATACAGTTGAGTTCATAGAATAACAAGCACAGATAGCTATACATCCATTGTCTGGTGATATCCTGGACACATCCATAAAGGTGAATGATTCTGTTAAGAAATGTCTCGAGCATGAGGTTTCTGTTCTCGTCATTGTAAATCAAATGAGCCAGATTACAGAGACTCTCACCTATTGTCTTTAATGGGTCGTAGAGCCCGTCCCATTCTTTGAATAGCTATGCAGATTGGAATAGGACTTGTGAAACGGTCTGGGACAGGTAACTACAATTGAATACTTCATTTGCATGGTGTCGTTAACAAGCTTTGTCTCCATCAACAAACACTGACCACATAACATGTAAATAAACTACAATATGACATTTTAGTTAAACTGGACCCACTTTATATTAGGTGGCCTTAACTACTATGTACTAACATTTTAATTATCCATTTGATACAATGCACTTATTGTGTACATACATGTCTTTACATTGTACTTACATTTTTAAATATACCTGCATGTAATTACATCTGTAATTAATTTCTGTAGTTACATTTGTAATTACACTGTTGACACTTCCCTTACATCTAACCCTACCCTTAAACTTACCAATACAACCACACATGTCCCTAACCCTACCCATATCCCACCTCAATATCAGAAAAAGTGTTTTGCAATACAATATGAACACAATAAGTACATTGTACTTATTTGTTTATGTAAGTACATAGTAGTTAAGGCCACCTAATATAAAGTGGGGCCGTTAAACTGATGACTGGAGCATCACAAAGCTCATTCTCAAAGTATCCTGCTGAAGATACATCAAGTATTCCTGGTATTCGTGTCTGAATTTCAGTTGCATTGACTTCCATTCATAAACATGTGAATGTGGGAAACTGAAACACAAGCTCAAGTGATTCTCACTGCATTCCTGTTCAAGTTTACAGAAACTCTCTTACCAAAGTTACAGTAACAAGAATAACATACTGTGGATGACTTTTATAATTTATGAGAACTACAGCTTTATCAGTAGCTATAAATAAGATTTTGCTTGCCATTTTGGAAACTTAATTTACTTGATCCCATTTATATTTCTCTAAATGTGCTGAAGTGTTGAATCTTTCTAACATGAATGTTCTCCAGCATCATGAATGAATGAAGTATAAACACCAACCTCTTTGTTCTTCAGGATCTTCAATGTGTTTCATTCTGCAGGATCACTCGTGTTCTCACTGTCCTCTTTAATAAACTCAGTCTTTGCAGATTTCAGCTCTTCCTGAAGCTATGATGCTCGTCTTCACTTGTAGTCTGATGGGAATATTCCAGCATTTATTGATGAACTGATGTGGGAGGAGCTTCACTGATGATGTGACTGCAGTGGGAGGAGCTTCACTGATGATGTAATCGCAGGAGTTGATCTGACAAAATAAAGTATACAAATATCAGTTGCTTTGTTTTTATACTAACTGACACATCTTAAAGTCCCCCTGTGGTGAAAATTAAGTTTTTAAAGGGGTGATGAATTAAGAAATCAACTTTCCCTTGATATATAAAAGGTCATGGCTATATAAGAATATCCTGTAAGTTTCAGAGCTGAAAACTTACAAAGAAAAGCTTTTATGACACCTTTTATTCATGTGTTAGGGCTATATATTATTACATTATGCTACTATACTACAGTATACTACATTATTACTATTAGGTTAGATTTTCATGTGCAACCACATCCTTTGTTTCTTGTGAAAGGATCTTTTCCAAAGCTGAAGAGGTTTTGTCCAAGAAGAGGAATTGTCTAAATAACACGGTTCAAAAAATTATATTATAATCCTTCCTTCACCCACCCCAAACGGCTGTGCTGCAGTTTCTCCACTATATCCTCAGACCCATAGAAACCTCACTGTGCACAATGCACAAAAAAGGTAACAATTCTTAACTTTTACCATCCTAGACAGCCAGTTTATCCACAATTCAGATAGGTTTATTATGTTATCTCCACCATAAGCACTGCACTCAACACACATCACTTTTGTTGTTCATATTGTCACTATCCAAACAATTTATAAACAATGAATTAAGTGTCTGACAGTTGTCTTTACACAAGTAAAGTAAGACAGAGAAAGATGTATATTTTATTTCAAACCCTGACAAATGTCTGCTCAGGTCATTGGCTCAGGATTAATGGATTTGCCATGCCAGTACCGCTCCTAAACACTCTTACTTGTCTCTTAAAAAAACTTCCTTTAGAAACCCCCATAGATCCCTCCTGAGGTGCGGAGAAGCATGACAGCATAAGACATGGAACAGCTTTTCAGAACTATCACAATGTGTGGGACGGGATTTACATATTATTCATTATTCTGTAAAGCAGGGGAGTCTAAATAGAAGCCAGTTTATCCTGGTATATTTTCTGTTGATGTGAAAAATATGTGGAAAAGCCATTTGTGAAGGGATTGAAACACCCCTACAAATTGTGCCCCTTTCCCAAAGTGCCCTTCAAGGCCCTTGGTCTGAACAGATACTTGAACACTTTGGTGTTGGTGTGAATATGACTTAACAGATACCAATCAACCAACAAAATGTCATCATGACTTTGTTGCTCAATACATAAAGATAATTACCTACTGTGATTTCAGACTGAGGTGATGTGGTTTCTCCACTGCATGGATCTTCATATGTAACTTCAGATGAATCCTCAGGTTTTCAGATCTGAAGACTGATTGAATCTCTTGTCACAATGTGAACACTTATAAGGTTTTTCTCCAGTGTGAATTCTAACATGGATATTTTCTTATCCGCCTACTACAGTATCGCAGTATCGCATTAGACAGTGGTCTCCTTAATATCATTAATTCATCCTTGTCATTAGGATATTTACCAAAAACGTTCAAGTTTGCTATTAATAAACCACTTATTAAAAAACACAACTTGAATCTAAAGAATGCAGGCCAATCTTAAATCTACCCTTTCTGTCAAAAATACTAGAAAATACAGTGTCCTCACAACTATGCTCATTTTTTTTTTAAATAAATGGTATCTGTGAGAATTTCCAGTCAGGATTTAGACCGTATCATAGTACTGAGACTGCTCTCATCAGAGTTACAAATGATTTGCTCTTATCATCTGATCCTGGTTGTATCTCTCTAACAGTGTTACCCAATCTTAGCACTGCATTTGATACTATCAATCACAACTTTCTTCTGAATAGACTCGAAAATTATGTAGGTATTAGTGGAATTGCATTGGCATGGTTTAAATCATACTTATCTGACCGTTATCAGTTTGTATTAGTAAATGAAGAGATGTCATACCGATCACAAGTTCAGTATGGAGTACCGCAGGGCTCAGTGCTAGAAGCGTTGCTTTTCACCCTGTACATGCTACCACTGGGAGATATCATTAGGAAGCATGGCGTTAGTTTTCATTGTTATGCTGACGGTACTCAGCTCTATATTTCTTCACGCCCTGACGAAACTTACCAGTTCACAAGATTAACGGAATGCATAACTGATATAAAAAATTGCATGACTGGTAATTTCCTGCAACTTAATTAAGAAAAAAACAGAATATTTAATTATTGGACAAAAAAAACCTCCACAAGTAGTAACCTAGAATACTGTCTAACACTTGATGGCTGCTCTGTCAAGTCCTCGTCGTCAGTGAGGAACCTGGGTGTGCTCTTTGATACCAATCTTTCATCTGAAAGACAAGTTTCAAGCATCTGTAAAACTACATTCTACCATCTTAAAAATATAGCTAAATTACTGCATATGCTTTCAATGCAAAATGCTGAACAGTTCCCAGATAGCAGACCAACACTGAATCATCGTTGAATCAATGTTATTGCATCAACTAAAATATCATTGAATCAATGTTGAAATTTATCATTGATTTTTCATCAGGTTTGCACCCTGAAATAATGTTATTTCAATTATGAAAAATAGATCAAGATGGTCTTAAAATCATTATTTTTTCAACTACAATTAAATCACTTATTTAACACTGAATCAACATTGAATCAATGTTAATGCATTAATCAAATTATCATTGAAACAATGTTGATATTTAACATTGATTTTTCATCAGGTTTGCACCTTGAAATAATGTTATTTCAACGATAAAAAATAAATCAAGATGGGCATAAAATCTATATTTTTTCAACTTAAATTAAATCACTTATTTAACACTGAATCAACTATAAAATCAATCTTGCTTTATGTACAGCAGGATTCTATGCCAGTTAATTTTCATGTATTGCTGCAATTGATATGATTTTGTATCAAAAAGTAACTCAAAGTAAACAACATCCTTCAGTTTATATGCAAATTTATTTATTTATGCCCCCACAGTTTCAACAGGAAATCTCACATTGACTTAAAACAATTACATCTGAATTTATAACACAAGTGAAAAACATGACAACCTGCATCTGCAAAATGGAAGTAAATACAAATGGAAACTCGCCAATAAAGACAGAAATGGGACAGTAGTACTGAAAGAAAAAAGGTAGAAGAAAGAATGAAATACTCTGAATCCTCTAAACTCAGGGGTTTCCACCACGAGCAATGCCCCCAAGCCTTTCAGGGGCGTAACGGAGCCATTTGTGCACCGTCCCAGCAAAGATGAACTCTGATGCCTCCTTTTTATCAGCATTCACTTGTAATGCACCTAAAAAAAACAAGAAGTTAGTAAATATTTGGAAATGTGACATTACAAATGTCCATAAAAAACTGAATTGAAACTTGCAATGTGATCAAAATCTTTACATTCCAGTTAAAACACGCTGAATTTAAATTCAAGACTTTTTAATGAATTTTAGTATAGACTTTTCCCTTTAAAGCACCTGCAGACACACAGGAGGAATGAATGGAAAAGCAAGGTGAAAATATCTTCAAATATCTATAAGTATTCTGCCCTCGCAGTACGACGTCTGCTTTGTACGGCCAGACAGATAGTTAACAGCAATGAAGAAGAGAAACTCCAGAAGTCTTGTTGAGGATTGATGTTTTATCTTTTGTTCTCTTTTCTTCCTCAGATTTATTTCTTAAGTTTTTCTCCATTTAAGTCTGTAAGACTGAAAGAATAAACAGAAAATAAACATTACTAAAGTGTACAATCTTTTGTGTCTTTTACACAATAAAATGTAAAGTTACTCAGTAACTCAGTAAGGTTAAACAGTATTCACAATATCTACACTTTTACACAATAAACTACAGATGTTCTTAATGTATAGAAATTAAACAAACATCCACAGTATCACCAAACTCACTGCTAAACTGTTACACGCATTATCCATATGAAGTAAACCAACCCACTAATTAACCTGAGATGCAGCGCCGAGGCACCCTGCTGGCCAGATAAAACAGTGCATCAGAAAACAAAAGGCTTCAACCGAGAGTGTAACTCGAGAAAACTGATAAGCCTAGTTCAGACTGCACGATTTTTAAACTCGTCGGATCACAGTTATTTTCTCACTGCATGACTATCTGGGCCAGCATTCAGTCACTGCTGTGTTCACACTGCACGATGGATCGGCGACAGGGGGTTTCACACTGCATGACTATACAAGAGGAAAAATCGCTGACAGCTCTGTCCCGTCCGCGAGCTACGTTTCACAAGCAAACACACGCAAGAAGTGAGAAGGAAACAACGCGAGATCACACGTGCGTCAGACCGGAGTTATAAAAAAAAAAAATAGACTGTCTGTGTGCTGATTTGCAGCAAAAAGGAGAAAAAGAAAAAAGATTATGGTGGAGGAAATGGTTTGGGAGACACAGGGAGCAAGGATTGTGTTCTGCAAAGAGAGTTTGAGGTAAATAAATAATTTTGCAGTGTGCTGCTGCTGCGGCTGGTCAAGAAAATGTTTGTACCTTGTTTCTGCTTGATATAACTGTAAATATATATATTAAAAATATGGCTATTCTGGTCTATAACTCCTCCCCGAACCTCCCGCTGGCCTGTATCATTCATCTCATTGGCTGTCGGTCATCGCAGGTGTATTTTTCAGTCAGAACTCATTTCACACAGCAGGAGTTTGAATCGCCGACAGATCCAGATATTTAGCATGCCAAATATCTCGCGGGAGTCGGCGACTCATCTGCGATTCTCTCTGATCGCGTCTTTGATCGTTTACACTGCGTGATTGTCACTCGCGTGCACGAGCACCGATTTGCCTATGATTTCAGGCATTTGTCGCGATTTCCCAAAACCTGTTGGCGAGTCAAAATCGGGGCTAAAATCGGGCAGTGTGAACTTGGCATTAGTCACGAACGTACTAAGTCAAGTCAAGTCAAGTCAACTTTATTTATATAGCGCTTTTAACAATGTAGATTGTTTCAAAGCAGCTTTACAGTGTTAAACAGGAAAATAATGCAGCATAATTTTAATCAGCTGTATAGCCATTCTGGAAACATTTCAAGTATCATACAGTGACAGTGTGGGCGTTAGATCAATAATTCGATCAGTAATTTAGTTTAAATGGTTAATTTAGTTTAAATTTTTCAACTAAACATCGAAATAAATCTAAATAATATGTCCCCAACTGAGCACGCCAAGCCAGAGGCAACAGTGGCAAGGAAACCAAAACCCCATCAGGTGACCTAATGGAGAAAAATAAACCTTGGGAGAAACCAGGCTCAGTCGGGGTGCCAGTTCTCCTCTGGCCAATTAACAAACAGCGTATTATTATTAATATTCTGGCAGCTTTACAGCTCGGAGGTCATAATAGATCAGAATATTCGAGGGACCGGAGGCAACATGCTGGAGACGGGTTTATTGAGGATGATGTTGAATAAATAATTATTAAAGTGCAATATTCGAATGATCGGAGGCAACATGCTGGAGACGGGTTTATTGAGGATGACATATCGATTTAAGTATTATTAAATTGTAATATTCAAACAATCTGAATCAACACGCCGGAGACGGGTTTATTGAGATGCCGTGTCGATGTGGCAGTTGCAGGGGGAGTCTAATATACATTACTGTATATTAGAATACATAGTACATTACTAAAATACATTACTGAAAGTAAACATGTACACCACACAGTAAATTACAATGCTGATGTGTGATTACTTAGAGACAAAGATCTGACCAAGCTCTGTAATGAAAGCAGACTCGTGAATGATTTCCACGCTGTTGCTCGAACAGGTCCGTCACTGAAATGGGTCCGACTAGGAACTATGACATCACGCCGCAGGGCGGAACAATAAGCAAGGTGAAAATATCTTCAAATATCTATCTTGTCTAATATTATCTAATATTATCTAATATTAATACTGTATTTAATAGTAAATAAACAGTGTGAAAGTAAAACAAGTAAATCAATAATCAAGTAGCTAAATTAATAAAAGAGGAGCTGGATAGGCTACACAGTGGTTTGGAAGAGATTATCCATTTTACAACACGATCTGGAGGCGCAGCAGTTTGCTAAATTTCTGCAGTTTGATATAACATTAGCTGCCTACAGAACTTAAAGATCTCACTCTTCTTTCGTTTTTTTTCTTGCTGCATTAAAGATTAAAAAGGAATTCTGTAATTGTGGTCGGCCCTCGTGAGCTAATCGTACAGGCACAGCTGAAGCAGAGCTACGAACTGATTGTCCTATTTCCCCTCACCACGCCAACAGGGCAATCAGGTAGCTCTGCTTCAGCGGTGCGATACCGCACAAGGGCAGACCAGAATTACTGACATGCCAGAAATTCATCCGATCACCTCTCGTTTCTCCCTGTACACTGGACAAATATGGGATGATTTTACTATCAAAATTATTAATAAATGCACGCACAATTATCCATGAACTTGATATATTTTGTAGATATTTTTACTGTCCACAAACAAATGCCTTTCAACATGTGTGTGCTAAATACAGAATTATATGAATGTGCAGCATTTTGTACAAATAGTGACATAATTGTGAATGCAAAACTTCGATTAAGTATTAATGTTGGTCAGAATATGTGCATGCAACGAGTAAGATGTGCATTTGTGAATCCGGTGCCGCGCATGCATTCATTGAGTCGTTTGTGAGTCGCTCCTATTGTCTCAAAATCCAAAAGAATCAAATAGGATCTACTCACAAACGAGTCAATGAATACATGCGCGGCACCGGATCCACAAATGCACATCGTACTGAAATTCATTGTATTAAAGAATATCCTGGCCATTGGTTGTGTACGGAGGGCGTTCACCGGACTCTATTAACGTCGTAGTTCACTCACACTCGCCTAGGAGAAGCACACTAGTTGTAAGAAATAAAGATTGAGATGAATTGTATTAATCTTTTTGTACTTACCTCTAAAAAACACTGCTGCTGTCCTGTCTCTGTCTTTTTCGTGCTTGAAGTCTGTGAAGCCGCTTTGATATGAAGGTGCATAATTACCGCCACCTACTGGATTGGATTGTGTCGCATTCGATCGGTAGGGGAAAATATTCAAAATTCCGTATTAACCCTGTATTCTTTAGATAAATAATTAAATGTATGTAAATTATACATGCTTTTTTAAAATATTAATAATAATAGCCTACATTTTATAAATTGAAAACAGGCTATGATTTATATTACTGGATGACCACAAGAATTAAGGACTCTGTGACATTCATTATATATCTCTCTGCATGTGCTGTAGCTAGCCAAAAAACACTAGAGGATTGGAGAAGTTTTCCATGATGGAGGAGATTTTAAAACAATAATTAAAACATTAATATTAACAATATGCCTACTAATAATAATCAACTGGTTCATCCCATTGTGTTCAATTTATGGTAGTAGTTCTTTGTTAATCCACACACTTGTTGGGAGAGATTCATCCTTTGAGGATAATTAATGTGCTCACATTTCACAGAAATGTACCCAATTGATTTGGATTTGCTTTAACATGTTGAATGATGGGACAGATAGATTGACAGTAAGCCTCACCAGTGGAGAATTAAGCTGACCAAAAATCAACATTGATTCAATGTTTGTCTTTTCAACACTGAAAAGCATTGAATCAGAATTCCTCATTCGAGCGATCCACGCCATGATCCACACAGGCACTAATGAGGTATCTACTATGACCCGGCCGCTATTTTGACCTCACCTACGGGAAGTGATGGCAGTCTGGAGAGCTAAAGCGTTCGTCTGATATGAGGTGATATATTTGCATAAATACCGTTGGGTTTCTCTCAGAAACCGATCGTTTCGTGTCTTAAGACATCAATGTGTCGTCACGAGCCGCGGGGTTTAATTTGAAGTTGTCTGTCCATGTTTTTTACTCAAATAGAATTTGTCTCCATTGACAAGCATTATATGAGTGACAAACAGCAACGGTTGGAGTTAAAAATCTTCATTTGTGTTCAACTGAAGAAACAAAGACACCTACATCTTGGATGCCTTAAGGCCAATTTATACTTCTGCGTCAAGTGTACGCCGTAGTGAGCATTTATACTTCTGCGCTGTTGTCTGCGTCAATGTGCAATTACACATGCAGACGCTAGTAGGCAGTGTCCTCGGGCATGTTGGTGTAATCAAGAGAACAGCCGAAGAAGAAGCAGCTTGTTGTGTAGCATCTGTACATTCATGTCGGAATATCAGCAGCAGTGAGAGAGCGGCTTTTCTTGCAGCTTGAGTTGTTGTATCTAATACAAATTAAGCATTTCTAGTTGATTAGTAAAGTTAAATAAGGCGATCTGGCGCTGGAATGTGTTTGTGAAATCATGCAGAACTCGTGGCCGCTGTTTTCAGCAGCGGTGGCTCGAGCAATCGATTGCTGTTGCGGAGACTTCATTCACGAAATATACCCTAATGTGTCCCTGTTCTTGATCAGTGATGCCAGTAACGCGTTACTTAGTAACGCGTTACTCTAATTTGACCACTTTTTCCAGTAACGAGTAATCTAACGCGTTACTATTTCCAAACCAGTAATCAGATTAAAGTAACTTATCCAAGTCACTGTGAGTTACTTTTTTTTGTCATGTTCCTTAGTAAAAATATATATTTTTGCTTTCTTGTTTAGTCTCAGCAGGGGTTTTCTTGCATAGAGAATTACGAGGCGGCCGCTCCGTCAAATTTCTTGCCGCCTCCGTCTGTCGACAAAACTCAAGACAGGCAGTCACTTGCTCAGATTAGGCATGTCGTGATAATTAAATAATCATCAGAAATATATATTGTCACATTATCCTTCAGCAATCATTATTAGTATATTATTATTTGCTAGTAGCCTACAAAGTCATCTAAAGCCATTCCATAGCTGAATGCCTTTCCTCCGCTGTAGCTGTCATTCATTCTCTGTTCAGCATTCAAACTGCGCGTCGTTCGGTTCCAGTCAGCAGTCAGCGGTAAAGCTCACTCCATATGATATATTCCTGTTATAATACTTGATATGTTGATAAAATAATTTATCTTCCTGGAGTTTATCTTGCGGTTTCTGAAAGATGTTGTGCTCGCTACTCAGGTGACAACACAAGGACTATTA
The DNA here is from genome assembly GCF_949357685.1 of Gobio gobio. Lineage (NCBI taxonomy): Eukaryota > Metazoa > Chordata > Actinopteri > Cypriniformes > Gobionidae > Gobio > Gobio gobio. The sequence goes on from NC_137097.1 coordinate 81,266,502, forward strand.
ATTAGCATCACACGCACAATAACCAGAATTAAAAACTGTGAAGAAACAAATAATCAGTGAATGTTTGGACCGATAGGCTACATAGTAGACTAGGATTTGTGGGCTCAACGCTCATCTTCTATTTATGCCGTGGACTTTTCAATGTGCACTCGCGCTGCACTGCACACTCTGAATCCATGTTGCTTTAAGCGCATCATTCTGCACCCGGGATGCGCATAAGCGCTTTGTTGCCGCTCTGTTTGAAGCGTTTCATATATTTTCATAGTTTTGTGCACTTAAAGATTATTAAAAAATATATTGTTCTCACGGATCGATCATATATTTGTTGTCCCTTTACAGAGCTGCACATTACGTTTACAATAAAATATAAATCTTGTAATTTTATATTATTTGTGTAGGCCCATATAATTATTTACATTCATATATAAATATAAATTGTTTTTCATAAATCTATTTAATAAAACCACAAAGTAATTTGTACCTTTTCGTTAACATGTTTAGGGTTTTATGTTTAGTGTTTTATGTTTAGTGTAGTGTAACATGTTTTATGTTTAGTGTTGGCAAAAACGGTTGTCATTTTTATGTTGAGGCTGCAGAGGTGTTGTCGGCAACTGATGAATGTAACTAATAAAGTAACTTGTAATCTAATTTAGTTACTTTTAAAATCAAGTAATCTGTAAAGTAACTAAGTTACTTTTTCAAAGTAACTGTGGCAACACTGTTCTTGATATACAATTACTGATTAACATCTTTGGTTTTAATGAGAAAATAAATAAACTATACTCAGCGGATCTATGTATTTATTTACTAGCATAAAGAATCGCTGGACTGCAAAATATTGTGTTATAGCAGACGTAAGGAACTATCATCCAATTTCTGGACACACACACACACACACACACACACACACTCCTATCGCAGATTTTTTATTTATTTATTGACCTGAGGGAAGGGTTCTGGCAGACCAATCACAGCGCTTGCGGTCCGCGTAGAATTGACGCGTTGTTACATTTTTGGAGAGGTGTGCATCAGGGTACGGCGTAACCAACGCGTGCACTCGACGCAGAAGTATAAATTGGCCTTTAGGGGTAAGCAGAAAAACATCAAATTTTCGTTTTTGGGTGAACTATCCCTTTAACACATTATACTCCCTCACGTCCACTGCAGTCTCAACATTTCTGGTCAGTTGATAATACCAAAACTATCAAAATCAACTGCAGATTGTCGATCCTTTTTCTATTTAGCACCTAAACTCTGGAACAGTCTTCCTAGCATTGTTCGGGAACACACTCTGTCAGTTTAAATCTAGACTAAAAACACATCTCTTTACTATGGCATACACATAGAACATTATCAGTTTACATAATTCAAATCAGTTAAATGATTGTTAGGCTGCCTTAATTAGGTCAGCCAGAACCGTATGGGGCACCGTTTGTAAAGCGGCTCACGCTGAAAATAACAGCAACATTTTGACACATTTAGCTTCAAACAATGTTTAAAAAACTGGTATGAATTTTTGGCGGTCACTTTTTTAGCACATTTACAACAATATTTGTCAACTTAGAGATATTTTAAATAGTTAAATCTAAATGTTAAATGTTAAATCTAAATGTTAATTGTTAAATCTAAATGTTAAATCTAAATATAAATGTTAAATCTAAATCTAAATGTTAAATCTAAATGTTAAATCTAAATCTAAATGTTAAATCTAAATCTAAATGCTAAATCTAAATCTAAATGTTAAATCTAAATCTAAATGTTAAATCTAAATCTAAATGTTAAATCTAAATCTAAATGCTAAATCTAAATGTTACATCTAAATCTAAATGTAAAATCTAAATGTTAAATCTAAATGTTAAAACCGGTTATCTGCATTCTGAATTTGCATATTAGTTAAATATTTAGTTTCACCCGAAACATTTAGATTCAACATTTATATTTATATTTAACATTTAGATTTAACATTTAGATTTAGATTTTGTATTTAGATTTAACATTTAGATTTAACATTTAGATTTTACATTTAGATTTAGATGTAACATTTAGATTTAACGTGTAGATTTAACATTTAGATTTAGCATTTAGATTTAGATTTAACATTTAGATTTAACATTTAGATTTAGCATTTAGATTTAACATTTAGATTTAACATTTAGATTTAGATTTAGATTTAACATTTAGATTTAACTATTTAAAATATCTCTAAGTTGACAAATATTGTTGTAAATGTGCTAAAAAAGTGACCGCCAAAAATTCATACCAGTTTTTTAAACATTGTTTGAAGCTAAATGTGTCAAAATGTTGCTGTTATTTTCAGCGTGAGCCGCTTTACAAACGGCGCCCCATAGAACCGGGAATACTTCCCATAACACCTGATGTACTTGTTACATCATGCAAGGGTAATATTTGAATAGTATTTTGCAGTTTAATATTCACAGACACTAGTATATATTCAGCTACAGTCTGGAGCCCTGCGCCTGGATAAACACAGAAGAAACTGAACGCAGCTGCGGGTACCGAATATACTCAGGAGTCGGTACTACTGGTACTACAGAAATGCTGGTATCGTCACATTTTTATAATTTCAGTACCGACTTAGTACTGAAGTACCGGTACTTGTGACATCCCTACCCACTAGTGTTCTGCAGAGATACACACCTGCATGATTATGCTCATCAACTACAAATCCCTGTGAGTTCAATGTCACGGTCTCCACCCCTGTGTGCTGTCAACTTTCATCACAATTTCAATGCTGAAAACTCAACATTGTAACAATGTCACCATGCTGTCTGGGGTGGTTTTTCCACTGCATGGATCTTCATGTGTTTCTTCAGGTGACTTTTAAAAGAGAAACTCGTTCCACACTGATCACATGTGCGGCTTCTCTCTGCTGTGAATCCTCTCATGTCTTTTCAGCTCTGATGACCGACTGAATCTCTTGTCACAGTGTGAACACTTGTAAGGTTTTTCTCCAGTGTGAATCCTCTCATGTGTTTTCAGAGCTGATGACACACTGAATCTCTTGTCACAGTGTGAACACTTGTAAGGTTTTTCTCCAGTGTGAATCCTCTTATGTTTTTTCAGAGCTGATGACACACTGAATCTCTTGTCACAGTGTGAACACTTGTAAGGTTTTTCTCCAGTGTGAATCCTCTCATGTGTTTTCAGATATGATGACTGACTGAATCTCTTGTCACAGTGTGAACACATGTAAGGTTTTTCTCCAGTGTGAATCCTCTCATGTGTTTTCAGATCTCCTGACTGACTGAATCTCTTGTCACAGTGTGAACACTTGTAAGGTTTTTCTCCAGTGTGAATTCTCTGGTGCTGTTTTAACTCATTCCCTGAAATAAAAGTCTTCTCACACTCAAAGCACATGTACTCTCTCACACCAGTGTGTATTTTCTCATGTCTACGTAAATGTTGCAGCTGTGAAAAACTCTTTTCACACACAGAACATGAATGTGGCTTCTCCTTTATATGAACTCTCAGGTGTCTCTTCAGAGCTGATGAATCAAAAAAGGTTTTACTGCACTGATCACATGCATACGTCTTCTCTCCGGTGTGGATCTTCATGTGACTTTTAAGGTGTGCTGGTTTATTGAAACTTTTTTCACATTGAACACATAAGAATGGCCTCTCTCCAGTGTGGATCCTCATGTGAACATCAAGATTTGCTTTTCGTGGGAAACTCTTCCCGCACTGATCACATGTGAACGGCTTCTCTCCAGTGTGAACCATCACGTGAAGCTCAAGATTATCTTTCCTTGAGAATCTCTTCCCACACTGATCACATGAGAATGGCTTCTCTCCTGTATGATCTCTCATGTGACGCTCAAGATTTTGTTTGGTTGAGAAACTCTTTCCACACTGAGTGCAGGTTGTAGATTTCTTGGCTCTTGTTTTCTTTATAAATGTCTTTTTAGTCTTTGAGCGACTCAAAGGTTTTTCTCCAGGTTTGACATGATGTTCCTCCTCCACTTCACTCAGTTCTTCACTCTCCTCGCTCTCTTCCATCTCGTCTGAAATCAAAGAAAAAAATATATATATTTGATCAATGACACAATTATCTAATGTAATATTTAACATTGCGCTTGCAGCATTGCCATGATTTTGACACCAAATTTTAGATTGATATTTAATTCATTCGACTAACAACTGTCATTAAGGGCCGGTCACACTGCGTTTCATTTCATTGATTTCCATTCAAACTCATACGAATGCGGGACACTGGAAGGTTTGACCTGAACTTTCTAATCAAGTTCAGACGTGTGACCAATAGAGGTCGCTTCACATATAGGGTTTGCAATATTTACCATATCATAATATAATAACTGTTGTTTTAATGATGTGCGAGCTGACATTATCGAGGGTATCAATCACTCTGCAAAAAACACATTTTAGACACAATATTTTCTGGCACTTGCTCAGTTTCTAAATGACTCGGCAGTTTTGAATGAATTGTTTCAATGATTCAATGATCCATCCATTCATGAACTCATAAAGACAGTCAATCACAATGAATCAGCCATTTTGAACAAATCAGATGAATGAATGATTTGAGGCTTCACTCATTAAGACAGGGACATGCCGCTGGGGGTTTTAGTCTCATATTTATTTATTTATCCATGACAGGCCTAAACCAGCCAAGACCAGCACAAAACACTATCAGCAAAATATCATTTAAAAGTTCCCAAAAATAGAGATATAATTTTTCATCAATATCAAACCCAAATGTCACAGTGTGTGAAGCAGAATTAAGAGAACGTTTGACTGACATGTAACACAACCAATCACAGTTTGCTTTGTTCCGCGTCATGTTTAGGGCCGGATCTATATAATATTAATAATAATATTCGAAATTCACATTTTTATTTGACAGTCCTTGTGTCCTACATGTTTCACTCAACCCTGAGGTGACATCATCAGGGCTCTTTCTGAAGCATGATGGGAGGACAAGACAATAATCTCAATCCATCGTCTCAAACTGTACAGTTTTGATCACATTCATCAACCCTCTTACCAAAGTTACTGTGAGAAGAATAATCTCTATAACTATGAATAATTTATGAGACATAAAACTTTACCAATAACTATAAATCAGATTTTGCTCAAGTTTTACTTAAAACCCTGTCAGCCATTCTGGAAAGTTAATTTGCTTTATACATTTTGTTTAATTTCGTTGTTTACTGTTTATTAATAAAAGAATTATCATAAAAATAAAAAATATTAAAAATCACGCTGCTGTAAACTATGTGAGAAATGTCCAACATTTTGGTAAAATGTGGCAAAAAAAATAGTGAATCATTTAAAAACTATGTAAAATAAAAGCTAAAATAATATTTAGTCTGACCTGATGTTGATGATCATTATGAACATTTACTGACCATTTGTTGAAAACAAAGAAGAAAATATTCTATTTGATAGTGTGACTGTTTCTCTAAATGTGCTGAAGTGTTGAGTCTTCCTAACATGAATGTTCTCCAGCATCATGAATGAATGAAGAATAAACACCAACCTCTTTGTTCTTCAGGATCTTCAGTGTGTTTCATTCTGCAGGTTCTGGATCACTGATGTTCTCACTGTCCTCTTTAATAAACTCAGTCTTTGCAGATTTCAGCTCTTCCTGATGGTTTGATGCACGTCTTCACTTGTAGCCTGATGGGAATATTCCAGCATTTATTGGTGAACTGATGTGGGAGGAGCTTAGTTGACTGCTATGGGCGGAGCTTCACTGACTGAACAGCAGATTGGTTAGAGGAGCTGATCTGCCAAAAGAAAAAATATATTAGTTAATTAATTGTTTTTATAGGGTCAAAGACCAGATGTCAAATTTTACCATATGCAAAAAACAATTAAATGCAATTGTCTATTTTAATGTTTCAAATAACTTCTATAATATCAAAATATGGACACATTTTTATTACGTTTTGAATGATTAAAAACTTCTTGCTGAAACCCTGAATGCGTGGATTTTGGTATACATATATCTATATAAATACAAGTGGTTATTAAGGTGTTATCTGGACGCAAGTGCCATTAGAGTTTGGGTTTGAACCACTACAACCTCGAGGAAGTTACATAATCTCTCTATATGTGTGTGTGTGTGTGTGTGTGTGTGTGTGTGTGTGTGTGTGTGTGTGTGTGTGTGTGTGTGTTAGAATATGTTTTTGCATGGACATGAGCATCTCTAGACACACTGGCACTTCGATACACATTCTTGGTGGGACACGTTGCGTGCTTTAAACTTTACGTACACCTGTAAAGATGTTGCATGTTTTCTATGCTTTAACCAATCATAATCATTTTTAGCTTGAGTAAAGACACAGTTAGTGGACTCTGTTAGAGTAGAATCACTGCTGTATTGAGTTACACAGAGCGGCCTACGAACTCCATGAGTATTGAAGCTGACTTCTGCTGATGAAACTGTACACTATTTTCTTCAGTACATTTGTCTTCACTTGACTATATCTCCATCATATCTGGTCCTTGGGTCCTACCTGTAAATGACCCAAAGTATAAAGATTTAAAAATTACTATTAATAGTATTTTGGAGGTGCACTGTGATCCTTAAATACAGTGTTTGAATATGTCATGACATGATTCTGGCTCTAAATATTTCAGAAAATATTTTGCTACATAACACTTTTTGTCTTTGACCCGTATACTAATTGAAACATTTAAATCTGTCTATTGTAAATTAACTGATGCTAATTCTAATTTTTTTTTATAATACTAACAGTATTCTGTTTCTTCATGAAAATAGTGGCATATATCTAGAAAATTTGAAAAAACTGTAAGAAAAGCTTTTGAAGACATAAAAGATAAATAAACGTACATTTAGTGACCATCAAATCCCCTCAGTCTGTTGACACCAGTGAAATGAGCTTTAAGTGTGAATTTATAGGAGATGTGAAGACATCATCATAATAAATGAGGTGAAAACAGGAACTATTGAGATGAAATAAAGAGTCTTTTCAGCAGCTCTGTTAATATTGATGAGCCTCAGACTATCAACACTCATTCAACAAGACATTCAGGATCATCAGCAGATCATCTCACTTTATTCTGACTGTTTGCTCTTACAAACACATTATTCCAGTCAGGATATATGACAAAAGACTATTAAACTTCTCTACTGAAAGATGATACTGATATTTATCACAATATGACATGGATAAAACATCAATAATACAAAACACTAATGACACTCAGATAAATAACTATCCTACAACACCATAATATGTCCATATGAATCTAATTATAGTTTGACTTTCTAATAATTACATTAATTGCAATACAGTTATTAAATAAAGGTTAAAGGTTTTATGAAGTTAAATTTAAGACTTTTTTTAAGTCCAATTAAATAATAAACTGAAGGAAACATAACACATATGTGTTCTCTAATATGTCTCACTATGAGTTGTATTAGTGACACTTCAAAGTTTGAAAATACAATTTCCAACAGATCTCCATAACTTTTGAATTAATTTTACCAACAAAAAATGCTTAAAGTTTGAGATAAGAAATCTTGTGAAAGTGATTTTTTTTAATCAATTTATTATTAAAACAAGAACAAATATCTGAAAGTGGACTCATAAAAATCAACTTAATTCAAACGCAAGTCATTTTCATACCCAATGACTGATATGTGTTCTTGTTCTAAGCATAAACTCGCTTACCTTTGTTCAATTTCTCAAAAAACAAGACTTAATTTCTTCATTTGGTATGTCAAGTAAATGTATTTTGATTTAAGGATGTTTAGATATTTGTACTGAAACAAAAATCCTGAGGAAGAACGTTATTTTTTTGCAGTGAACGCAATTACATTTAGGGCCCTATGTAACCTGAATATAATTTAAAACTTTCATTCATCTTTGGAACACAAATTAAGTTATTTCATACGAATTGATCGGTTTATGATACATTTTATGAAGAGACTCGATGGCTTTATATGACGAAGGAAAGTCTGACTGGTTTGAAATGAAATGAGGGTGAGTAAATGATGACAGAATTAACTTTTTGGTTCATTCTTCCAAATCTTGACAAATTCTGTGTCGTTTTTTATGAAAGGATTCTGCAATACATAAAGTAAAATAACTGTTCTATATATTTAAACTTTAGTAAGTACAGCCAGCCATAGATACATATCAAAATATAAATACATTTAAATATTAAAATATATGCAGCAGAGATGGATTCCCATCAATTCCCCTCACAGATCTCAAACTTTAACTTTTGACTTGACATTCAGTTTAGACAACAGTTCTCACTCAAACACCGAAACAATCTCACACACACACACACACACACACACACACACACACACACACTCGCTCAGGACTGAATGAACTCAACACATGTTCCTCTCATGCTCGCTGCTGCTGCACTAAATGTTTATTTCAGGAGGAAGACGCCAGAAAAGCCAGATGAGAACAATACAGAAATGAGCCTGTCGCTTCATCAAACTGTATAAAGTGTGTGTGTGTGTGTGTGTGTGTGTGTGTGTGTGTGTGTGTGTGTGTGTGTGTGTGTGTGTGTGTGTGTGTGTGTGTGTGTGTGTGTGTGTGTGTGTGTGTGTGTGTGTGTGTGTGTGTGTGTGTGTGATGGTGTGTAAATATGAGGAGAAATACCGCGAACTGCTCGACTCACCCCACGCTGAAACTCAACGAGGGGGAGGGGCGGCGCGCGCGAGCAGTCACGTCATCGGTCACCAACGCACTCGCGTATAGACGGTTTCATCGGACGCACGCGCGTTGCCACGGTTCTTCTTCTTCTTTTTGATTTTTAAGGGCGGCTGGCAACCAACTGAAGTAGGTGCATTACCGCCACCTTCTGCTCCGGAGTGTGGAACAGAGTTTCACAATCTATTCACCAAACCCGTTTTTCTAATAAAATCAAAAAAGACTTTTCTATTTATTTCACTTGCCCATTTAACTAAAACCTTAAAATTTATTTCCTGCTTTACATTCTTTCTTATTTCTTCTATCATTGTTACTCTTTCTTGTTCATATCTTCTGCAATCAAGAAATACATGAGTTACTGTTTCTTCAACCTTGCATACTTCACATAACCCGTTTGGGTGTTTCCCTATTATTTTAAGTGTGCTATTTAAATTTGAGTGCCCTAATAATATTCTGCTGAAAATAATCTCTTCTTTCCTTGACTTACCTATACACTTTATATTTTGATATACCTTGCTTAATAAGCTGAAAAGGAATCTACCCTTTATCCCATTGTTCCACTCTACTTGCCATTCTTCTATCAATTTACTCCAGATTAAAACCTTCATCTCTGATTTACTTAATGGAACTTGTAACTCTATTATATCTTTCTGTAACGCTTGTTTTGCTAATGTATCCACTTCTTCATTTCCACTTATTCCTAAGTGTGCTGGAATCCACATAAAACTGATTGATATACCATTTTGGACAATTCTTGAATGCATATGTAGTATATTAAAAAGAATATCTTGGTGACTAGATTTGAAAGATCTCAAGCTCTTTAAAACTGAAACTGAATCCGTACAAATTAAAACATTGTCAGGTTTTATTTCCTCTACCCACTGTAACGCCATGTAGCGTCTGGGGTCTCTCCCAGCTAGGATCAAAGTGATCAGAGATGCTTTCCTCCAAACAGCTCTGCATATAAATTAAATTTCTGCCCCACTGGCTCCAACCTGGCTGGGACAAATGGCACCTCCAACTGTTTAACGACCAGTTCGAGTGTGACCAGAAGAGACTAGCGATGGCCCTTTCTGAACTTCAATCAGATTGTAATCAGCCAGAACAGTTCCCTCACCCTTCAGTCTGGAGGGGCCATGGGGTTGACACTAATACACACACACACACACACACACACACACACACACACACACACACACACACACACACACACACACACACACACACACACACACACACACACACACCCCATTCCCACACACAAGCATTCCCCTCTATTTAGCCTTTAATTAAACTATCCCAGGAATTACATATATGATGAGTTCTTAAGTGTATGCATGCTCCCTATATTTCTTATGCTTGTGTGATGTAAGAGCGATCTTAAACGCTCCAAATTGCTCTGTATAGAAGATGCACTGCCTTCATGTCTGTAAACCCAGGCATGTCTGATGTCTAAATGCTCCTCTTTCTCTGTCTCAGTCAATGGTACAAAGTATATGATTATGAGATGTACCACTAGTATGGTTAGGTCTTTGGAGTGAAACTTTACTAATTCTGGCTCCCAGCAAGAACGTTCCATTGAGTAATAAAGTCCGAACAAAGAAACTCTCTCCCGCCTGAAATTCACACCAACGATTGGTTGCCGCCGGGAAAGGGGGCGTAGTTTAATGGACGTTAAAGGACAGAAACACCTACACATTGTCGCTCAGTCATTTTGCAAGGATCCCGGACGAGACAAATTCCCTTTTCCTCCCATCTCATCAGCGCGGCTCGCGGGTTTTCGACCTGCGAGCCGGCGCGGTCCAGCCAAGCTGATGTTTCCTTTGAAGATCGACGCGCTCCGCGACGCAGTCAGCGGACGCACTTAGCTGGACGAGATGAACTTTCCCTTCCAAGACGACACCTTTAAAAGTCCTGCGGACCAACGAAGCTCTGGAAGAACCAAACGGAGAGAACGCTTCAGCGCGCAAACTCTCTGAGAAACGCCAACGCACGCATCTTGCTTTACACAACACCAAGAAACCATGCAAGTATCAATTCTACCGAAATTTAGATGCGTTTTAAAGATTGTACCCCTGTTTAAGGTGATATTTCTTGCTGGCTCCAATGGTTTTGTCTGGGAAGGTGTCGGATCGGACACGATCTTACCCTCCTTCCTTTCCCTTCCCCTCATCCTCCTCTTTACTTTCCACTATTCTGTAAATACATGTATTCTTTATGTAGTCATATGTAATCGTAGTATTAATCTTTATTAAAACCATGATATTCACGTTTTGATTGTCATTGTTTGCTCACGGAACACAAGTCCCTTTAATGTCAGATCTAAGCTACGAGCTCTTATAAGCATCGTTGAATGCTTTAATTAATACCATAACTCGGAAAGTTTGTCCTTTGTGGCCAGAGGGATAAACTTCCCGAAAATTGGGTAGGAAGAATAGACCTGGTGAGTGGATAAGGAATCTCCGCTCGTCCTTTAAACGGAACGGAGAGGAATTTTGAATCAACTCCCTTGAGGTTATTCTGTGATTATTTAATATAGATATATCTGTAGTTAATTACATTAAATTGTTGTTAACTATATATATATATATATTATGTTGCATAAATACCGAGGTGAGGTATTCCCATTTTGGGTGATTTTGGAGATTGGTGATTAGATTATAACCCGTTATGATTAATCATAAATCCCTAAATATTAATACCCACAATTCCCTATTGAGCTAATTTTTAATTTAAATATATATGTAACCCTAATACGCTACATATTTTGGTGGAGAATATTTCGAGCACATTCTAAACTCTGTTTGTGAGCAACTTTGTCAATTTTATGCGTATATCATTTGTGTTAATTGTTGTCTTATATGCGCGCTTCAGTGAGACAAGTCGCAATCGCGAACTCACGTATCTGTAACTGAAAAGCCCAAAGCTCATTTCAGTTAGTCCTATGTTAACAGCGTCTATTTTGGTCAAACATTTCGGTCGCTGTTAATTGTTAAAAAGAAACTGCAGTTCATAATATTAAAACTGTCTCTGTAAAGGGAAAGAAACTTCTTTTGCAGAACATTTTAATATTATCAATTCCACCTGTTAGAACGAAGAAATCTTCTTTCGGCGTGATGCCACCTGTGCGTGATGCCACCTGTTAGAACAAAGAAATCTTCTTTCGGCGTGATGCCACCTGTGCGTGATGCCACCTGTTAGAACGAAGAAATCTTCTTTCAGCGTGATGCCACCTGTGCGTGATGCCACCTGTGCGTGATGCCACCTGTTAGAACGAAGAAATCTTCTTTCGGCGTGATGATATAACGATTTGAGCGTATTCCTCTTATTCGTTTTGTAAAAGGCCTTATCAATCGCTAGCGATCTCACCCCCTTAGGTGGAGTTTTGGCATAGCTAACCAGAACGCACACCTTGCACAAATCAACCAGGAAAAAACTGCTGGCCAGTATCTGCTTGATGTGTGAATGGGAGTATTTTATTTTAACCTTGATCACGTTAAAATTTGTTGCAGAGAAAATGCTCTGTTCTACATTTGTGTGTATATGCGGTAAATAAATCCGTCCACACACTCGGTGCTTCAAAATTGGCACAAAGGAAATTTGAAAACAAATTCTCTTCACACTTAAGTGTGATTGCAGTTAAATTGCTGCGTTAGGAAGCTGGACCCTCCCCATTGTCGGACGCTCAAGCTTCATAATCACCAAATTTTGGGTAGTGTAATACCTCCGAGTAACACAAGGGGGCAGCCCGCTAGGTGTGCTGCACCTCTCAAATTACGCACGCCTGACTCCACTACGCCATCTTGTGGACGTCTGCAGATGTTTGCCTTATTAAACTCTCTCAAGCGAACTCTCGTTATTTTATTTGTTTACTATTATAATTATTTTCATTTATTTCCTGTTATTGCTATTGTTTGGTATCATTCAATCTTTCGGGTTCAATGACTTCTCACACTTATTTAAATTTGGTTTAAACAAAGTTTGAATTTGAATTTAAATTAAGTTCTCCTTTCAGCCAGTGATGCTACCTAAGGGGAATAGGCCCCTTTGGTGACATCTCCTGCTAAGTCAGTTTCAGAGTTATTTTTGCTTGTCTGTTCTTTTCTTTTCTTTCCTTTTTATTGTTATTTGTTTATCAATTGGTTTCTTCCATTTCATACCAGTCTGATACCCTGCACTTATTTAAATTTTGGTTTAAACAAGTTTGAACCTGAATTTAAATTAAGCCTTCTCTTTTCAGCCTGCGACAGCCACTTATCAGTAGCACGCCCCCTGTTGGGCACTCTCATAAGTTGGCTCTCCTCTCTCTCTTCTCCTTTGGCTCCATTTCTGAATAGATTCATTTAATTAATTCTATTTCTCCCTTTTTCAAGGTTGTTCTGATAATTACCAACATTATCATCACTTTATGTTTTAGTACTATTTATTGAATAGTCTTTTACCTCACTCACTTTACAGAATTATTTGAATTTGGTTCAAACAAGTTTAAGCTAAGCTGATGTCACGTTTTCCTTGTTAGCCATTTATATATTCACAGGTTTTACCTCCCCTAGTGCTTGTGGTGAATTTCCGGTTGTCTTCTGGCTGGGTTCCGGTGAGTGGAGTCACCTGGCCTGCGTAACTGACACCGGTCGTGTGTGAATCGCAGACACCTCTGTCTCCGTACCATTGGCGGCGGCACGCAGCAGACTAAGCATTTCGGGCACTCCAGGGAGAAGTCAACGAGTCCAACTGAACCGCTCAAGGGCATTTTGGTTAATTACTCTGATCCTCCGTTTGGACTCCAAAGGGATTTCAGAGGAAACCCAATTTCAACCCTTCAGTCTGGCCGTTGACCAAACTTACCTGAGTGCTGCCCAGTCATGCTAAAAGTCACACGCTGTTTGAGTGGGCGCACCGTGGTACCAAGGGACGAGGATCTGGGAACACCGCGGTCGAGTGTCCAGGGATCGCCGGCGAGATTGACCTCACCATCGGCTCTCACCTGAAGCGACCCCGATTCACCCCAGGCATAGTAAGTTAAATAAGCCCATTCACTTATTGCAAGCCCTAGAATATACACATTCCCGGTCACTTGAGTGTTTGGCCACACCCTTTTTTTTTTGTAAGCCATACCTTTCCCCTAGGCTTTATAGCCCAACAGCGCCCCCTCACTCGTTGGCCCTGTCATAAACCCTAGCATTGGTATTAAGCTTAGAGCCTTCCCATATCTATCTCTTCTCATGTTCTCATTCTGTTTTATTTCGTGCCTTCTTAGTATTCATGGATATTTTGCCCTTTTCTTTTCTTTTCTACTCTACTATTCTGTTGTTTAGTTTCTTCCAGTTCACCTAAAGACAGAACCTATGAGAGCCATCAAGGAAAGCTGAATAATAGATTGACGATCAGCAGCCAGTGTCAGTAAATGACCCACTAGGCTACCGCACTGTCAAAATTGTTATTTAAATCCGGCACTCACCCACACAAATCGGCCCCACCTGGCCGCTCACGGCCAAGACAACAGGTGCACGGCCTAGATTCCACTAACTGTCTGCACCAGTTAGTCCAAAATTGCACACACAATTAAATAGTCACATATGGCTATAAGCACTACACCCTATACGGACTTGCATTGGCCTCTTTTGTGTTGTCTTTCTCTTGCCCACAGTAAGTGGTGCGTCCCGTTTATCCAGCCCCACCGCCACTGGGATCACATCGAGACCTGATCGAGCACCAGGACGACTGCGTTCCTGACTAAAGCCAAGGATGACTTGCAGCCCCTGAGCCAAGAACGGCAGCGTTGAAGCTCCATGCTGAGGAGGCCCGGAGGAATCAGGACCACGCGCAGAGTCGACTAGATCAGCTACTCCTCGAGACCCAGGACCGACGCGGACGGAAGGACGGAACGGACCTACAACCTCGGGAGGAAGTTGAGAGACTCCAAAATGCCCTGGCAGAACTTCGTGTAGAGACAAGCACAGAGAGCAGTTGGAGAAAGAATCCGAAGAGGAACCAAAAGAAAAACTCCAACGAGGTGAAGCTCTCCTAACAAGAGCAAAGATTGAACTGAAAGAAATGAACAGCAAGGCCAAAGCTTGTGAAACCCACTTGCAAACGCCCATGCCAAGGTCCAAGATTTGGTTAAAAAAAAAAAAAAAAAAAAGAACAAAAAAAGACTATTCAAGACAAAGAACTTGAGACTGTTCACAGAGAACTGAAGTTCACATGTACATCGCACAGTGAACAGCAAGGGAAAACACGCACCACACAGTTTCCCCTGACAAGTGGGCCAAGAAACCCCCAGCCAAGAGTTCCAAGCTCAAAAGGGGGGCGAAAGCCCACTGCCAAAGTTGTCACCAGCCAGCAGCCACGAGCCCCCACCAGCAGCAAAGGGGGTGGGAGCCAATCCAGAGAATCATGCTCAGGCACATCATGGCTTCCCAAGAACTCTACAAGCTGGCCAGAAACATCCCAACTTTCCCCCCAAACCCTGCAGGGTATGAACTTTAACTTACAACATGAGACCGTAAGGCTGGACTACCAATAGCTACGGGACTGCCGACCAAAAAGACTGTTTCTGAAAAGACTGTGAGAAACCCAATGGTTTGCCCTGTCTCTGATCACCGTTCAGAGCTGGCTCCAGGGGGCGCCCTGCAACAACGCAGTGACAGACTTGGTAACCGTCAAGACCGTTCCAAGCCAGCAGAGAGCAGCGCAACTGGCATGGTGCCCGTCTTAAGCACCTGTCCGAGCACTCTGAAAGACTCTGAGAAAAGCCACGTCTGTCTAACCACCCAAAGGTGGAGCCACGCGAGATGCCAGCCGACAGCCCAGAAATGGCAGCACACCGAGCCCAAAAAGCCAGCGGTGGAACGGCTCGCCCCAAACAAACCCAAGTCTGAGCACTCACCAGAGCCAGACGGCGCAGCTTGCAGGGGCTCTGGGGTTTGGGTTTGCCGGTTAGAATTGTCAGCACCAGACACTTCTCTGACATACTCTGACAAGACTTGCTGCATGCCAGGCCAATATTCCGCTTGCTTCTGTGTCTTGTGGCTCTGGTACCGTGGTGCCCGGCACATGGTGCGTTGTGGGCATACATTTAGCATTACCCCCCTTTTGACACTGTGGCATCACAAGCTTTAGCTCTGTGAAGGCGTCAGAGGCATACCACAGAATGTTTGTTTTCTCACGCAGCATGTGTTTGCCGTCACGCGATCGTCTGAGGCCTGTGGTAGCAGTGAAGTCAGACGTCGTGACAGGGTGGTTGGAGGGGTCTGAGAGGTGGTTATTCATATCTTGTATGGCAGTGTCAGAGGCTTGCATGTCAGCTGTGTCAATGATGGAAATTGTAGAGCCAGCGTAAGCGGCTGTGATGTTGGAATTTGTATTTTTATTTATGTTTTGTTATGTGTGTGCGGCAGTCGTCCGTGAGGGGCTGCCGCTTTTACTTTCACTTTGTTTGTATTATGTAATTAAAAGTTTGTTTATTGTTCGCCGGTTCCCGCCTCCTTCTTCCCACACGAACAAACATCGTTACACTGGTGCCGAAGCCCGGGAGGAAGGAGAGACATGCTGTCGAAGAGCCCTCGCTGCTGAGGGGGATCGCGGTGCTGAGGAGGTCGGGCAGTGCGGATGAGTGAAGACCGCGAGGAGCTGCCCGAGGCGGTGGTGCTGGAGCGAGTGAAGATCCGATGGGACGGAGAGCTCGCTGCCGTGCCCCTGGGTCGAGGTGGGGTGGCTGCCGTCCAAGAGGGAGCGGAGGAGTTGCCGGCGCTCGCCGTGAGCCGGAGCCTGCGTCCATCCGCCATGTTGGGGAGGAGCAGGGAGCGCGCGGGACTCGCTGCCGGCTGCCCTCGACAGGAGGAGCCACCGCCGGCCGCCAGGGGGCGGAGGAGGATCGAGCCGTCCACCGAGCGTCCAGTGCCATCGCATGGCACCGCGAGGAAGAGCCTCTCGGCGGGCTGAGGACCGAGCGGCAGTGTGTCAGGGAACCGGACCAGAATTTTTTTTTTTTTTTTTTCTCCTCTCTCCACTCTCTCGTCTCTGTCGCTCCTCATGCTCCCCGCTCCGTTCTCTCACCTCGCTGTTCTTACCCCCAGGTCCCGCGGCCGCCATGATCGGCCGCGGGCCGATTTTAGTTTGTGTTTGTTTTTGATTAAATATTTTGAATGTCCGCCGGTTCCCGCCTCCTTCTTCCCCCACAAACATACCTTTACTACACTCCCATTCTCTTAATCATATTCCACACCTCACCTACTGGAGTTGTTCTTCCAATTCCACTACAAAAAACATTCCAGCTTTCTCTTTTGGCTTTGCCTTATAGTTCTTCTCACTAGTGCTTGAGCTTTCTTGAATAAAATTAGATTATTATAGTTATGTGTTCTCTTAAGCAGTTTAAAAGCCTTGTTTCTATCCTTTACAACTTTACTACACTTTTCTGACCACCAAGGAACAGCTTTTCTTGTCATTTTCCCCTTACTTTTTGGAATTGATTCTAATGCTGCTTCTAATATTACTGTACACACTTTTTCATTAAAGATGTCAATATCTTCCTTTGAATCAATTGCAACCATTTTTTCCTCACACAATTCTTCAAATTTATCCCAATTTGCCTTTTCAAAAACCCATTTTCCTCCTCTTTGATTAACTACTCTATCTGTCTCAATATCCAATGTTATAATTATTGCAACCTGGTCTCATTATGAAAATGTACCTCTGGCAACGTTTTTGCAAACCGTCAAAATACGTACCAATAAGTACATATCTCTGCAGTTTCAAAGTGAAATGAACACTAGAGGCAGTAAAACAGCAAGCACTTTTTATCGTTTTTTTTTTCCATGTAAATGAATACATTTTGGAGTTTGCATCACTTAATCTGCTCCATATGCTCGGCTTTTTTTATATAATAAGTTTGCTCAGTAGCTCAGCTGGTACAGATTTGTACTTGTAATAATGAAAGCTCAGGTACGAATCCCGTGAAAGACAAGTCATGATAAAAGAGCTCAAAGATGAGTTCACACAAGCTAACAAGACATGGTTACTATTGTATTTTTGTCACATTTGCTTTTGTTAACACTATCGGTTAGGTTTAGGGTTTAGTGTAGGTGTACGTTAAAAAAACAATGTCACAAAACGTCAGATTGACGCTCATCTGTTCCGGGGAAAAAAAACGAAGCTTTTGGCGGCACCCAGTGGACATATCACTTTGAAACTGCAGTGATATGTACAAATTGGTACGTATTTTGGGGTTTGCAAAAACGTTGCCAGAGGTAAATTTTCGCAATGAGACCAGGCTGAATTATTGGGTAGTGATCACTCCCAATCAGGGCCGTGCAGAGAGTTCTTCAGAGGCAGGGGCTCAAATGTAAAAAAAGGGGCAATATGTAAATATATATATATTAGGGGTGTAACGGTACACAAAACTGACGGTTCGGTACGTACCTCGGTTTTGAAGTCACGGTTTGCTACGGATTCGGTACAGCAGTTTTACAAAATTGCTTTTTATTAATTTTTATTCAACAGTGGTTTAATGAAGAAAAAAAAAATTGTGTCTGTCCTTAAATTAATCAGTTATAACTAAAAGTTTCTTAAAGATAATGCTGTAAACTATATAGGGAGCCCTTACATATTGCTATTAAAGATTAACAACAGAGCCAAACTATTAGCCTAAATTCATTTGCTATTTATTTTTAGATATAAAAATCAACACTCATAAGCTTCACATAAGGCAGTTTTTGCATTAATATCTAAATCTAATTTTTTTTTCTTTTTTTCTCCAACTCGTTGTTGAAATATAATCATTTAGTGGCTGTAATTTTCATGACAGGTTTATTTAAACATACATTAAATAAACAAGACATCACTAACAGGCTAAGTGGAATATAATGAATATATATAGGCTAATATAGCGAATATATAGGCTAATATAGTGCATGTATTCAGTGAAAGAGTTAATCTCTCTAGTGAACTCACAGCTGTGGACACTGAATGACTTCTGAGGTAAATGTGATTCTACATGACATTTTTTGTTTACAAGCTGTTTTATTGTCTTTCCGCGGTTGAAACACCGATGGAGCGATTACACAACATATGATACGTTTCAGTAAGTTGTAATGTATCCTCAACATACCTTTAGATATTCATTTCTTTAGGAAGAGATGATCGCGTTCACTCGCGCTGCCGCTTGAAGTTGAACTGATACGCGTCTCTCTGTCACGTCACATAATAGAGCGTTAAAAAGGCATTTATCGTTTGAATTTCGTGATAAAATGGACTGAATACTTAATATGTTCGTGTGGGAACTCGGATTGAAGTGTGTTCCGCGCTTTAAACAAGCCGACTGTTAACTGTTATAGATTACATTCATAAACGTTCGGTACACGCGCGCACCGTACCGATAGCCCGAAACGTTAGTTCGTCTGTCCATGTAGTTTTCACCCGATTTATGAATAAGAACAGAAAATTACCGCTCCACTTCACATGCCCAATGGAATTTGAACTTTCTTTGCCAGATCACGATTGGTTGGTGTATATACATGACAAACGCGCATTGGTGAATTGTGTAATACTTTAAAATATATAATATATAGATTTGTAATTAAATCAACACATTAGCTCTGATTATGGATGGAAAAAAAATATTGGTTTACTTTTTTTTCCCGCGAGGCCACAGACTCTCTGAAAGGACCATATTTGGCTTGAGAGCCGCTTCCGAACAGTGGAAAATCAGCAATCAATCAAAACGCACGCGACCCATAGCAACGCGTTATGGCAACGCCTCAACAGAAATTGTCCGACTTTTGAGCCGTTCGTTCCTATTGTATACATTGTCATCAATGTCATGTTATAATAATCACATTTATTTAGTTTTATTGACCACGATATTATCATTGATATTTGTCTGAGAGGGGCACTTTTGATTCATTTTGAAAAAGGGCAGGGGCTCGAGCACCCAAAGCCCCCCCCTCTGCACGTGCCTGCTCCCAATGCTAGATTCCCCCCAAACTTCCCAATTACACTTACTAGCCAAGTTATTTGAAACTAATGTCAAATCCAACACAGACTCTATTCCTGTATGAACGTCTATCCTCGTTCCCTTCCCATCATTTAAACACACCAGCTCCCTCTCCTCTATTAATTCCTCCACTACTTGACCATTGGCATTTATGTATCTTCCTCCCCATAGTGTATTATGAGCGTTTAAGTCCCCACACCATATTACTCTATGATTATCTTGACCATGTACTTCCTTTAACTTCTCTAATATCAATTTTTTACACGGGTTGTAATAATTTATAATAACTATCTCCTGACCTCTACCCCATATCCCCACCACAATATATTCTTGCTCCTTTCCTTTTCCTAGTATTCTATATGGAATTCCTTGTTTAATGAATGTTGCACACCCACCACCATTCCCTTGTTCTCTATCGTGCCGTACTATACTATACCCTAATAAAACAAAATCTAAACAACTTTTCATCCAAGTTTCCTGTACACATATTACATCCGGTTTTATACTTAAATCTTCAATGAAATGTTTGAACTCCTGACCATTTGCTATCAGAGACCTTGCATTCCACTGAATTATTGTTATCATCTACGTATTATCCACATGTCTCTTGGCTTGATCTTATCTGAAGTTCATCTCTAACTTCTTCCCAAGACAAACCTATCATTCCAAGGTGGCGTATTGCTGCTATAACAACTAACTGAGTCTTTTGTGTTTTTGATTCAATCCCAGCTGTACTATTTATAACTCCTGCAATAAATGTCACTAATTTTTTCTTTTCTATCATCATATGTTCTTTTGGAGCTTCATTGCTTCCTTCAACTGAAATCCTTGACTGGTCTCTTTGATCTTTAGTTTGTCCTTTAACCTGTTTTGCTGCCTCTGCATATGTTATCTTCTTCTCCACCCTCCTTTTCTGAATCTCCATTTCCATTTTCTGTACTTCACACCCTCTGAACGCTGCACTATGTGCCCCTCCACAATTGCAACACTTTGGTTGTACTCCATCCTCACACTTTCCATATTCATGATTTCCTCCACAACGAGCACATCTACATTGCTCCCTACATCTTGTAGCAACATGCCCAAATCTTTGACATTTAAAACATCTCACTGGTCCTGGTATATATTATCTTACCATGTAGCTCATCACACCCAACATTACTCTTTTTGGAATTTCATCCCCTTGAAATTCTATTTCTACGGTTTCAGTGTCTTTTCTGATTCCATCTGCAACTGCTTTTAGCCTTTGTGCATTTACTATCTTCCCTCCCTTTAAGTTACCTTTGAACTCTTCCATACCTATATTAAGAGGCACACCAAAAATGATCCCATTACAGCCACTTTGACTTTTTCTTCCAACTCTATTTGTGCTGACAACTTTAATTCCTCCAATTTCCTTCAGTTTGAGAGCTTTATTTGCTTGATCTTCTTTATTACATCCAATAAGCAAATTTCCATCAGAGAGAACTTTAGCAAAATCAATATTTCCAATATCTCTATTTATGATCTTTGTCAGTTTAATTGGATTAATTTTGCTTACTCCAAACCTTACAATGCATTTTATACTATCCCTACTCTTATCATCAGACTCTTCTACATCACTCCTTTTCTTCCGTTTTTCTCCCCGATTTTTCCGACTTCTTGCTTCATTCCAGCAATTTCCTGACGATCTTTCAATTTCCTCTTCACTTACTACATCCATACTCCCTTCACTTTCTCCCCTCTCACTCCACTCTGATCCATTCACGGAGCAGTTGTGCCTCACCGCCGTTCCTTTCCGACTTCTCGCTGCTACATAAATATCCAGTCATACGAGAGCAGCGTCTAATGTAATTTAGACTGTATGTCTAATGTAATTTACTTGCTATTTATTTTGCTTGTTATCAGAAATAATCTACTCTAGAGGTGACTTATTCTGGCTGCGTTTACACTTGGCATTAACATGCGATCACCGTGATCATCAGTCAGTCAGGACACGGCGAGTTTACATTTGTTCACATCAGTGGTCGCCATCTGGATAAATGATCGGATTTATGTTTCCCGCAAAATATTTAAATGTGCCTTTATCACGGAGTGCAAAACAACTTTCGCTTTGTCCTCTATTAATGGCAATAGAGCATGGGATTTTTTGTGATGCATTCATATACAATCAATCTCAAATAGGATACTTTATCTACAAGTTCACTTTCCCAACATTAATATTACGTTATGAAACAAAGAATCATATCATTCCGATGCATTGCATGATAGAAGGCGAGCGCGCAAGCATTTACAGGGAGTGCAGAATTATTAGGCAAGTTGATTTTTTGATCATATTTTTTTTTCAGGCACATTTGACCAATTCCAAACCACAGTAATCCTAATAACTACTATTGATTTAGTATTTAATAATTTATAAGTGATATATAATTGTTCATGAAGGCTGGAAATGAAAATCACCTTATATTCAGGTGTGAAGAATTATTAGGCATGTTTTCTTTTACAGATAAATTGAGCCAAAAAAGAGATTTAACTCAGACTGAAAAGTCAAAAAGTATTAAATGCCCATGAGAAGGATGCAATACTAATGCAATACTAGACATTGCAGTTAAGGCATGACCATTGGACAGTGAAATGCTCGTTGGGTCAGCAGGATCTGACAAAAACAGGTGGTGAAGAAAAGACACCTGTTAACTGCAAAATAATTAAGAATTAAGGTGAAGAATTAAGGGTGAAACCATCAGGAACCCTTTAGTCTCCAGCACCACCATTTTCCAGAGCTGCAACCTACCTGGAGTCTCCAGAAGTGCTAGGTGTCAGGATCTCAGAGACTTCAGTTAGGTAAAGAATCCTAAAAAATGACCCCCACTAGATAAGAATCACAAGCTGAAGTGTTGTAAAATACATGAAGAAGGTTTTTTTATAGGCTTTATGGACAGATAGGTTGAGAGTGACTCTTGAAGGACCAGCACCACATCCTCTAGTACCACTGTTTGAAGAATTCATCTTCCAGAATCTGGCAGTACGTTTTGGGAGTTCATTTTTAGTCCATCTCTGCAAAACGGACTTCAGGATGGACTAAAATGAACTCCCAAAACGTACTGCCAGATTCTGGAAGATGAATTCTTCAAACAGTGGTACTAGAGGATGCGGTGCTGGTCCTTCAAGAGTCATTCTCAACCTATAAAACCTATAAAGCCTATAAAAAAACAGGCTTCATGTATTTTACAACACTTCAGCTTGTGATTCTTATCTAGGGGGGGTCATTTTTTAGGATTCTTTACCTAACTGAAGTCTCTGAGATCCTGACACCTTGCACTTCTGGAGACTCCAGGTAGGTTGCAGCTCTGGAAAATGGTGGCTCTGGAGACTAAAGGGTTCCTGATGGTTTCACCCTTAATTCTTCACCTTAATTCTTAATTCTTTTGCGGTTAATAGGTGTCTTTTCTCCGCCACATGTTTTTGCCTGACCCTGCTGACCCAACGAGCATTTCACTGTCCAATGGTCACGCCTTAACTGCAATGTCTAGTATTGCATTAGTATTGCATCCTTCTCATGGGCATTTAATACTTTTTGACTTTTCAGTCTGAGTTAAATCTCTTTTTTGGCTCAATTTATCTGTAAAAGAAAACATGCCTAATAATTCTTCACACCTGAATATAAGGTGATTTTCATTTCCAGCCTTCATGAACAATTATATATCACTTATACATTATTAAATACTAAATCAATAGTAGTTATTAGGATTACTGTGGTTTGGAATTGGTCAAATGTGCCTGGAAAAAAAATATGATCAGAAAATCAACGTGCCTAATAATTCTGCACTCCCTGTATAGATACTGTACAGAAAACGGCATTACACGGTCCTTAAAGGGTTAGTTCACCCGTCATTATTACTCTCCCTCATGTCGTTCCAAACCTGTAAGACCTTCGTTCATCTTCGGAACACAATTAAATATATTTTTCTTCTTCTCTATGGTCTTACAGGTTGGGGTCGACATGAGGGTGAGTAATTAATGTATGAATTAAAATTTTTGGGTGAACTAACCCTTTAAGGGGGGCGTTTCTCCCACTCTATATTGCAGACAGAAATGGGAGATTATTTATTATAAACATGCTAAAACAATAAAAACATGTAAATGAAGACAATGCTGCCCAATTAAAAAGAAAGATGATAGCGCATAAGGACGACTACCGGAAGTTAAGTTTGGGCCACAAAAGTGCGCATGTGCAGTAACGTTTGTTTATGTTGTTGCCGTTGAAACCGTCTATAGGAAACCTGATACCTATGATGGCCTATGATACACTCTTATGATGGATAGATGCACTTTTATGGACTTCATAAACGAGGCAACATTCACTTCCATTATATAGCTTGGATTAGCCAGGACATTTTTTAATATGACTCCCATTCTGTTCGTCTGAAAGAATATATGAATAATTCATATACACCTAGGGTGACTTGAGGGTGAGTAAGTCATAATTTTTTTAGCATAATTATCCCTTTCAATTTCCTACAAACAATGATATGAAGAAGATGTGGATTAATTTTGTCAAGAGCCATCTTGACCCGCCTCTGCAATGATAATTTTACACTGGATAGTTTTACAAACTTTCATCAGAGACAACTGGGATTCATTGATAATCCTCTTTTACCGAACTGACTATCTCCCTTCCCACCGACGGGGTGAATTATTTTGTTTATACATCAGTATGTATTACTCATTAGAGGAGTAATTTGAGAGAGACGGCATCTTTCTCACAAGTGGGTGTGGTTTCAGAGGAGATACTGGACACTCCCCCAGCGTTTGAGAGCGGAGAATACTGCTGACTTTATCAAGATTTAGATTTTGATAACTTATTTAATTTACTTGGCAGTTTCTGTGATGTGAAAAACACATTTTAATATTGTTTACAGGGACTTTAATGAAAAACACAACAACAAAACAGTACACTAACAAACTCTTTAATATGCGCTTTTACATTTCGCTTTGAAACCGAATCTTTCGCTGCTGTGTTGTCAGTTAGTCTCACTCTCGTGATGAATGAGATATGACGGCTGGTCATTGAGCAGACACGTTCAGTTTTTAATTGTAGTGTCTGTTCTCTAACTGAACTAAATTATTTTAATTATTTTTCTTTGATTTCAGATGTGATGGAAGAGAGTGAGGTGAGTGAAGAACTGAGTGAACATTAGGGATGCAACAATACAGTTAGTCCACTGTTTAATACATACCTCGTTTTTAACCACGGTTTTCGGTTCAGTTCGGTTCTGATGGCTTGTCACATCAGTTTTTTACTATTCTATTCTTAGGCGACAGGAACAGCAAGAGGTTAAGGAGAAAAAGGACTATTTTTTATTGCAATACTCTATAAAATATACATTGATTCTTATTAAAGCTACTGTATTAAAGTTTTTCAGTCAAGAGCAGTGAGTGATTTTCTCTTAGGGCCCTATTTTAACGATCTGAAACGCAAGTGTCAAACCGCGAAGCGCAAGTAACTTTGTGGGCGGGTCTCGGCGCTGTTGCTATTTTCCCGGCGGGATAAATGGCTCTTGCGCCCGGCGCAAATCTAAAATGGGTTGGTCTGAAGTAGCTTCATTATTCATAGGTGTGGTTTGGGCGTAACGTGAATAAACCAATCCGAGCGTCATCCAACATTCCCTTTAAAAGCAGGTGCGCAAGTTCCATTATGGATTGCTATTATTATGGCGTATTTACCAGGCGCACGCCAGGAGCGGTTCACAGCCGAGGAGACTGATGTTCTTGTAAGAGCAGTGAAAGACAGAGAAGTGAAGTTGTAATGTTGTACATTATGGTAAAGGTGATTTCACAGTCTTTTTTTTTCAGTCTTTCAGTTTTTTCAGTTTTTCAGTCGATTTTTTTTCCTGGTTCTTGACGGACAAACCAATTTGTCAAATGTCCTTATATACATATAGCCTATGTCTTGCCACTATTGGGCAAACAGGTCTTATCCTTAATTATTACAATTAGCCTGAATAATTTGTAAGCTAGATTTATGCCTATTTTTTTCACATCTTCGTGGCACACCACAATGATTTCCGTCATCTCATGTGTTAATATTTTTTTAGTGTAACAATTTATGATTTGCAAAAATAACTGTTGCATCTGTGTAGATTACATGAGCAAAGTGTATGCGCGTTGTGCACGCTATACATTATGGTCAAGCATGCGCCCTTAAAATAGCATAATGAACAACGCGCAACGCGCCACTGACTTTAGACTAGGTTTTTTCTGGTCAGTGGCGCAATTGTTTAATGGAACAGCAAAATAGCACCAGGGATTGTTTGCGCCGGAACACGCCTCCTTTTTTGCGCTGAACCGCCCTGGTAGCGCAAGTTCATTCACTAGTTTAGCGACGTGCTTCTGTGGAGGGAAAAGCGCGCTTTGCGCGGGTGCAAAATAGGAATGACACATGCGTCGGTGTACAAAGTCAATTGCGCTGGGTGCAAGATAGGGCCCTTAGTCTTTTGTTGTTGTATTAACATTAAAAGGCAGAGGTGGAAAGAGTAACAAAATATTCTACTCAAGTAAAAGTACTATTACTTCAATAAAATTGTACTTAAGTACAAGTAAAAGTACCGGTTTAAAAATGTACTCAAGTAAAAGTAAAATGTAGTTCATTTAAAATGTACTCAAAGTAAAAGTTACTGAGTTACTTTTTTTAACAGCGGGGTGGAAACTCTCCCGTTTAGGGTTGTAATAGAATGAGATTTTCACGATATGAAAACATCAGTTTCACAGCATCACGGTATTAATTATTTAATAAATAAACTGTATTGGTTATTATTATCTCCAATTAAAATGGCATTAAATTAATGAAAACTGTTTTTTTTTTTTGGTTGAACAAATGCTTTATTTTAACAAACTTGAAACCATTTGTTTGTTTTGTTTATTACAATTTTAATAAAACATGTCTGAAATAAATTATTATGAATTAGATTAACAACTTTAAGAGTCCTATGAAATTTTTCTTTTTATGATTTTTATACAAATACATTACCAAAACGGTGGTAATCAAATAAAATGTAACACTTTTATCCTTTAATTTTTTTGGCAAAGCACTGCAAAACAGTTTTACTATATTAAACCATGGATTTAAAAATATATTCATAAATAATGTTTAAATTATGTATTATTATTGTTGTTGTTATTATTATTTTGCCAAGTATTCTATTGTAGGCCTACAATAGTAGGCTAATATATTTCTGTCACGAAACGGTGCTGCTCATTCACAAAGAGACAGAACAAGCAGATCATATATTTAAATAGCAGTGTTTTGAGCTGTTTTGTCGCGATTCGATTTATTGTACAGCTCTACTTTTGATGTATTCATCCATCCATCCGTTTGCGTGTTTTACGTGACATCTGCGTTATACTATAAATTAAATTGTCATGTCAGGATTCCGGGATTCCCTCTGCATCATAGAAATCATTCGGCCTTAAGTTATAAACGTACTTTTATCCGCACAGAGTGTGTTCCCGAACAGGTTCTATGTGTTTCCTCCTTTGCATCAACATTTTTTTGCTAATTTTGATATCCTCCAGGACAACACCCGGCTATTTTTTGTCTATATCCATAGTATTTCCATACTATCCAGGGGTTCATGACGGCGTTTCACTTTCAGCTGGGTCTGATGTCTGTCTTGTCCGTCCGTCTCCATCTTTTTGTGATTTTTGCGTGTTCGTTCTCCCGCCTTCAATTCAATGCAGTCGTTTCCGGATTGCAATTTTCATCCCTTTGTATTATTTATTTTTACTCAGTAACGGATGTGGTTTAAAATGTAGCAAAGTACAATACTTCAAACAAAACATACTTAAGTAAAAGTAAAATTACAGATTTTAAAAACTACTTAAAAAAGTAGAAGTACACAGAAAAACTACTCAATTACAGTAACGCGAGTAAATGTAATTCGTTACTTTCCACCTCTGCTGATCTGTAACACAGAATACTAGCGCATACACAGATACACTCCAAGGTTGGTAGAGCTCCAGTTCTAACCATAAAGTTCTCCAAAACATACACATATCACTTTATTCTCTAAAGAAATATAAATTAAAAGAGGAACAATTCTTCTGTGAATTGGGTGCAGTCACAAATGGTCTGACCCTTCCGGACCCCCTGAGGTCAGATAACAACAGATCTTTTTGGAACTCAATGTATAATCAGATGGATGGAAAGAGGTCTGGAGTTTGCCCAGTAAATACTGTCTCACCAATAAAATTAAATAAATTACATATAAGGTTATTCATTTGATTTATCCAGTGAAACAAGTAGTCTCAAGATTTTTTAGAGACATGGAGACAACATGCATCTTTAGTAATATAGAAGAAGAATCCATAAAACACTGATTCTTTGAATGTGTATTGTTATTCGGTGTACAATCTAACTAGATCCCACACACCTTCTACCTATTTTTAGTTTACAACCTCAGGCTAGGTAAAGCAGGTCGAATCCTTAACTAGATCATAAATATATATTTATACTCACTTTCTAGAAGAACAGACCCCCTCCGTGTCTGGTTCAGATCAACTCGTTTAGAAAGCAGAGACGTGGCAAACGGTTTCTTTTATAAATCAATTATAAGTAGATTTATTTTTCTATTAACAAAAAGTTTTACATACAATCAAATAAAAGTTTATAAAAAGAAAAAGTCTTAAGTAACAAAAAGCGGCAGTTCACAAAAGTCACCAGCAGATGTCAGGCTCGGATCATCAAGCAATGGAGAAGCAGCATAACGCTCTCAGCTTCTGGTGTTCATACAGAGATCAATACCTTATATACCATTTCATTATCACACCTCTTCATCACATATTCAATTACATAGGCACAGTTCATCCAATCCTAGATTTTGAATGATTGTCAACTCCCTCAATTCCTTCAACATTTTAGTATATAATGCTCTGTATTCTTTCATTCTTCTTCTTCTGGCTTGGTTCCTTAATCTCCTCCTTCGTCTCGTCCGCAAGACATCATCCTGGGTAAAACCTGTTTCTTCATTCAATACTTGGTTACATTTTATAAATGACCTTTATACATATGACTTAGTGTTTTTCTTCATCTTTTTAATAAAGCAGATTGCCTAAAAGATATATCTCAGCATGTTCATTTCAATTATTCAATAAAATACTTTTACAAAGTCTTTGTCTCCATGTCTTTACTATAAAACCAAATAAAACATTTTTACAACAGTCTTTGCTTTCGTGTTTTTACTATAAAACCAAATAAAACATTTTCACCAAACCATGTGTCTGTATTCTTGCTATGAACCAAAGTAAAACATTTTTACAATATCATGTTGTCATGTTTTTCCATGCTTACAAAGTCATTCATGAAAGTTGTATAAGAAAAACCTCCTTTAGGCTCCTCGGCCTTATAAACAGCTTATACATAAAAGTTGTAAAATAAAAACTTCTTATAAAAGTTTCTTGGCCATATAAACAACTTCTTTATTTCACTTTGCTGCTTCTGTTCTACATGTGGCTCTTATAAAGTCCAGTATAAAGGTTCTCTATAAAACCTCCACTACATTTTCTATATATTTCCAACATCATAAAACCATGCATAACATATCTGTGTGGTTAACATAGGCCTCTTTACATTTGGCATCATCCTTGGTTATACATTGGGAGTAAGACCTCCTTACATCAGGCCTTATTCCTGTGTATATATTGGGAATAAAATAATTAATTTCATCATTATTCTAACAGTATCTACCCAATTGTTTTGGATTGATGTTGAATATCTGATATTTCTATTTACATTTACGCATTTGGCAGACGCTTTTATCCAAAGCGACTTACAGTGCACTTATTACAGGGACAATCCCCCTGGAGCAACGTGGAGTTGCTTTGCAAGTGCCTTGCTCAAGGACACACTGGTGGTGACCGCTGGGATCGAACCAGCAACCTTCTGTGTGTCAGTTCCATGGTTTAACCCACTGGACCACCATCTCACTGGACCACTATTTAAACTCACAAAATTAAAGATATGACTATCTGGTAAAGATATATTTTTGTTATACAACCCCAAATCAGAAAAAGTTGGGACAGTATGGAAAACGCAAATTAAAAAAAAAGAAGTGATTTCTAAATTTACTTTGACTTGTATTTCATTACAGACAATATGAACACAGAATATTTCATGTTTTTTTCTGGTCAACTTCATGTCATTTGTAAATATGCATCCTTTCCTGTCATTCAGACCTGCAACACATTTAAAAAAAAAGTTGGGACAGTAAAGCATTTACCACTTTATAATGTTGCCATTCCTTTTCACAACACTTAAAAGACGTTTAGGGACTGAAGACACCAAGTGATGAAGTGTTTCAGGTGTAATTTTGTCCCATTCTTCCTGCAAACAAGTCTTAAGGTGGGCAGCAGTACGGGGTCTTCGTTGTCGCATTTTGCGCTTCAGAATGCGCTACACATTCTCTATTGGAGACAGGTCGGGACTGCAGGCAGGCCAGTCAAGTACCGGTACCCTCTTCCTCCGCAGCCAGGACTTTGTAATGTGTGCAGAATGTGGTTTTGCATTGTCTTGTTGAAATATGCATGGACGTCCCTGGAAAAGATGTCTTCTTGAAGGCAGCATATTATGCTCCAAAATCTCTATGTACTTTTCAGCATTAATGGTGCCTTCACAGAAGTGCAAGTTACCTTTGCCAAGGGCACTGACACAACCCCATACCATGACAGACCCTGGCTTTTGGACTTGTTGCTGGTAACAGTCTGGATGATCCTTTTCTTCTTTGGTCCTGAGCACACGGCATCCATTCCTCCCAAAAAATACCTGAAATACTGATTCATCTGACCACAGTACACGTTTCCACTATGTGATGGTCCATCCCAGATGCCTCCGAGCCCAGAGAAGTCGACGGCGCTTCTGGACACTGTTAACATAGGGCTTCCTTTTGGCACAGTACAGTTTTAACTGGCATTTGTGGATGTAACTACGTATTGTGGTACTTGACAAAGGTTTGGCAAAGTAGTCCTGAGCCCATGTGGTGATATCGCTTATAGATGAATGACGATTCTTGATGCAGTGCCGCCTGAGGGATCGGAGATCACGGTTGTTCAGCTTAGGCTTGCGCCCTTGTCCTTTACGCACTGAAATTCCTCCAGATTCCTTGAATCTTTTAATTATGTTATGCACTGTTGAATGTGAAATATCCAAATCTCTTCCTATCTTTCTTTGAGGAACATTGTTTTTAAACATTTCAATAATTTTCTCACGTATTTGTTGGCAAACTGGCGATCCTCTGCCCATCTTTGCTCCTAAAGGATTAGACCTTTCTTGGATGCTGCTTTTGTACCAAATCATAATTACAATCACCTGTTGACATCACCTGTTTCAAATCACATCATTATTTAACCATTTTACCTCATTACTAGCCCTAAATAGCTCCTGTCCCAACTTTTTTTTAAATGTGTTGCAGGTCTGAATGACAGGAAAGGATGCATATTTACAAATGACATGAAGTTGACCAGACAAAACATGAAATATTTAGTGTTCATATTGTCTGCAATGAAAGACAAGTCAAAGTAAATTTAGAAATCACTTTGGTTTTTTTTTTTTTGCGTTTTCCATACTGTCCCAACTTTTTCTGATTTGGGGTTTTACAAAAATAAGAGTTTGGAGAGAAAATAGTGGTAAATTATCACCCGTTTGTAAAGTGGTGTCACAGTGTCGGGTTTGTGTTTGTTCTTGTGTTTGGATTGACTATTTGGAGTTTTACCCTTGCCTGGACTGGTTTTGTGAGTACGGATTACCCTAATAAAGATACTGCAAATGGATCTTACTGTTTCCTGTGTGTGTCTGTCGTGACAGAAGGACTCCGTCATGCATAGGTCCAGCAGTGGGGGGTTTCATGTCTCTTCCCCAGCTACCGAGAGGGAGAGGAGGAGGCATGCTCAGTCTGGAGATGTTCCGGCTCGTATGAACATTTTCGAGTGTTTTGCGTTGTGGGCTCGAATCACTGAGGAGACCACTAGGCCCCCTGTGAATTCCGAAGAGACAGCAGCGTTGACTCGCTCTCGAAGACAGCGGGGGAGAAAGAAGACTTTCTGCCTACCTAACGTCCCTGAACTGCCCGCTGTTGTTCCGGTGGTCCCTGTTCTGGTGATTCCAGTTCCGAAACAGAGGAGGAGAAGGAAGACTCCGTCCGGGACTGTTCCGGTGGTCCCGGTTCCGGTGGTCCCTGTTCCGGTGGTCCCAGTTCCGGTGGATCGTGTTCCAGTGGATCGTGTTCCAGTGGTCCCAGTTCCGGTGGTCCGTGTTCTGGTTGTCCCTGTTCCGGTGGACCCTGTTCCGGTGGACCATGTTCCGGTGGATCGTGTTCCGGTGGTCCCTGTTCCGGTGGTCCAGAGTGTTCCGGTGGTCCAGAGTGTTCCGGTGGTCCAGAGTGTTCCGGTGGTCCCGAGTGTTCCGGTGGTCCCTGTTCCGGTGGATCGTGTTCCGTTGGTCCCTGTTCCGGTCGATCGTGTTCCGGTGGTCCCGAGTGTTCCCTAGTCTGGTGGTCCCGAGTCCTGACACGGCCTGGAGGGCTGTGATGGGGTTCTTCGTGGCGGCAGTCCTGCGTGCCTGGGAGGAGCACAGGGTTTCCTCTGGAGTGGTCCCAGTTCCGGTGGTCCCGGTTCCAGTGGTCCCAGTGCCAGTGGTCCCAGTTCCGGTGGTCCCGAGTCCTGACACGGCCTGGAGGGCTGTGATGGGGTTCTTCGTGGTGGCAGTCCTGCGTGCCTGGGAGGAGCACAGGGTTTCCTCTGGAGTGGT
This sequence comes from Gobio gobio, assembly GCF_949357685.1. Classification (NCBI taxonomy): domain Eukaryota; kingdom Metazoa; phylum Chordata; class Actinopteri; order Cypriniformes; family Gobionidae; genus Gobio; species Gobio gobio. The sequence continues at coordinate 81,298,954 of NC_137097.1, forward strand.
CCCTGTTCCGGTGGTCCCTGTTCTGGTGGTACCGATTCCGGTGGTCCCAAGCCCAGAGACCATCTTGAAGGTTCCTGCCATGTCCGACGGGCCGCCCTGGCTCCCGAACTCTGCGGGCCGCCCTGGCCTCCCGAACTCTGCGGGCCGCCCTGGCCTCCCGAACTCTGCGGGCCGCCCTGGCTGCCTGAGGGGGGAGTCTTCCTCCTGGCCGCCCGATGGACTGCCGGTTTCGCTCTGGTCGCCGGTTAAGCCGTCACCCCCTGTTCCTGTTCCCCTTCATGGACCTGGCCCCCCATCCCTCCCCCTGATCCTCCACCGTTCCACCTCCCTCCTGGACTTTTGTTTTGTAGTTGTGTCTTGGAGCGTCTGGTAGCCGCTCCGTAGACGGGGGGTTATGTCACAGTGTCTGGTTTGTGTTTCCCCGGGTGACCACTAGAGGTCCTCCTCCCCCATGGTGTCATTCACTTCTAAACTACATTTCCCATCATCCTGTTCTGTCACTCATTGATCATTGCACACAGCTGTTTCCCGTCACCTTGTTAGTATCTGTGTGTATATATACCCTGTTTGTTTCAGTGTTGTTACGGAGTCCTTGTTATATGTCACGTCACTGCCGACGTCTGGGTCACTGTCTTCTTGTGTTTGTTCTTGTGTTTGGATTGACTATTTGGAGTTTTACCCTTGCCTGGACTGGTTTTGTGTGTACGGATTACCCTAATAAAGATACTGCAAATGGATCTTACGACACACACACAGGAAACAGGGACAAGTGGCAACTTCAGCTCCTAAAAGTAAAAGTTTGAGATCATTCGATTTTGTTAATTTACTTAAACCTTTATTTTTCTTTTAAATTATTTCAACTATTCTAATATTTACTGTATAAATGTACTATAAATATAGGCTACTAGAACAGATAACTTCTAGATACTTCATATCAACCCTGTAATGAGTAATGACCATGGGAAATGTCAAATATATACATAATAATAATACAAAATTTGCGTTGTATTGCTCTTTATTTTAGAGGTAATTGTCAGTTTCTGCACATAAAACTATATCATGTTATGATCTAATTTGTGTTGTAATAAAATGACAGTAGTTATTAGATTAAGACTCATATGTAGATATTATGCGGTGTAGTTATATACATGTAGAGGTTCATGAAGATGAAAGTCTCTATTTTATTGTTATGTTCTACACTTGTCATATTGTGAGATATTACAGTATTGTCTTTCAGTAGAGCAGTTTAATAGTCTTTTGTCATATATCCTGACTGGAATAATGTGTTTGTAAGAGCAAACAGTCAGAATAAAGTGAGATGATCTGCTGATGATCCTGAATGTCTTGTTGAATGAGTGTTGATAGTCTGAGGCTCATCAATATTAACAGAGCTGCTGAAAAGACTCTTTATTTCATCTCAATAGTTCCTGTTTTCACCTCATTTATTATGATGATGTCTTCACATCTCCTGCAAATTCACACTTAAAGCTCATTTCATTGGTGTCAACTAGGGTGGGAAAGCAGCCGCAAACATTCCACACATTTTCCATGGGAACTTAATCAGGGGAATTTTGGAATTGTTCCAATTTGGAGACTTAACAGGAATTTAGAAATGGATATATACAAACATGTATATACAAATCATATACAAACATACATATAACAATTTTATTTTGTCATGAGCTGACAGTATTTATTTATTAATTTTATTTTTTGCAAATTGAAAATATTTTCCAATTAATTACTTAATATAGTAAATATGTAAAATAAATATTTTATTGCAACAATTCTGCACATGTTATTTATTTCCCTGTCACATGATCCTTCAGAAATCATTCTAATATGCTGTTTTATGATCAATGTTGGAAACAGTTGCACTGCTAATGTTTGTTTGGAACCTGAGTTCATTGATGAATAAAAAGTTTTAAAACATCATATTATCTTCATCATATGAGAATGATTTCTGAAGGATCGTGTGACACTGAAGCCAGGAGTAATGATAAATTCAGCTTTGCATTACAGAAATGAATTATATTTTAAAGTCTATTAAAATAAATAAAAAACAATATTTTAAATTGTAATAATATTTCACAATATTACAGTTCCCTTTCGAAAGGGAACTCTCGCTGCGTCTAGCTGACGCTATGGGGGAACGCCCTCGGCGTGACTGGTGTCTGAAGCTACTATCGAATCACGGCAAAGTCTTTGACCGACGTCAGCCCATGACGTCATCAACGTGCGACCCGGAAGTATAAAAGGGCGCCGTGCCAACACATACCCATCTTTCTCGTCTTCAGGGACTGTCTGTTTGAACTGCTATACGAGTTAAGGTAAAACAAATTCAATTATTAATACACACGAGTGTGTATTTACTGCCTGGGATCAAGAGCATGCACAGTCAAGTTCATTTGAAGTTGTTTGTGTGTGAGTGTGAGCGGTTTTCAATCTGAGATCGCTCCACTCTAGTCTGGCTTTTTTCCTGAGGGAAGAAAGTTTGGCATCTGGGACTGGATGATGCTGTCCCGCTCAAGCTGAGGCTGAGCGTTGGCATACATCATGGGTTCTCAGATGCAGCTCGCCGATCGTCGCGACGATCTGGCGGCTAACGAGACTAAACAGCAAGTGCTCTTAGGGATGGCTGGTGAGAGTGGTATGAATCCTCTCAGCCACCTTGACCGTGTATGCTGAGCTGATGAATGTTATGGAACGTGCTGCGGGCAGGCTGCTGCTGCCATGTTGGCGCGTTAGAGGAGAGATCGCTCGTGATAAATTGCACGATCGATTTCTCCTTGGCCATAAACCATCAGCTCAGATGAGCCTTCCATTCCTTCTTGATCTTCTTACAGAGATCGAGAGGGCATGGAAGAATCCATATTCTACCCAATGTTCATCAACATCAGCGTTTTAACTTCGCTGATGTCGAGGGGATAGGGGAATATGGATATGTGTTGATGCTACCGACTGGCGAGGAAAGTTTGCGAACTTTTCTCGCATTTCGTGGGCATCAACACTGAAGAGCTCAAACTCTGCCTTTCTAAATCACGTTGTGCTTTAATGGCAGGGGCATACACGGCAACGGGTCAGGCTGGTGCTGCTTTTCACACCATGGCGGTGTTTTTCAGGCGGACCTGCTGGAGGATCTCGACCAGGGGGCCGGGCTGTCCCCTGAGGCGGTTGCTGAGCTGCGCCGCACCACAGATCTGTCTCTCCGGGCCACCAAGCAGACTGCTGCTGCTATCGGCCGCTCTATGGCGGCTATGGTGGTTACGGAGAGGCATCTGTGGTCGGGCCTGGCTGATATCGGGGAGAGAGAAAAGGGTTTTCTCTTCGATTCGCCGGTTTCGCCTACTGAACTTTTCGGCACCTCCGTGGAGGCGGTGGTTGGAAAGTTCAGGGAGGCGAAGGCGCGCTCAGCGGCATTTAAGAATAAAACATGCATACCGCTGAGATCCAGGCAGGCGGGACCTGGCCCTTCACGGTCTGAGGACCGTAGGCAGGACCAGAGTGCTAGCGTCTCCTCTCATGCCCCCCCCCCCTCCTTGGAGGAGCAGGGTACAGAGGAGATGGGATTCCCGCGGGAAAAAGGATCTAAGGGAGGTGATCCAGGACAAACGTTCTCAACGAAGGCGTTGGTGATGGATCACTTCCCTTGAGGGCGATTACATCATAGCCCTCTCCTTTTTCCTTTTTAATGTCTTTTTATGACTTTTACCCAGGCACCTCTTACATCAGGCCTGAGGCGGGCCTATGGTGAGTAGAACTATGTTCTGATGGCCCGCCCGGACTTGCTCAGTTAGAACGCCCCTTTCAGGCATTCAAGGGCGGTAGAACATGGTGGTGAGAACCGCACAATGAGTCTTCGCTCAGCATGCCGCAGGTGAGAGTGGTCATTTTTGTGTGTTATACTAAAAATATGTATTTCTTACAGACCCCAAGTTCCTGTATAGAGTTGGGTATTCATCAGAGAGAACTGTCTATTCCCCTGCTTAGTTAGGCTTTAACACAGCACCATTATCTGGGCTATGTTTGTAAGCGTGTGTTGGCTTTCCCTGGTTGGTCAAGATGGCGCCAGATAGGCCACCGCTTATGGTTATCAGAAGATGGGCCTCCTCTCATTTTGAGAGCAGTGTTTAGGCCGCCGCTCTTTTCTTTGAAATGTTTGCGGATTACTAGGCGGTAGCACACTTTTCTGATAGAATGTAGTGTTTGTCTACCGCCTAGGGTTACTATGTGTCTTCGGTTCCCTAGCCACTGCAGGTTGGATTAGTTTGTCTCTGTTACGACTGAGCGCTACGGCGTCAGTTGGTATGTGGATGAAGGAGGCGCGTTGCTGAGGCACCGTCACCTTTTTTGTTGTACTTAGATCGGAGGCCTCCTCTCATTGAGAGTCGTTGGTTTTAATAGCAGTCAGTTTGTTTGTCTGGCAGTTATTTCTCGTTTTTTGCGAAACTCGTACAGCTTGTAGGCTTCTACAAGCCTCCCTGGAACGGGTCCCCATAGTAATGGGTAGCTATCATGTGTTAGGCCTCAGCAGGCCTCCATGAAAACGAGCCGTAGGGTCTAATATTACTACAACCCACATTTTTCAAATATGGCTGTCCCAGTTAGCAGGAAGGATTGCACCGTTCTCAAGAGTAAACGGTGACAGTGGTAGGCCTTATCAGGCCTCTAGTAAGGCAGGTGACAATGCTTAAGCATCAAGGTACTACTAGCCTAGCTGGCTATCAGGTTAAATAGGGGTAAATACGCTCTCCTGAAGGTCGGCTGTCAATTGTAGGCCTCAGTAGGCCTCTTGAACAAGGCGCATTATCAGTTGGAAGGCCTCAAACAGGCCTCACTGGAGGTATGTACCGATGTGCGCATCAGGACAGCTAGCCTGGAGGCTATCAGGTTGTAGGCCTCATCAGGCCTCCCCGAAGGCCCGCTGGTAGGTGTAAGGCCTTACTAGGCCTCCTTGAGGGTGAGCTCTCAGGTTGTGATCACTACCAGAAGCAGGTTGTAGGCCTCATCAGGCCTCCCTGAAAGGCCTGCTGTTAACTCTAAGACCTTACTAGGCTTTCCTGAGGGTGAGTTCCCAGATTGTGGTCGCTCTCAGAGGTAGGTTGTAGGCCTCATCAGGCCTCCCTGAAAGCCTGCTGTTAATTCTAGGCTTTAATAGGCCTCCCTGACTCGAACAAGGTAGTAGGCCTCATCAGGCCTCCCTAAGGTGTTCCTGGGGTCCAGTCATCTGAAACAGTTAGCACGCATTGCAAACAGGTAGCAGGCCTCTCCAGGCCTCCCTAAAGGCTGCTTATCAGGTAGTAGGCCTCCCTTGAGGGCGAGTTCCTTAATCAGGATGCTCGAAAAGCCTGCGTAGCTTGACTGTCGAGTCCCAGATGGTGGTCACTCGAACGAGGTAGTAGGCCCCATCAGGCCTCCCTAAGGTGTTCCTGGGACCCAGTCATTTAGCACGTATTGCAATCAGGTAGTAGGCCTCTCCAGGCCTCCCTAAAGGCTGGTTATCAGGTAGTAGGCCTTAATAGGCCTCCCTTGAGGACGGGTTCCTTAAACAGGATGCCCGACTAGCCTGCGTAGCTTGACTGTCAAGTAGTAGGCCTCCATTAGGCCTCCTTGAGAAAACAAGGGTAACCTCAGCAGGTGGTATTGCTGTCAGGTAGTAGGCCTCACTAAGGCCTCCCTGAGGACGGAGTCCCGAGCCTGGATGCTTGGGTTTCCAGCATGGCTTGCGGTTAGGTAGTAGGCCTCTATAGGCCTCCCTGGAATACCCGCTATCAAGTAGTAGGCCCACAGGGCCTCCTTGAAGTTGAAGTTCCTGAGCTAGGCACTTTGATTACCAGTTCTTTGTGAGAACTTGTGGTAGTTGGGCCTATAGCTGGAGGTTACTCGCCAGGCAGGCTCAGCTGCTCCCCTCAATGAGGGTCGTCTATGAGTGCTCAGCCGCCTGAGCCTGGTCAGACGGTCGTAGGCCTCTCATGAGGCCTCCCTGTTAGATCAGTCCTTAGGCCCTTTCGGCCTCCCTACTGCTTTGAAACACAAGCACCTGGTAGATCCTTGATTTGAGCAGGCAGACTCCCCTCGATAGCAAGGGTTGAAAAGCACTACGCTGAGTGTTGCTCTCTTGGATAACCCGTCTCTGAGTTCCGGGCTAAGTAAGACTGCCTGTGTTTCAGTCCCTTAGCTTGGACGCCCTTTGGGCACCATCCAAAGGCTCTGTTTTGAACAGACAGGGTTGGCTAAACCGAAGTGTCCATAACACTTAGGGCACCAGGTCAGGCCTCCCTGGTGGCACTCGGGAGAACTTTTTCCCGAGTAGTGACTGGCTGGGGTTCCTTCGGGTCCCCTAGCCACATTCCCTTGAAGGGACCCCTTCATTGGAAGTAGTGGTCCCGGGCCTTCGAGCGGTCTAGATGGAACTCCACGCAGTGCGTTAGGGTTCCGTTTAGTTGTATAGCTCGGGCTATGACCGTAGGGAGTGCTGTCACTGTCAGCCCAGGACCTGAGGGGGAATCGCTCAGGTTTTTCTATGAATTACTTGAGTTGACAGTTGTCACTGCCAATGGGCAGACACTCCCCTCAGCATGGTGGCGTTGGTATATCGTTCCCCATAGCGTCAGCTAGACGCAGCGAGAGTTCCCTTTCGAAAGGGAACGTCTAAGGTTACGTATGTAACCTCTGTTCCCTGAGAACAGGGAACGAACGCTGCGTCACGTTGCCATGCTTCAGGGCCTATCTGCCATACAGTCCCTTCAGACGAGAAGATGTGTATGTGTTGGCACGGCGCCTTTTTATACTTCCGGGTCGCACGTTGATGACGTCATGGGCTGACGTCGGTCAAAGACTTTGCCGTGATTCGATAGTAGCTTCAGACACCAGTCACGCCGAGGGCGTTCCCCCATAGCGTCAGCTAGACGCAGCGTTCGTTCCCTGTTCTCAGGAAACAGAGGTTACATACGTAACCTTAGACGTTTTTTTTCTGTATTTTTGATCAAAAGTGCATGTTATGGAGGAATGCTCAGTGCATGCAGGGGTGTGGCCTCAGTTGTTTGTGTGTGTGTGTGTGTGTGTGTGTGTGTGTGTGTGTGTGTGTGTGTGTGTGTGTGATAGAGGTAGATATTCAATTGAAAGCGCATTCAATCTGGTTGTTTTAACCAAGATTATACTGCACATTTTTTTCAAATACATTTAAGTTCCCTGTTACAGGCTAACCTGCATTTTTGGAAATTCACAGTTTATTCCCATTAATTCCCACTGAAAATGTCCAGCCCTGAAAATTCTCGGAATTTTGCAAGCTTAGTGTCAACAGACTGAGGGTATTTGTTGACTACAAATATGTGCATTTATTTAGGTCTATGCTTTCAACTGTTTTTCTTACCATTATTTATATTTGGAATAATTTAATTTCATTATTTATATTCTGTTATCATTTAGAATAAAAACAAACTGATATATTTTTGATTTTGGCAAATCAGCCCCTCCCACACTGGAATTCATCATCAGTGAAGCTCCTCCCACAGCAGTTGATCAATAAATGCTGGAATATTCCCATCAGGCTACAAGTGAAGACGAGCATCAATGCATGAGGAAGAGCTGAAATCTGCAAAGACTGAGTTTATTAAAGAGGACAGTGAGAACACGAGTGATCCAGAACCTGCAGAATGAAACACACTGAAGATCCTGAAGAACAAAGAGGTTGGTGTTCATTCTTCATTCATTCATAATGCTGGAGAACATTCATGTTAGGAAGATACAACACTTCAGCATATTTAGAGAAACAGTTAAACTATCAAATAGGTACAAAAGTTTTTAGTTTTCAACAAAAGCTCAGTAAATGGAGGTTTGAGAAACGTTCATATTGATTGTCAAACTAAATATTATTTTAGCTCTTTCATCTTACATTTATATCTGGTTCACATTTTTTATAGCCATGTTATCAAACTTTTATATCTCAATATAGTTTACAACATATATTAGCAATAAACCCCAAACTGTATCATAAAAACTGAGCCAATGGATTGAGATAATTTTCTTGTCCTCCCATCATGCTTCAGAAAGAGCTCAAGGGCCGTATTCACAAAACATCTCAAGGCTAAAAGTAGTTCCTAACTTGCCGATTTAAGAGAAACTCTTAAAAGTAATGGGTGTCAATCCTAATTTTAGGCACTATACAATATACAAAGACACTATACAATATTGATAAGAGATGTATCTTTAATAAAAAATAATGTCAGATTACCTGTGACAGTTGTTTTTACAAGTTTACACTTACAAATGATCGAATAGAGTAAAAAAATATAAGCATATTAGGTGCACTGTCCGAAGGGATCGAGGGGTCCGAGCTTGGGATTTAGCCCAAACCCAGAGTTCTGCCCCACATTGCAGACCGCATTACTCTTAGCTTAAGACTTATCTCTATTCCATAGTAAAAGTTGCTCTCAGCAGCTTTGTGAATATGTTTTAAGAGAAAACTCTTAACTAAGAACTTTTACTGCCTTTTAGGAGAACTCTTAGTGCTAGGATAAAATGTTTTGTGAACACGGCCCCAGATAAGTAGCGATACTGATTTTTGTATAACCAATACAGATTATTTGCATGTTTATGTCCCTCATAACCAATATACAGAACCAATATTTATTTTCAATATTTTATTTGTTTTTGACAATTAGAGCAATAGCACTGAACTATAAAACTGATTATCAAATACAAAAAAATAATAAAGTTAAATAGAGAGCATAAAGTAAAGTAAAGTGCAGTCAGTCTTTTTCCTAAATAACAAGAATAAAGCATGTAATAAAAATACTTCAAACACATTCAAAAAACATAAAGTCTAAATCCCCTGAATAAAACCAACGCTGCTTCAGTGTAGTTTAATAATCCCAGTTGCATCTTTTATTTGTAACAACAGCATTTATATAACCTATATGCGAAATATGCTCCGGGTTTGAAGCCAATCAGGATAGGGGGATTATTAGGAGGTCATGCTGGACAGAGGCCAATGGGCAAATTTGGCCAGGATGCCGGGGTTACACTCCTACTCTTCAGAAGGACATCCTAGGATTTTTAATGACCACAGAAAGTCATCGTTTTGGACGTACCTCTGAACACAGTAGCTCCCTCCAAGTGCTCCTTCAGAGCAGCGTCCAACGACGAGGCGAAGTTAACAAGGCCCCTAAAAATGCCTGGGTTTTCAGAGGCTTCAGTCTCGTCGTGGCCACGCAAAGCCAATTCAAAGGCACCACAAAATTTTACACAGTCAATCAGTTTAGAAAGAATATATCGATTCTTGTCCACTTCCTCATTGTGCCTTCTTATACAAAGTCGATGGCCATCATCCAACTGAGTAGCAATGTTAGCCTTCCCCAGCAACGCAAATTTCAGGCAGTTGTCCATATGCATCTTTGTGTGTTCGTGTTTTCTTATTTTTTCCGAAAAATGTTTCATGTCCTGAACACCGTTTTCACACCAGGCTCGATCGGTCACTGCAGTTTTAAAAAGCAAACAAGGGAAGCAAAACACCGGTTAGCCACGGCTTCCTAGTGCACAATGTCCGTGAAAAGCCTCTAGTATAAGACGCTTCCTTGTCTTTCACCTGCTGTCTGATGTTAATTTGTGGCTGGTCCGGTCCCATTTCTTTTATTTTTTGTTTTTCAGCCAGTGGTCTTCTTTCAAACGGAGTTTGAAGAAGAGTTTGCACAGTTTCTTTCTCATGTGACGCCGGCGCCATTGTCAACTCGAATCTCACTGCCACGTGACCACACCAAACTCATGTTATTCTCCGATGGGCGCAGAGGCAAAGCGCCCATCGAAGAATTATTACTGCGCGTCACTGATTGGTTGAATTGATCATATTTAGTGACGTTTTATAGCATATCAGCGCTCCATTGGTTAGATCCCCCCCCTCCATTCTAGTGTGAAAAACACGTAAGTTTTTTTCAAACTTAATTTTTTTTTTTTTACTTGGTAGGAGGGGCGGCGCCCCAGCGCCCATAATAGATCAGCCGCCCCTGGTTAAAATTTAACTCTTTCTGGAGTTAAAATACTAATCCTACGGAGAGTTACTGTAACTCTGAAATGTAGTTCATTATAATTTAAACTTCTTACCAGTGTTAAAAATTAACACTTAAAACATATTTTATTTAACACTTCTTAAAGTTAACATTTATTTAACACAATATGTTTTATGTGGAAATGACTACACTGAACACCATAATCTTGATTTACTGCCTTTATTTGAGCAAATTCACACATTTGGTTCAGAAATTCAATGCATGCTGTCATACTGTAAAATCTAACAGCAAAACATATAGGCAGCTAACAGAGTGAATTACGTTACCTCGTCGGCATTAAAGTTAGTTTGTGGAAGCTGAACAGGTTTCTTGAGCTGAGTCGCCACTTCAATTTGACGGCAAAACACTCATTTCACGAGTTCACACTTACATCAAATTAAATGGAGTAAAGATTATGCGTATTTGGCGTGCTGTCCAGGGGAGGAATTTTGGCCCCCCATCCCCGCGATAGGATTGGTCTAGAACTAGACTGTATTTCATTATAGATTGAGTTGACGTCTAATAGGTTTTTATTCAATCAAAGTGAGGAGATGGGGTGGTGGAGGGATGCTAAGAAACTGTCAACGAAAGGAAGGTGAGTCAGCTGTATATAAACACTGCTCCTGTTGTTGATTGAATTGCTTAGTTTAGTATGCTCCACTCGTGTTTAATTAGGTTTTAATTATCTGGACGTGCTCCACTTGGGTTTGCTTAGGTTACATTATCTGGCGTGCTCCATTGTTTAGATAGGTTTAATTATCTGAACGTGCTCCTCCCGAAATTAGTTACTAAAACTTCACTTTCAGAAACACGGTGAATGGAAAGACGGTTAGCTCGTTTACATCGACAAAAAGCCTGGGCAATTAGCCATTTCAAATTTTGAAACAAGTTATACGTTCATACGTTGCCATGGTCGTTGACGTTAGTACACAGTATATAACGTAACAGCTACGACAAAACGTGTTTGTCAGAAAATATAGAACATGTTGAAATAGTTTTTTTTTGTATATATATATATATATATATACACACTTTTACCTACCTCACGACGAAGCACATAAGTCCATTATTTGTACTGCAGAACCAGGGTCGTGTCGTGACACACTACTCAAAATGTAACTCCAGATGTAGTGTTAAAACACGCTCCTGAACACCAATGAATGAACGCCAAAATATAACACACACGGTAGTCAAAATTTAAAAAATTATCATTCACTCATTCACACTTTTTTGTCTAACTCATGATTTTTCAACTCCTGAAATTTGCTGTGTATCAAGCTAGTTAAACGTGTTTAATGTGTGAGTTTTGGATAAAATGCAGTCATATTATGGGCTGTTGGCATGAATTGTACTCATGATGGAGCAGTAGTGGAGAGAGTAAAAACCACAACGCTCCGACTTTTTAAAAAAATCCACTCCTCACTCCATTTAAAATTACTCCGCTCCGACTCCGCTCACATACTCCGGTTACTACACCCTACAGTTTGCTAGCTAGCTATGCCTTCATCATGTAAATGCATATTACCTGGTTGGGATAATATACAAAACAATGATATGATGAAGATGTGGGTTAATTTTGGGTTAGTTTTGTAAAGAGCCATCTTGATGGAGAGTTGACGATCACACCAACTCTGCAATGATAATTTTACACCTAATCATTTTACAAACTTTCATCTGAGACAACTGGGATTCACTGATAATCCTCTGATACCGAAATGACTTATCTCCTATCTTGCCGACGAGGTGATTTCTTTTGTTTGTGCATCAGTATGACTCATTTGAGAAGTAATTTGAGGGAGATGGCATCTTTCTTACGAGTGGGTGTGGTTTCAGAGCAGATACCATACATGCCCCCAGCGTTTGAGAGCAGAGAATACTGCTTACTTTATCAAGATTTTGATAAATGATTTCATTTACTTGGCAGTTTCTCTGATGTGACAAACTCAGAACACATTTGAATATTGCTTTACAGGGACTATGTAAAACACAACAACGAAACAGTGCACTAACAAACTCGCTTAAATATGCGGCTTTACATTTCACTTTGAAGCCGAATCTTTCGCCGTCGTCTTGTCAGCTCCTCACTCTTGTGATGAATGAGATATGACGGCTGGTCATTGAGCAGACACGTTCAGTTTGAAATTGTAGTGTCTGTTCTCTAACTGAACTAAATGATTTTATTACTATACATTTTTTTCTTTGATTTCAGACATGATGGATGAGAGCGCGGAGAGTGAAGAACTGAGTGAAGTGGAGGAGGAACATCATGTCAAACCTGGAGAAAAACCTTTGAGTCCCTCAAAGACTACAAAGACATTAACCTCTTAACAAGCGCCCCATTTTTGTGGAATTTTTTGAAAACGATATACCCAAATGAAAATGTCTGCAGCTCTTAAACCCTATGGTCTATATTCATAAACCTGGTCTTATTTTAAACTAGACACTTGAAATATTGCTACCCAAGAGTCATAATAACTCAAAGTAATATGGGAACAGAGTAATATACATGTAAATATACATGTAAGTGACTCACGTTTTTTGTTTTTTGTATTCACTTAAGGAAAAAAATATTATAATTTAATGTTAAGAGCCTGAAAATAACTTAAATATAAAACTGAATGTCTAATCATGTCATGATTCAAATATGAGGATGATTCTCTCAGTAATGTAGCTTCTGTGAGCTTTTATGTCAAGAAAAGTCTAGGCGTCATTTCAAAAAGGCCATTTATTTCAGAACATTTGCTATTGTAAAGAGTAGTTTTTCATTCAAATAAATCTGCAATAAACTGCAATATACTACTAATTATAATGGATAAACAGTTACTGAAAAACTAAAGCAACTATTTACAGAGATTACAAAGTGTAAAAAACTCATTTAGCTGATGGGAAGCGTCAGTGAGAGACAGCGCGCTCCACTGGAGTTGCGCCATGGAGAACGTGCAGCCAGCGCGCAAACTGTATTCACCAAAGCCTACTTACGCAAACTGCGCAAGATAATGCCTTTTGATTGGTTACTAAGTCCATCAATCAAACCTTTGTTGGAAAGGCATTGGCTGGGCACCGAGTGCCTTTATCCAACGAAAACCATGGGCGCAATGATTGACAGCTCACCAAGCCTGTAAGGCACTTCCTCTATATGATGCATCCCAGAAGAGTCTCTGATTGAAGGAGAGAGACGGGGGAGGGCTTAAAATACGTGGGAGAAGCCATTCTAGCAGGGGGAGTTTGCCAGACACGGAATAGAATCGATATTTCATTGAAAATGGACATGATTGATCACGCTAACTCAAAACTCTCTTGCAAACAACGGAGGATTTTTAGTTTTTTCCCTATTTTTTCGTTGTTTTGGATTAAAAAGTGGGATGCATTTTGAAGAGTGGACTCTTACACAGAGATGTATGCGGGTGTTTATTGGATTCGTCCGATCTGATCTGAACGACAGGAGATGAAAGATGAGTAACGCTGATATTTTTCTAATGTTTACATGGCTGGTCCTTTAGGGTTTCATTTAACCCTTTCCTCTCTGATGTATTTATTGCAAAAACAAGTTCAGAACATGAATCTTGAGTGTTTTAGCTTTCAAATGATGCATAGTTTGTGATAGTTGATTGAATATTTTGTATAAAACAAAAGTAAATAAAAGTACACACACCCCCACTTCCGTCAACCCCCCCGTCCACGAACCGGTGCGGGTTATTAATAAAGAAAACAAGAGCCAAGAAATCTACAACCTGCACTCTGTGTGGAAAGAGTTTTACAACCAAACAATGTCTGGAGCGGCACATGAGAGTACACACTGGAGAGAAGCCGTTCACATGTGATCAGTGTGGAAAGAGTTTCACAAGGAAACAAGCTCTAGTGATTCATTTGAGGATCCACACTGGAGAGAAGCTGTTTTCATGTGATCAGTGCGGGAAGAGCAGCACACAATCATCAAACCTTTATTTTCACATGAGAATCCATAAGGGAGAGAGGACGTTAACATGTGATAAATGCGGCAAAACATTTCTTAGTGCATCAAACCTGAAGGCACACCTGACAGTTCATACGAAGGAGAAGCCACATTCATGTTCTGTGTGTGGAAAGAGTTTTTCACTGCTACAAAACTTACTTAGACATGAGAAAACACACACTGGTGTGAGAGAGTACATGTGCTTTGAGTGTAAGAAGACTTTTATTTCAGGGAGTGATTTAAAGGTGCACCAGAGAATTCACACTGGAGAAAAACCTTACAAGTGTTCACACTGTGACAAGAGATTCAGTCAGTCATCAAAGCTGAAAAGACATGAGAGGATTCACACTGGAGAAAAACCTTACAAGTGTTCACACTGTGACAAGAGATTCAATCAGTCATCAGATCTGAAAACACATGAGAGGATTGACACTGGAGAAAAACCTTACAAGTGTTCACACTGTGACAAGAGATTCAGTCAGTCATCAGCTCTGAAAACACATGAGAGGATCCACACTGGAGAAAAACCTTACAAGTGTTCACACTGGGACAAGAGAAGCAGTCGGTCATCAGCTCTGAAAACACATGAGAGGATTCACACCGAAGAGAAGCCGCACACGTGTGATCAGTGTGGAAAGAGTTTCTCTACTAAAAGTTACCTGAACAAACACATAACACATCACCACAATCCATGTGGGGATAGTTTCGCTCAGTCTTTATTCACTAGTACGAAGAACAATCAGTCTGAAGTCACAGTGAGTAGTTCATCTTTATGTGTTGAGAAACACAGTCTCTTCTGTGTAAGTTAGTTTCTTATCAGTCACAGTGAGCGACAGGATATTTTGTTGGTTGATCTCACATCATGTCTGTTGGAAATGAAACTTGTTTGTTTTGGGCAGAACTATCAGAAAGCATCTGGAAGGAGAGGACAGAGAGAACGCCAGTGATCCAGAACCTGCAGAATGAAACATCATGAGACTGAAGAACAAAGAGGTTGGTGTTTATTCTTCATTCCTCATTCATTCATCATGAGACTGAACAACATACTGATGCTCACCAGATTTACCAATCTAGTGATTTATTTATTTATCAGCCGTTGTCGAGCAGATTTGATGGTATTAAAATGACTATTGAACTCTTCAGTGATCTTGACTTTGAGCTTCACATTTGTCTCTCATTTGAAATCTTGCATGATTTAATGTTTCTTTTAGACCTGATGGACGTGATCAAGAAAAAAGAAAAAAAAAGAATCTTTCACTGCCCTCTAATAATGATTCACATGAGGATCCACAGCGGAGAGAGACACGTGATCAATGCGGGAAGAGTTTCACTCGTTCCTCCTGTAAAGTCCACCCACTGGCTCAATGACGAAATCCAGCAGCTGGTCGAAGGACTTCTGCGTGTATGTCTTTTCTGGCGCTTCTGTAAAAATCACTTTAATTCATTAAAATGTGAAGATCCATTTCCTCAAATCTGACTCCATATATATATAAGTTAATCTGACTCCAATTTCATGTGACTCCATAAAATGTTTTACGTTTAGAGTTTATCAGCTGATTTTAAGATTAGTTGCGATTTAATTTAGATCATTGATTTTCTTAGTATCACTTATTTTCAAATATTAATATCCTCCATGGGACACGGAGTCGCAAATAGGCTAAGCGTCCGGATATTCGCTTGCTCTAACGGTCACAGATTAATCAGTTCTGATATTACAGAGGATTGCAGGGTGAACTATCTTACCTCTAAGTGAGTCACACATGTACACTCATAATAAAACATGTAATTTTAGTGATAGTCACGGAAACTGCAACTTATAATAACAGTGACAGGTCAGAAATCAGGTTTTCCCTCATGCATGGCTCAATGCTCCCGCTATGGAGTTCCCAGTATGACCTGCCCTGACAGAGAGATCTGCGGTAACTCCTACAAAACTCCGCATAGACAAGAATAAAATAATGATTTCAGAAGAATACAAGATAAATCAAAATTAATGTTTATTTAGCCAGGCAAAATATCAAATAAAGGAATTTAAAAATCCAACATACACAACTGATCAGCATAGAAGACAATTCATAATTACCAATTAATAGTATCAAAATAGTATCAAAATAGTTTCAAAGAGTCATACCTGGCAGTAGAGACACACCGCAACAGTGTGGGAAGTTCTGATTACAGATGCTTCCTTGAGCGGTTTGTCAATTCCCCTTAAATACTCACCCAGAATAAAAGAACAATAAACATTCAGCACCCAAATATTTATGCAGCTTTTGGTGGAACTTTTCTCGTGCCCAAATGGTCACACCTATTTTGGGGGGATGACAACAAATGTTTATCAATGAGCATCTCCCACACCAGGAGAACAAGCATTGTTTTCTTTATTTGAACCTGCTCTACTGATGTGGGACTGAAACCTCTTTACCATTCGCACCAACAGTATTTTTTATTGACCCTCAAGAAAAGGCCTGCAGGGTCTGAGATTTGCATGATTGTCTAAGCCCTGAGAAAGAGAGGGTGAAAAAGGTCAGGCCTCAGCAGGGAGAGGAGATAAGGTTGAAACAGGTGGTGTCCTGTTTTCTCTTGTAGATCTCCTATTCAGATGAGTGGAGTTTTATTGTCTTATTGCACCTTAGATCTTGTGAGTTCATTTCCAGGTGAAATCCATTCTTACAGACCGCCCTTGGCCCTTTGGGGCAGATTCAGAGCAGTCCCCGAGGGGCCACTTTTCAGGGATTTCTTGAACGTTTGTTTACAGCTGCACTTTCCGTAGGGCTGGCACCTGTAATGGGCTGAGTGCGATGGCCACGTTGGTTGAAGTGCGCATCGCTCGAAGAAGACATCTGAAGTAACAGCACTGGCAGAGGGTGAATATGAAGATGAGCACACTGGCGATGGCACATCCACGGAACATCCAGTCCCACCAGGTGTAGGCCTCCCGCGCAGAGCGGGTAGAGGAACTGGACAGGATCTCTGCAGTCTTTTTTGCCAGATTGGCCTCTACTTGTGCTTGGTTGAGATGATATTCCGTCTGTGAAAGCAATTTTTGTACCAAGTCCATTGTGTTGACCAAACCTTGTGTGCTTTGTTCATAAAAAGTGTCCTCCCACCAAGGGGAAACGTTTGCGTCCATTGGTACCCTTCCCAGGATGTTTATCTGACCCATTGAAAAGTCCTCTTTCACTTCTAAACAGAAAGTGTGGTTCGCAGGGCAGGTCAGACCTCCGTAGGTGAAGGAATTCATCTCACTAACGACGCACCACTGTGTGTGAGACACTTGAACAGCATCAGAATGACCATGCAATGACTGGACATTAACAAGCTTAGAGTCTTTAGGAGAAAAAGGCTGCAAAGTGTTGCAAGTGCAAATAATGTAACTTGATGTTTCATGACAATAGGTGCGAGTGGTAAACAAAGTTTCAGTGCCTTTCAAAGTCATATACCCCGTAAGATGGTCCCATTTAATAATTTGATCTTTCACTACAACGCCAATAGAGCGTATGGTAGTGGAATCTAGGTAAACCTGATCTGGGTGAATTAAAGGGAAAGTGGCAAAGAACCCAATACATCCAATACATTCAGTACCAGTATACATCATTAGTGTTGATAATAATTCAGAGTACTTAATATTTTTCATTTTCTCTGATGCAAGCCATCTATGCAAATCTAAAATTTCAATAAGATCATTTAAAACATGTCTAGGTGTCTTATGGAGACGAAGATCTAAAATCTCTTGTCTTGCTGCAGTAAATAAATCTTGTGCATACAACCTACAGGCTAAGTCATGCTCGATGGTACGGGTCTGATTGAAAATTGTCTGGCTGATCGTCAGAAGCGCCTGCGCTTCAGATCGGACAGCTTTGATAATATTCTCATTGCTATTAGTGATGTGTTGAAAACCAGTGGCCACCTGATTTGCCAACCATGTTGAAAATTGAGATTGACCTGTTATTTTGTAAGTGTTGGATATAGAATTGACTGAACCAAAAAGGCCTGCTATATTTCCAAAAAGATCTCGTTTAGTGCGAGCAGGTGGAATTTGGACTGCAAGTCTGGTTTTCAGAAACTAAATCATCGATGCGTGACTGTAGCCATGTGTATGTTTTGTCATCAACTTTACAGTGTTCTACATAAGCAGACAAAATATTAGAGATATTATACGTCACATGTGTTATTACAAGATTTACATCATGAAGCAAAGTCTTATTTACATTTCCTTTGATCAGACCACCAGGAGGAGTGGGATGTAATTTTGGACACTGTGTGGGTTTCCTGTATCCACAGGTAGTCAAATTAAAGCAATAGTTTAAAGTCCATGAACAATTGTGAGGGCTTGTAAAATTGTCCATATTTGCCTCACATTTTCCCACACAATATGTTCCTTCTTTCCGACCGGTCCAAACAAAAGTTTTTACAATGTTACTTGGTGTCTTGATTAGATCAAAAAGAAGTTCAGTAAACTTCAAATGTGTATCATTATGTGTTGTTCTGTGTGTGCACCTATATCTTGTTGGTTCTAGATCAGTAATGGAATAACATTTTCTGGGATCTGTGCCATAATTGTTTGTCGTATAAAATACATCCATCCCGCCAACTTTTGAATCTGGGTATTCTTTAAATTGATCCCAGGTTGTCTGGTTATGGTGCATTTTCGGTGCTTGTGCGTAGCTAGTGAGGTTTTGGTATGGGAGATGGGTAGAACCCGCGTTACAGCAGATTTTTGTGATGCAATTTGGTTCCGGTGCTAATCCGGGGGGCCATGTGACTACTTCTTTGTATGTAATTGGAGTGTAAGATGTGAATGGCCCCTTAAAGTATTTCCATACCCATCTCTCACATCCTAAGGTGTGTGTGAGTGTGATGCGTTGTCCTAATTCGATGCAGGCTGGTCCGGATATTTCCCGGGCGTCCGGCCTCCATGGAAGTGCAGTGATTGTCCTGAGAAGGAAGAAGATCATAATTAATTCACTGAACCTTTGAATGGTTTACACTGGGACATGTGGTACCATCTTAATTTTCCTCTGATAGTCACGGCCACGCAGCTATTGCAAACAGCTTTAATTTCATAGGGCCCGTGCCATCTAGGGGAAAATGCGTTTTGTTTCACAAAGACGCGTACCATCACCACATCCCCTTCTGAAAATTTTGTTTCAGAGATTGGATTAAAGTGTGCATCATTTGACAGGTCTGACTGTTGTTGTTTCAGTCCAGCCTGTGCGTACAGCACCTTCAATCTTTCTTGCAATTTCACCAACACAGTCTGCTGAGTTGAAAGCATGAGAGGCCCCAGGTCTGCTGGGGAAATTTCTGGATCAATGGGCAACTTCATCACCCTTCCAGTCATAAGCTCATATGGGCTAACGCCTGTAGCTTTTGATGGGGTTGCTCGCAGTACAGTCAGAACTGTGGGTAAAGCATCAATCCACCTGTTTTGGTGTTGTGCTATTTGCTTTGCAATATTTTCTTTTACCGTGCGGTTAACACGTTCAACAAAGCCCGAACTTTGTGGACGGTAGGCCACGTGGAATCGTTGCTTGATGTTCAGTATTTTGCACATGTTTTTCATCACTTGTCCAGTAAAATGAGTTCCCTGATCAGATTCAATTTGAATTGGTGCTCCCCAAAGAGGGATGATTTGGTTCGCCATCACACGTGCCACAGTATTTGCCGTGTTATTACGAGTGGGAATTGCTTCAACCCATTTTGAGAATTTATCAATTATCACGAGGCAATACCGATACCCCCCTTTGGTACTGGATAGCGGACCAATGAAATCTAATTGCAAGGACTCCCAGGGCCCTTTCGGTGGTTCTGGCCTACGCAGGTTTGTTCGGCCTTGCTTTCCCTGGTTGATTGTGGCACACACCATGCAGGTGCTGCACCATCTTTCAATGTCAGCTGTCATTCCCGGCCACCAAAACTGATTTTGTATCAACTGTGTTGTTTTTTTCGCCGATACATGCGCATAATCATGATACAATTTGATTATTGGTTTTTGGAGGGCTTCTGGAACGACAAATTTTTCATCTCGGATTACTATGCCTTCGAGTACTTTTACCATCTGATCATGTTTCAAGTGAGGTACAAGTTCTCCATCAGAGACCCACAGATCTTGTTGATACTGTTTGAGGTCAATTGGTGTGACTTGGACAGCACTTGCTACAGAAGCAGAGGGTGTTTCTCTTTGCCACTGATCACCTTTCACAGCAGCCAGCTTAGCCAATTGGTCAACAACATTATTGTTTTCCTCATGGACATCCGGATTTTTGTTGATGTGTGCGCGCACTTTCACAACGGAAATGGGAGCTTCTCGCGCTTGTATTTCTTGCCATATTGACGTTATGGTGTTGAAATGTTTTATAGGCGTTCCGGCCGAAGTTAGGAATTTTCGCAACTGCCACTGAGCCATAAAATCAGTTACAACACCAAACGCATACCGACTGTCTGTATACACGCACAACGGTTCAGGGTGTGCCTTAATTGCTTCTAGCAATGCAATGAGTTCGGCTTCCTGTGCGGATATGTTAGATGGTAATTTAAACAACAATTGTTGCCTCGCATCTGTTTCAGGAAGATGGGGGGCCCACACTGCACATCCAGCATAAAAATGACCATTTTGACAGAATCGCGAACCATCTATGTACACAGGGGCTTGGCCTGGTAATGGCTGGTCATGTACAAGGCTTTGTGCCTCTTTTACAGGCTGGCATGTGTGTGGGCTTCCCTCAACATCCCCGAGCAGATGCGGCAAAATTCGTGTGTTCTTAATGGTAATTTCACGGGCTTGAATGTCTGCTAGCCATCTCGCTAATCTTTGGGAAGAAACTCCCTTTATTCGGCCCTGTAACAGCATTCGTACCGGCGTGTGCATTGTGTGTACAACAACAGGCTGAAAACCTACAATGGGTTCTGTTGTTTTTAGCATCCAATGCACCGCTAGAACATGCTGTGTACATGCGTCGAATCCTTGCTCGACCAGAGATTTTTTCCGGCTATAATAAGCGATTGGACGCAGTTTTCCCCCATATTCTTGAGCTAAGACTCCGCTTAGTGTGCTGTCATGCGCGTCTACTTGAATGTGGAAAACTTTTGAAACATTGGGCAATCCCAGGGCAGGCGCTGAGCACAAACGCTGTTTTAAATCAGTAAAAGCTTGTTCGTGTTCGTCAGTCCATTCAAGGACCTCGCTTGGTTTTGTTTTGCCTTTTAGAAGCGAGTACAACGGTGCCGCGGTGTTTGCAAAATCAGGGATAAATTCTCGCAAATAGTTTGCGGTTCCTAATACTTTTTGCAGCGAGTTTAAAGTATGAGGTCGAGGCAGTTCGGCAATGCATTTCTTTCTATCGTCTGTCAAAGCTCTGTGGCTTTGCGTCAGAATGTATCCTAAATAGTGTACCTCTTTTAGTGCAATCTGGGCTTTTTCTTTGTTCATTTTAAAGCCTGCGTCGCCTAACATCTGTAACACTTCGTCAACCAGCTGCAAGTGGTTCTCAAGTGGCCCTTCTGTTGCTATCAGAATGTCGTCTACATAGTGAACGACCTTGCCATTCCCTAGTAAGGGGCTGAGCACATCTGCCACAGCTCTGTGAAAAATGGCTGGGCTGTTGTGAAGGCCTTGTGGCATTCGTTCCCATGTATACTGCATTTGATTGACAGTAAATGCTAACTTCCATTGGTCTTGTCGTTTAACTTTAAGAGACCAGAAACCATTTTTGATATCAAGCACTGTGAACCACGAAGCATTGGTTGAAACTTGTGATAAGATGGTAGCTGGATTTGCCACTATTGGCGTCGCTTTAGGTAAAACTTTGTTAAGACGCTGATAATCAATGCACAAACGCCATCTACCGTTAGGTTTTGGCACAGGAAGGCACGGAGAATTTGTAGTTGAACTGCATCGCCTAACTATTCCTCTCGCCTCAAGCTGTTGCACTATCTCATGAACAGCGACTTCCGCCTCTGGCTTAATGCGGTATTGCTTTTGTGGAGGAGGGGGCTCTCCTTCGATGCAAACCTCAAAGTCAACAAGGCCGCAGTCGTGTTCATGATCAGCCCAAACATTGCTGTGTTTGCTGATGAGAAGTTGAATTGGATCTGTGCTGGATATGGACATAACGTTTGCAATGCCTTTAGGCAGGCATTTCTTTGTAGTTTTATTCGTTTGTAGTTCAATTTGCTTTTCAAAACAATGAATCACAAAGCCGTGTTTTCTCATAATGTCCATTCCCAGCACAGTTCCTTCACTATTATCTGGTAAATACCAGAATTGTTCTGTTAGCACTACCATACCTAGATCGAGTTTAACTGGTATTGTTTGCGTTGCCGTCATCAAAGTATCGCCTATACCTTTAATTTGAATTGTTCTCGTGCTTAGGGGTAACGGAATGTTTGTGCAAGAGCAGGCGGCTCCAGAATCAATGAGAATGTTAACTAACCGGCCTCCAAGATTAGCTCGTATTTTGATTCGATTACCGCTTGTGATAACGCTTCCTATAGCAACGGAGGCCACGTACCCCTATTGGGGTTTGCTATGTTTTGCTAGCAGGACAGCGAGCTCTGCCTGTAACGTGTTATACGGCCTTACTTGGTTCAAGGGCTGTTCTTCAGTTTGGTTTAAGCCGTTTTCTGAAGTACTTTTCTCTGCAATCAAATTCCCTAACCGCCTCAGAATTTCACTGTCACTTTTAGAGTGCAAGATTTGATTGTCTTGTGACGTTATTCGCTTCAATTTGAGACAATCCTGAATGGTGTGATTGATTTTCTTGCAATACTTACACCGAGGTATTACTCGAGGTTGAGAGCTAAGACTTTTAACACCCTTTCCTTCTGCTAACCATTGTGTTGTTGCAACGAAACGAGTTTTGTGTTGTTTTAGTCTGGCTTCTATTTTGGAAGCCCAATCCGCCAATGACCGGTAGGTATTCTCTGGTGGATCGGCTCCGTGAATTAATGCCTGCTGAATATGGGGTCCAGCGTTATTTTTCAGGAGTTGTAGTAACACTTCCTGATCACGCTGTGCATCCTCTAATCCCGAATGCTCTTTATATGTTACCCATAAGCGCTCAGCATAAATTTCAAACGGTTCTTTGTTGGCTTGTTTTATTTCTAAAATCCTATTCCACTCAGCATGTGTTGGTCCCCTAAGCTCTAATAAAACCTCCCTTAATCTTTCATAGACTTCATCGTCTCCCTCATCTTCTTGTTTGATTACAATTTCGCCATTTCTTAATTCGCGGGGCATTTTTGGTTTTAGATCGTCTGGAATAGTAAGGAGTGCTACTTGCCAAACATCTCTGACCTCTAATTTGTACACCGATGCTTGTAACATTAAGTTGTCCCAGTAGGGTTGGAAAGGGCCTTTTCGGGGCATCATTCCCACAACATCTTTGTGTTTGGTGCATTCTTCGCACGTTAACGGACGGCTAATTGTAGTGACTTCATCATCAGCGTTAGTCATTGTCTTAAGCACAGCAATTTTCACGGGTTTTCGGAGAACCGTGCCTGATTTAATTCGAGTCATTACAGGACTACGTTGTTTTGGCTCGTCGGGCATGCTTTGCACATTAGCGGGCGCTGAAGAAAGTTCACACTCTCTCAGATCCAGCTGTCCTTGCATACTGAATGAGAGAGCTGCTACATCATCTTCATCGCTATCACTATTTATCTCACTACCAAATTTACTATTTATCGCAGCGACTCTTACCGCAGATACAGGAAATCCTGCTGATTTACAACAATCCTCGAGCGCGGACGTGTACTTTTTATCTAGTTGACGCTTCTTTTCAAGCTTTTTCATTTGTGTTTCCATCGCGTCGCCCTGTCTTGCCCAAGTTTGTTTATCATACACAGATGCTTCGACCTGTGCTTTGAGTTTTTTCAGCTCGTCTGATCGCTGCGATTCTAGCTCTTTGATGCTCGCTATCACACGTTCGTTTTCCGCAATAGTTTTCAAATCATTTCGACGTAGTAGATAGACGATCGCGACTAGAGTTTTCTTAAAAGGACCTTTAGTTTCCAATCCTCGGCCCTCAGTATTGTACCAAGCTAAAATTTGATCATTGTTCCACTCAAAATCTAATCCCTTGTTAATCAAGCGAACGAGGAGATCTTTAATTTGTATTGCGTGAGCGTCCATTACCTTCTGATCTACGCTGGAGCTACCATTTCCCTGATAAGCCATGTTGTTTTCTAATATCTTAAACACCACCGGATTTCTACGGTCTCCGGTCTATGATGAGTATTCCGACTCGTTCTACAAATGTGTCTATATTGAGTGCGTCTAGGCTTTCCCTCAACACTTTCTAAAAGGAAACAAATGAACTTACCAGGACAGCTGTAGACAGAGAAGAAGAACCTCAAACCTCATCTCACTCAGTTTGGATCTGAATTGTCGCGCCAAAAGACGTCACTCTCCTGAGACTGGGAGATCACGTCGAGGTCACCACTTTGTAAAGTCCACCCACTGGCTCAATGACGAAATCCAGCAGCTGGTCGAAGGACTTCTGCGTGTATGTCTTTTCTGGCGCTTCTGTAAAAATCACTTTAATTCATTAAAATGTGAAGATCCATTTCCTCAAATCTGACTCCATATATATATAAGTTAATCTGACTCCAATTTCATGTGACTCCATAAAATGTTTTACGTTTAGAGTTTATCAGCTGATTTTAAGATTAGTTGCGATTTAATTTAGATCATTGATTTTCTTAGTATCACTTATTTTCAAATATTAATATCCTCCATGGGACACGGAGTCGCAAATAGGCTAAGCGTCCGGATATTCGCTTGCTCTAACGGTCACAGATTAATCAGTTCTGATATTACAGAGGATTGCAGGGTGAACTATCTTACCTCTAAGTGAGTCACACATGTACACTCATAATAAAACATGTAATTTTAGTGATAGTCACGGAAACTGCAACTTATAATAACAGTGACAGGTCAGAAATCAGGTTTTCCCTCATGCATGGCTCAATGCTCCCGCTATGGAGTTCCCAGTATGACCTGCCCTGACAGAGAGATCTGCGGTAACTCCTACAAAACTCCGCATAGACAAGAATAAAATAATGATTTCAGAAGAATACAAGATAAATCAAAATTAATGTTTATTTAGCCAGGCAAAATATCAAATAAAGGAATTTAAAAATCCAACATACACAACTGATCAGCATAGAAGACAATTCATAATTACCAATTAATAGTATCAAAATAGTATCAAAATAGTTTCAAAGAGTCATACCTGGCAGTAGAGACACACCGCAACAGTGTGGGAAGTTCTGATTACAGATGCTTCCTTGAGCGGTTTGTCAATTCCCCTTAAATACTCACCCAGAATAAAAGAACAATAAACATTCAGCACCCAAATATTTATGCAGCTTTTGGTGGAACTTTTCTCGTGCCCAAATGGTCACACCTATTTTGGGGGGATGACAACAAATGTTTATCAATGAGCATCTCCCACACCAGGAGAACAAGCATTGTTTTCTTTATTTGAACCTGCTCTACTGATGTGGGACTGAAACCTCTTTACCATTCGCACCAACAGTATTTTTTATTGACCCTCAAGAAAAGGCCTGCAGGGTCTGAGATTTGCATGATTGTCTAAGCCCTGAGAAAGAGAGGGTGAAAAAGGTCAGGCCTCAGCAGGGAGAGGAGATAAGGTTGAAACAGGTGGTGTCCTGTTTTCTCTTGTAGATCTCCTATTCAGATGAGTGGAGTTTTATTGTCTTATTGCACCTTAGATCTTGTGAGTTCATTTCCAGGTGAAATCCATTCTTACACTCCGTTCTGAAATCACATCTGCCTTCATTCTGAAGAAGAGCCCCAGAAAACTCACACCTTTCGAGGCATCGTTCAGGAGCTGAAGAAGAGGCTGTTACACTTTTAACAGAGACATGCGTGATATTCAAATGACGATTGTTTTCATTGATCATTTGTACGATGGGATTGGCGCCATGCGTTGCCTTTGAGTCTCGCTCTGCTATGTTTTTGTTTATGCTTGTAAAGATTAATGTCCACTTATTATAGGCATATTTGGGCTTGTTATTTTTCCAATATTAAAGGGTTAGTTCACCCAAAAATGAAAATTCTGTCATTAATTACTTACCCTCATGTCGTTGGACACCCGTGAGACCTCTGTTCATCTTCGGAACACAAATGAAGATATTTTAGTTGAAATCTGATCGCTCTGAAAGGCCTCCGTTGGCTCAATGGCACGTTACACTCTCAAGACCCTTAAAAGGTACTAAAGACGTCGTTACAAAGTCCATCTCACTACAGTGGTTCTACAATAACTTTATGAATCGGCGACAATAGTTTTTGTGCACAAAAAACCCCTAAATAACGACTTACATAGTGATGACGATTTCAAAACACGGCCACATGAAGCTTCAAAGCGTTATGAATCAGTGAGCCGAATGATGATTCGGATCGCGTGTCAAACCGCCAAACTGCTGAAATTTGGCAATTCAAACTGCTGATTCGACTCGCTGATTCATAACGCTTCGAAGCTTCATGAGGCCGTGTTTTGAAATCGTCGTGCCGACCGATCGCCGTATGACAACGAGTCCAGCAAGAGCATACGACTCAACAGTTCACTGAACTGATGAGAAGTGAACTCAGGTCCATCCGTCTCTCTGCTCGTGCCTCGTAGACCTCGTTAAACCACGCCCCCTCCGCTACAAGATCTGATACTCATTTCAAATGCGTGATGTCAGCCAATCACAACGGTGGGCGTTTTTACTGAAGTCTCACAGCAGACACCTCTTGAAACAGGGCATCCAGCCAGAGGGCAAACATCAGTATAGGAAAAAATGCCTTTTATTTCTAAATTATGACATTTTATGATGTAAAAATCATACTAACAATATAAGTACACCTTAGGAAACATTATAAAATAATCGAAAAATGCCATGCCAGGGGACCTTTAATTAACGATCAGTAAAGCGTTTCATTGTACCGGTCTTTAGCTTCAGCGCAGTTCAAACAGAAATGCACATCATTATTAACTACTGGGACTGTCATATACATAATGCTGTAATGAGAACACTATTGTAATAAAGGGTTGTGCATTCTCTGGGTTTATTTGTGTTTCAGCGCGCTGTTGTGGGAAGAGCGCATCCACAACACACAGTCAAGTTTGCTTGTGCATTCGTGTCATTTTAAGCATATACAAGTCGTAATAATAAGTATATGTATTATAATCATCTGATTTATCTAATATAGGATGCATTTGGTTGAGTTCATAACCCGCAGAGCTTCATTGTAGCGGTGATGGGTGATTATCTTCAGTTTCAGCGAGAGCTCTCAAACAGGGAAGACAGGAGTTATTGGCTTTCTGACTGCGTAACTTAGTTCACCTGTGCGTGATTTTGTGCAAATATAAGTTGTAATGTATTTATTTTGTATAAATATCTGATTGTTCTCATATTTGATGCGTTTAGTTAATGACGTGCTTCAGTTTACAGTTGTTCATTCTCTTCAGCTTCAGCTCATGCTCTCAAACAGCAACATTATTTGACACAATATATTCAAATTTTTTTTTTTTTCAAAAACACAGAATTGTTATTATTAATAACAGGCACTTTTCTTGCTCTCTTATTATTTTCATTATCAATATGGTTTGATTAAAATAATTTCCTTATTGTCCATGCGGAGGCTATGCATGGCACATACATTTTGATTCTTTATATGCAGCCTAAGAAATGCTGTCCAATGACTTATTTGCCTTATTTAGGTTTTTAATTTTTTGCTTGGCAATATAATTTTTGCTAATGTTTTATAAATAAGGTCTCATTTGTTAGTGAATTAACTAACACGCACAAACAGAGAGCAATAACCTTTGTAAATGTTAGTAATAACATGTTTGTGTTTATTAACAGTCCATTCACAGTGCATTACCTAATGTTAACACACACAACTCTGGATCTGAAAATGTTGAGATTAACATGAACTAAGATTCATAAATCCTGTAGAAGTATTGTTCATTCATTGTTGGTTAACTAATGCTAACAAAAAAAAAAAACTTATTGTAAAGTGTTATCAAGTGTTTGGGACATGGCTTTTAAAGATGAGCCTTTAGTTTTTGTAATCAGGCTCTCAAAGTTTAAAGGTTTTTAAAAAGTTTCAGTCAATCTTGTGTAAATCTTGAGTACCTATAGAGTAGTATTGCATCCTTCATATCTCTGAAAAGTCTTTAGTTTTATTATATTTATTAAAGAAAGATACGCTGTACAGAGTCTTTCCGAAGAAAACCGAGCAGCTGGAGGCGTGTCGTGTGGGTGGAGCTGAAGAATCACGAGCATGCACAGCTATTGCGTTGAGAGCGTCTGAAAGCTGTGACATGCTTAAACGTGGAAAAGAAAACGTTATCATAAACCATGACTATCAATCAGATTCAACCACACATATATGATCCAGAATCTGATCCGGAGGCTGAAATTGAACAGGAGCAGCAGCAGCAACTACTGCAGCAGGACGTCTCTATGTGTGTGTGTACTGTAACTGTATTTGCTTAGCGGCTTGTCATGCGCAAGTTTTACAACATTTTTGTGTGTTTACTCATGGTTTATTACTCATGGACATAAAGTTAGCAGTAGCAAGCGAAACGGTTTTGCATGTCATGTGGTTTACTTGAGGTGCACTTACACGCCGATAGCCAGTTGCTCCAGAAAACCGCGATTATGCGATCGCATGATTTAAAGGATAATCACCCACAGTCTGCATATTTATGCGGGGACGCATTTTTTCAAATACGCCGCACTTTCGCCACATAAATTGCCTATTTCCGCGTGTAAAATATGCGGGGCTAGCATGATTTCATAATCCCTGCATTTTCGTTGCAAAAAAGTCATATATATTAGCAGAAAGTTGAAAAATGTTTGTTTACTTCACACAAGAGCCGCCATTTCCCCTGATTGCCATGGGAACGTTTTGAAGTGACGTAATTACCCGACGCGAACGTCATTGAAAAGCTGCAAACCCCGTGGTGAAACCATAGATATCGGTGAAACCATGATGAAGCACGCAAATTCCCATTTGCCTACAAAAATAACAGCAAAAGAGCAAAGCAGTTTCCCGGTGTGTTGACCGATTTCAAAACAAAGCATCATGAAGCTTCGAAGCGTTATGAATCAGTGAGTCTATTCAGCGGTTTGGAGCGTTATGAATCAGTGAGTCGATTCAGCAGGTCTGGAGCATTATGAATCAGTGAGTCGATTCAGCGGTTTGGAGCGTTATGAATCAGTGAGTCGATTCAGCGAGTTTGGAGCGTTATGAATCAGTGAGTCGATTCAGCAGTTTGGAGCGTTATGAATCAGTGAGTCTATTCAGCGGTTTGGATCGCCAAATTCACGTATTTCAGCAGTTTGACACGCGATCTGAATCATGAATCGACTAGCTGATTCATAACGCTTCGGAGCTTCATGATGCCGTGTTTTGAAATCGGTCATCACTATATAAGTCGTTATTTAGTTTTTTTGCGCACAAAAACTATTCTCGTCGCTTCATAAAGTTATTGTAGAACCACTGTAGTGAGATGGACTTTGTAACAACGTCTTTAGTACCTTTTATGGGTCTTGAGAGTCAGAGTGTACCGTGCATTGTGCCAATGGAGGCCTTTCTGAGCCATCAGATTTACACTAAGGCCTAGTCCACACGTACATGGGTATTTTTATAACCAGAGTTTTTCCTCCTCCGTGTTCCGAAGATGAACAGAGGTCTTACAGGTGTCCAACGACATGAGGGGAAGTCATTAATGACAGAATTTTCATTTTTGGGTGAACTAACCCTTTAAGAGATTGCTCTTTGTGCATTGGAAGCACTCAAATGTCTGTTTTGTATAGCTACCTCTGTAAAACTGGAAGTTATTTATTAATTTTTTCAGAAGTTGTAGCATATTCCTTTTGTAAAGCTACAGAACTTGTTTGACTCCATGTTTTCTAAATTTGAGCCAAGTGTTTATTAAGGTCTTTTTTCTGTTTATGATTATTATCAATTATGGGGATGTTTAGGGTGTTTTAGGGTGTTACAGTGGTTGTCAAGTTGGCCCTAAATGATCAACGAGTTGTTAAGAATTCTTCTGATGAATTCCAGGAAACAATATCTCTCCAATGGTTTGAATATAACAATGAAAATGCCAAATAAAACTGAAATGTTTATGGATGATCTTTTAGTGGAGTGACACAAGAGAGAGCACAACAGACGAAGAGAAGATCTGGAGAAAACAGATTTCAAGGCAAGGCCAGTTTATTTGTATAGCACATTTCATACACAGTGGCAATTCAAAGTGCTTTACAGAGATGAAATTAAAATATTCGTAAGTGAATAAAAAAATAAATAAAAATATATATATTTTATATATAAATAAATAATAATATATAGTATAACCCCTATCTGGAGTGGAAGAAAGTGAAGAGTCAGATTTACTTTAAAAATATTTGCCAGGTAACTGTGCGTTTAGACAGTACCCTTGCAGACAAATCTTCCTGGACAGGAACACCAGGGCTATCTCTACTTTGTTTGACCGTCAGAGTGAATCTACAAAGGTTATCAGACCAAATGGAAAGGTTGAATAAGAAATAAATGAATGACGTTGAGTGTTTTATGTTGGAAAGTCAATTTGAATGCTCCAATTGTGAAATGTTCAGGAGAAGTTTGAATTACTGGACACATAAGATAATCCAAACTTGCCTTGCACAGAAGTTTGCATCTTTAAGTTTATACCTTAGACGTGAGTGTGTTTTTTCTTTTCTAGAAGTGTTTGCTTTGCTAAGTTTGATTATTATACATGAAAAAAGCCTCAGTCTGTTGACAGCAATGAAATGAGCTTTAAGTGTGAATTTACAGGTGATGTGAAGACTTCATCATAATAAATGAGGTGAAAACAGGAACTATTGAGATGAAATAAAGAGTCTTTTCAGCAGCTCTGTTAATATTGATGAGCCTCAGACTATCAACACTCATTCAACAAGACATTCAGGATCATCAGCAGATCATCTCACTTTATTCTGACTGTTTGCTCTTACAAACACATTATTCCAGTCAGGATATATGACAAAAGAGTATTAAACTTCTCTACTGAGAGACAATGCTGTTATTTATGGATAAAGCATCAGTAATGTAAAGAAGGCCACCCTCACAAATGGACTCTTCCAAACTCCCCCACCTCTGCTCGTGATTTGGACTGCTCCAAAACTTCCTGCGGAGAACCAGAGATCAGAGCGTGAGGATGCAGAGATGTGCTTGTGTATAGTTATTAACAGTTAAAGTAGTCAGAAGGGACAGACTTTGTGGATTGTGTGTAAGTATCTTCTCTTCATTAGTGATTACTATATTCCTAAGAGACATTAAGGAGCGCTCCCGCGGCATTCCGTCTGAATGTTTACATTAGTAATTCGATTTGCACATTATCTTGTCGCCTAAATTTGTATTCATATATTCGGGTTTGTAATCTATTTCTTTAACATGCTTTATAACTAAAAAAAGTTAAGTTCTGGCATCTAATGATGCTGTGATCTTCTTTATAACAATCAATGTTCTCATAAAAGCAAAACGTGTCTCGATTCACACTTATTTAGCAGTAGTGGCTGATGATTAGAGATTAGTGTCAATGGTGTTTGTTTTTGTATTACTGATGTTTTATCTATAAAAAACTGCATTGTCTTTCAGTAGAGCAGTTTAATAGTCTTTTGTCATATATCCTGACTTGAATAATGTGTTTGTGAGAGCAAACAGTCAGAATAAAGTGAGATGATCTGCTGATGATCCTGAATCCCAGCCAACATTTGTATGTGGGGCCCATATGGGTTTGAAATGGGCTGAAAAATGGGCCCCATATAGGATTGTCCGCGGGTTCCATAATGGCCCCATGTTAATTGCCCACATAGATTTCATGTTGGATTGTACTTGCCACTAGGTGGGACCCAAGTGGGCAACACGCACAAGACCCACCTTGGTCCCAGCTTTAACCCAGACAACATTTATATGTGGGGCCCATGTGGGTTTGAAATGGGCTGTAAAATGGGCTTTGTATGGGATTGTCCGCGGGTTCCATAATGGCCCCATGTTAATTGCCCACATAGATTTCATGTTGGATTGCACTTGCCACTAGGTGGGACCCAAGTGGGCAACACGCACAAGACCCACCTTGGTCCCAGCTTTAACCCAGACAACATTTATATGTGGGGCCCATGTGGGTTTGAAATGGGCTGTAAAATGGGCTTTGTATGGGATTGTCCGCGGGTTCCATAATGGCCCCATGTTAATTGCCCACATGGATTTCATGTTGGATTGCACTTGCCACTAGGTGGGACCCAAGTGGGCAACACGCACAAGACCCACCTTGGTCCCAGCTTTAACCCAGACAACATTTATATGTGGGGCCCATGTGGGTTTGAAATGGGCTGTAAAATGGGCTCTGTATGGGATTGTCTGCGGGTTCCATAATGGCCCCATGTTAATTGCCCACATGGATTTCATATGGGATGGCTCTTGTAAACAGGTGGGCCCCAACTGGGCAACATGTACAAGACTCGTCTCGGTCCCAGCTTTAAGTTTTTTTGTGGGTACTACAAGGTTACTACATGGGCTGAAATATGGGCTTTAAGTGGGTTTGTCCACGGGTTCCATGTTGGCCCCAGAAACTTACTCATGTAGGTTTTATGTAGGATTTCACAAGGCTTTAGGTGAGGCCCAACTAGGGATCATCTGGGTTACATCTAAAAGAGTAACAACACCACACAAATAAGTTTTAAAGCATTAGAGCGCACAGTTGGATTGTAATCTGTTATACCATAATAAAAGGCTTTGAACAATTTAAAATAAGATAAATGCCTTCCTCATTAAGACATACTAATATGTTAACCATACACAGCTTCTTTTTTATATACACATTTACATTACACGTCCTATAATCCATTTATAAGTGATAGAAGTTTGTTTCCGCAATGGAATAAAAAATAAAAAGGTAATTACAATTTTTTATCTCACAATTCTTAATCTCAAAATATATTTTTTTTAATTGTGAGATAAAAAGTCCTAATTAACTTTTAATTTTTTTATTCCATTTGCAAAAGCAAGCTTCCATATAAGGCAAATCTGAATAACAAAACCTCACAAATAAAATAGCATACAATTACCATGGCAGAAAGCAGTAGAGAACACAGTGAGAATGAAATTGTTTCAAATTTCAGTTTTATTTAACTAACCATCATTATATGTCATGTTTGTCACAATGGTTGAGACAACTATTTTAGAACCAGCCTTGTTTTGGAAAGCTTTTAACCCACTTTAATAAGACATTTGGGAAGACAATAGTCAGAAAAATACAAGAACTACAACAGTTGGAAGCAGCAACTTATAACCTTAAATGAATAGTTCACCCAAAAATGAAAATGTGATGTTTATCTGCTTACCCCCTGGGCATCCTAGATGTAGGTGTCTTTGTTTCTTCAGTAGAACACAAATTAAGATTTTTAACTCCAACCATTGCAATGTGCCAGTTGTATAATGCATGTCAATGTGAACATTTTAGAGTATGAGAGCTGAGAGTAAAAAAAACATAGACATACGAATCCTTATTAAACCCTGCGGCCAAAAGCAGCGAGCGCACCATCACTTCCGTTGAGTGAGGTCAAATGTACACGATACGGCGTATCTCAATGGGATACAAGCGGCGGAAGTCATCTCTTGCTCGTATCTCTACGCCGTATCGTGTACATTTGACCTCACTCACCGGAAGTGATGGCGCGCTCGCTGCTTTTGTACATAGTGTTGTATTTGAGATAAAAAAAAATTATATAAATACTGTTCGGTTTCTCACACAAACCGATTGTTTAGTGTCTTAAGACATCAATGTATTGTTATGAGCCGCAGGGTTTAATAAGGATTCGTATGTCTATGTTTTTTTTTACTCTCAGCTCTCATACTCTAAAATGTTCCCATTGACATGCATTATACGACTGGCACATTGTAATGGTTGGAGTTAAAAATCTTAATTTGCGTTCTACTGAAGAAACAAAGACACCTACATCTAGGATGCCCAGGGGGTAAGCAGATAAACATCACATTTTCATTTTTGGGTGAACTATCCCTTTAAACATTTTATAACTATAACGTTTTCAGTAAACCTTAAACTGCAGCCATCTTTTGGTGCATTCTTGATGCTCTCTGGCCTCCTCTGTCTCTTGCTCCAGTGAACCATTTTGACAGTGCCCTCTCAGCTTCTTGCTGGTTGACCTTTGATGTCAGGGGGTTGTTCTTAAGAGCCTCTGCAAAAACAAAATTAATTTTAAAGATAACAAAATACAAGCTAATTATTATTAAAAATAGGCATGGTCTGATCGTTTGGCCACAGATCAGTATTGTCAGATAATCTGTATTAATCTATTGTTAGTTACTAAATTTGGCTGATCTAGCAAACTGATGACAATGAACTTTAGCACTGCAGTGATGTCATCAAGAGTGT
Organism: Gobio gobio; assembly: GCF_949357685.1. Taxonomy (NCBI): domain Eukaryota; kingdom Metazoa; phylum Chordata; class Actinopteri; order Cypriniformes; family Gobionidae; genus Gobio; species Gobio gobio. The sequence goes on from NC_137097.1 coordinate 81,333,408, forward strand.
GGAATTATCTAAAAAATTATATTTCACCATTTTCTGGGTATGTTGTAAAGAAATATCATGTGGAGGAACACTGGCTAATGGATTTAATGTAACAAACCTGATTTGTTGTGTCTGCTCTCTGTCTAAAGGTGATGATACAAAAGGCAACTCATTTGAGCAATGTTGCTTGGGCACTTTCCAATTGAGAATGGGCAACAAATTTCAATCTGGATACTTTAGATCAGTCGTGGGCCTGTTGACGGCAACATTGCTTAAAAAGTTGCCCGATGTATCATCACCTTAAAGGATTAGTTCACTTTTAGATAAACTTTTGCTGATAATTTACTCACCCCCATGTAATCCAAGATGTCCATGTCTTTCTTTGTTCAGTCGAAAATAAATTAAGTTTTTTGATGAAAACTTTCCAGGATTTTTCTCCATATAATGGACTTCAATGGGCTCCAAACGGTTCAAGGTCCAATTATGACAGTTTCAGTACAGCTTCAAAGGGCTCTAAGTGATACCAGATGATGAATAAGGGTCTCATCTAGCAAAACGATCAGTTTCTGCGAGAACCCGAGCAGTATTTATGCTATTATTTTACCTCTTATCAGAGAAACGTGATCATCTCTGAGCTCCGCCATAACTTCCCCTAAGTGAGCTCAAAATACAAGCGTGGTCATAGATGTATACGTAGATGCCTCGACATTAGCGCTTGCACGGATCCGTAGAATGAGGAATCTATGATCAATATATCTTTGAGCAGGCTCGTATTTTGAGCTCACTTAGCGGAAGTTATGGCTGAGCTCAGAGATGATCACGTTCGTCTGTTAAGAGGTAAAATAATAGCATAAATACTGCTCGGTTTCTCGCAGAAGCTGATCGTTTAGCTAGATAAGACCCTTATTCATCGTCTGGTGTTGTTTAAAGCCCTTTGAAGCTGTACTGAAACTGTCATTTGGACCTTGAAACGTTTGGGGCCCATTGAAGTCCATTATATGGAGAAAAATCCTGGAAAGTTTTCATCAAAAACTATTTAATTTCGACTGCAGAAAGAAAGACATGGACATCTTGGGTGACATGAGTAAATTATCAGCAAAAGTTTATCTAAAAGTGAACTAATCCTTTAAGGCAGGGCTCAGGCAGCTCCTCCACACACTCACAGCAGAAAGTTACAGGGAAACCTAACTTGTGTGTTTATCTGCGCCTCCTGAGGAAACATGTGACCCCGTCTGTGAAACCCCGGCTAAAGTCGCATAATCTAATTAGGAGATATTGAGCGTCAAAGTAGTCATAGCCATAAAAATGACCACAACAGGCAATTTGTGTTTATTGCTATAAATGATAAATTATACCAAGGGCTTTGAGATGCAGTACTCAATTTCTCATTTATAATATTATAAATACTGAAATTAATGAATTTATTGACGCTACGTTTTATTATTTTGCACCAAAAAATACCGGACGTAGGCTTCTAAAATATTGATTTAATGTTTACTTTCGACGCAGAAACAACTGCTGATTCTTATATCATTCGGTTCAGAAACTTATTTTTTACAATTACAAAGTGCAAACAGACCATAATATCAATCCGCATGACCAAGGATCAGATCAGTGTCGGGAAAGGCAAGAAAACGACGACTTAAGTCGGGTTCCGATTTCTGTGTGGATTTCTTTGTGCCATCACTGATTTCAGGAACAGTTTATTTGTTTCCTAACTCCACCTTCTGCCTATACATCCATCTTATTTGAAAGACATTTAATGGCTGCTAAGTGTCTAAATAGTTTGGTTTTTGGATGCTGAGGCGCTGAGTTTATGAATTCGCTCTCTGACAGGGCGGCCGCGGCAAGTGAAGTGCAAGGAACAGAACAGCTGATAGTTTAATTAATAATGATTAATATAGGCCTACTGTTTTTTGTAGGCTAAATAAAGAACCCGTATTATATATTAATATAAAAAAGTTGCGTGTGTCCTTTGGAAGCAAAGCTCTTGCGTCTGATGTTTTGGTTTCGGTTTTTAAACCTATACGAATAGAACATGCATGAATATGAGAACATAAAGTGCAGAACGTGCTTTATGTAGGCTAAAAGAGTTGTTAAGCACAATGAGCCATGAAAAAATCCTAATGAATCATAATCTAATCGAATTGTGAGACAAGTGAAGATTCACAGTTATGACTTACTATCTGCACAAAGTTTGAGACTGACCTGTTAACTTGTTAGGGCATTAGGCCTAGTCCTGGATTTACTCCAAATGTTACACAGTGAGATTTTCTATGGATGTTTTATATATTAATGGATATATATAGGCCTATTAATGAAATTTTCTACTGAGATTTAATTTTACTAATAAAGTTATAGCCTACAAATCATTAGAGTGAACTGACTTGGTAAATCAAGCTCTTGTGGTGCCCCCATTAATTTCAACGTTTCACGCTTTTTGGACATGCACATCATAATAAATAGAAGAATTTTCCCATAAATGTGTCCTATATCACTGAAAATGGGATAATCTTAGCTTTAATGTGGTATATGGCACATTATCAGAATAATAATGGTTAAAATGTTTTACAATTTCAAAAATAAGCTTGATTTTAAAATTGGAATTTCTCAAAATCATGATTTTCTGAGGCCGAAATTCAGCTAACTTTTGACATGATCTTACTCACAGTCAATATTAAAGATATCAAGGTTATATTTTCACAGAATGTTCTTTACATTATGTAGGATGATTTTATGTATAAAACAGCGAATGACAAAAAAATGACTTTAGCTGGGTTTTCACAGACAGGGTCACACATGTTCAGTTCATGACGTTACGTGATAATTTTATTTAATATCAAAAGTAACCTGCGTTGTCAGTGTCTTTGCTCCGCAATGTATTTTTCACTGCATGAGAACATGTGTGGCGGGAGAGGCATGGCTTGTCGGACCCAGCAACAGTAACTAAAGGGGGTGGGTCTTTGCAAACGGTTAACTGATTGGAACCTTATTGTAAAGCAGTGGTTCCCAACCACGTTCCTGGAGGACCCCCAACAGTGCACATTTTGCATGTCTCCTCAATCAAACACACCTGATTCAGGTCATCAGCTCATTAGTAGCTACTCCAAGACCTGATGTGGGTGTGTCAGACAAAGGACACATCCAAAATGCGCACTGTTGGGGGTCCTCCAGGAACGTGGTTGGGAACCACTGTTGTAAAGTGTTACCATCAATATTAACAACTTAAGCCAGAGGTCTTCAACCCTGTTCCTGGGGACCCACTGTCCCACAGAGTTTAGCTCCAACCCTAATTAAAGAGCTAATCAAGCTCCTCAGCATCACTTGTTGAAAATACACAGGCAGGTGTGCTGAAGCAGGTTGGAAATAAACTTTGCAGGACATTGGGTCCCCAGGAGCAGGGTTGAAGACCTCTGACTTAAGCTATACCAAGTTAAAGGGATAGCTCACCCAAAAATGAAAACTACCCCATGATGTACTCTCTCTTAAGTCATATTAAAAAACATCCTGGTTTAACCAAGCTTTATAATAGCAGTGAATGCGGGGCCAAAGGGGGAGATTTGTTCATTTTGAACAAATCTTTAATACACTGTCAGAAAAAAAGGTACAGTGGAGGTAGAAATGGGTTGACTTGAGATCAACGAGCTGTCTCAGAGAGTGATTTGTTTTTTTTGTGTTGTCAAAATTAACGAATCATTCATGACTGACCCATCACACTTACACATTTTTCTTAAGTTGAATATGGAAGGCGGTTAGGCGGAAGCTAGATATTTTACTTTATAATTAAAATGGATATTTTAATTGCTGTTAACTGCTGTTAAAAATTGATATTTTTCTTACACAAATGCATTGCTTTGCTTCAGAGGGCCTTTATTAACCCCAGGAGCCGTGTGGATTACTTATGATGGATGGATGCACTTTTTTGGACTTCAAAACATGGCCACTCATTCACTGCTATTATAAAGCGTGGAAGAGTCAGGACATATTTTTATTTACCTGGGAGTGTTTGTCTGAAAGAAGAATGTCATATACGCCTAGGCTGACTTGAGGGTGAGTAAATCATGGGCTAATTTAAATTTTTGGGTGAACTATCCCATTAATTTACTTACCATACATAACGTTGAAAAGACGCAAATCTTTAAACTTTTTTTTCCCATGACGGCCAAACAAATTGTACTCCAATGCCAGCTCATTTGTTAAGATAAATTTCATCATTCTTCTTGTTGCATCATCGACACTTGTGCCACCCACATCGGCCACCATGGTAACCTAAGAAGGAGAGCCAAAAGGAGAAAACAAAGGTTTACATAAACTGCAAAAACAATAAGCTACTTCTTTATTTCAGACTTACAAAAGGGTATAGCAATAAAAAGAAAGAAAGATGAGACCGCAACAATTCACCAATAAAAAAAAAAGTTGTAGGCTTAGGCTAACAGTGTTTTTGACCTTAGATGAGTCCCAGGAAGAGAAAATTGCGAAATAAATAATGTAAACTTACAACAGCAGACATGACACCACGATCCCCCAGCTTCTGCTCAAGAGCCTCAAGGTCAGTCTGTGTTTTCAGGGGTAACACCACGCCTTCAGGAACCTCACCAACCGATCCATCTTGCTTTTTCAGCAGGGCATTCAAAATTTTGCCATGAACACGTTGTGTCTCCTTCACTTCTTCTAAAACTGTTAGAAGTTTAGTGAACATGGCTTCACAAGTGGGGCTGGTGATTCCTCGGGCTGTGGGGCTGGTGATTCCTCGGGCTGTGGGGCTGGTGATTCCTCGGGCTGTGGGGCTGGTGATTCCTCGGGCTGTGGGGCTGGTAAATCCTCGGGTTGTGGGGCTGGTAACTGTAGCTGTGGGGCTGGTGCCTCGTTGAGCAGTGGGGTTTTGAAAGTAGTTGCCGACTTCCTTCACTCCTGGCCAAAGGAGTTGATTTGGTGGAGTGGGTGGAAGCTCCTCCGAAGAATCTGAATGCTCACTTGATTCCAGTTGGGTGCTCAGTTGACTCTGGAGAAGTTTTGCACTTGGCCTAGAGAAGTTAACACAAGCATATACGGCACAACTTAGCTGTCTTTATATTATTTCTAGAGGGCATGGAATTTGACCTTCATTGCTCCACAAACACCTACCTTCTTTTTCTTGAGGTATTTTCTGTGTCCGTCAAGTCTGATGAATATTCAGCTTGGTGTAGTTTAACCCTGGCTTCGGCATAAGAGGCTGTAAAACACAATGATGCACAATAACAGGAGGGAGGCAGATTTTGAAATTTACATAAGCATTTAGTTCCACAAAAGCAACATTTGTTCCAGAATATATGCATACATATACCTATAAATCAGACTTCACATCTTATCTGCAAAGTGCTATTTTGCAGCTTTTGTTTCATACCTAGCAAGAGCACATCTGACTTGATCAATAGAATGTGTCAAGTCTGGTGTGATCCTGCTTGTTAGGAGTGAAAACCTATAGTTATATCAGCCTTATGTATTACTTTGGAAAACAAAAATGTAAATAAATGAACACAAAAAAATAACTCATATAAGTAAGTATGGAAGTATTTATTCTACTATATTTATTAAAGGAGGAAAGTCAGTTACCTGCATTTCCTATTACACGCACATTACACACTATCCAGTTGCTGGCTGGTGGTGTGTGCTCTTTCACTGCCTTTGTTACACTGACCAGAGAGGCTGGTGGCCACCAGCATACTTTTCTGTCAGTGTCCTTGAACCACCCAACTGGAATTATGTCCATTTTCTTGCAGCCATCAGGGTCAACTTCATCCACAAACTCCACAACACTGAACGAGGACACCCTGCAAAGTTCAATGAGTCATGTGCTGTGTAGCTGAGGCAAAGCCACAAACATATTCCGAAGAGGCAATAAAAGCAGTGGTTTAGTGAAGTCTGTTACTGGAGCACTGGAAAGCTGACCAGACAGTTTTGATAGCAAACAGATTGCTAGAGATGTAGAATCGACGGGGTAGTTGAAAAAACTTGTCCCTGTCTCAAAAAGTTCATACACCACATGTGTTCCTCCAGTGGAATGCACAATGTTCCGCACAATCCCAACTCTTCCCTCAAGTTCAAAACAATTGGTTCCAGTGGAGTTTGAGATTATTGTGTCTTTATATTTATACATCTTGTATTGAACATACTGATGCATGGGAAATTCTGTCAGCATTGGTCCAGATTCATGAGGTTGTGTCAATTTAACATCTTCAGGGATTTCTTCAGACCTGTGAGCAAATAATTGCCTTTCATAAATACGCCTGACAATTTGTTGCACAGGATTCTGTGGTCTTCTCACCATTTTTTTCAACTGTCCCAAATAATTCTCAAATGGAAAACATGAAACTGAATCCAGAGGGCCATACTTTTTAGCATCATCTGCTAAATGTAAAAGACTGTGTGTATTGTTAACCAGAAATGATGTCCCATATATCTTCTCAAAGTTGGTAACAAAACATCTTAATAATTTTTGGGCATACCCACAGTATTCTCTACACATAGGAGACAAAAGTATTCTCATAGCAGATGATAAAACAAGAAAGTTTTTGTACTGTTGATGGGGCAATCTTTGAAAAAGCACAACAGGCCCTGTATATAATAAAAACTGCCTGAATTCGGTAGCCTTCCATTGGCTGTACTCAGTCAAAGAACGTGGCTTTCTGGAGAAGCTCCGAGGTAAGCTTTGTCTACACTGTTTCAAGTGATCAGAGATAGCGGATAGAATGGAAGATGAAACCCGACACTGCAATGGTCCCTTGAACCACAGAGCAATTAATTTACGGACAATGCCCAAGCAAACTAAATGCATATAGTCCAAAGGAAAACTGGAAACCATGCCAATGCCTTGGCCCTGGAGAGGTGATTTAGAATGATGGTGCTCTTCATCAGACATTTGATCGAACTGAATATCTGTCCTTAGGCTGGAATCCATGTCAGGAAACACAACTTTACCATCAAGATAAATGCCATACTGCGTGCAACGCTCACAAGAACTGTAGCCACCGTGACCTTTGACACATTTTAAAAAGGCTCTTGCTGGAGTGTCACAGATAAAAGCATCTGGCAGTGGTACATTGTAGTGTTTACCATTAAAAGTTACACCAACTGTTGTGACAACTTTTAAATCTTCTATAAAATCATGCATGTAGTCATTTACGGATTCAGGTTTACATGGGCCTGCATAGACACCTATTATAAACACATTTGCTTTTGGTAATTCAACTATTTGACCTAATATAGGCCACAGCTGCATATTCGAGCTCCTAGAAAGAGGTAATCCGTCAACATTCACACGAACAGTCAATGTATCTGTTGTCAGTTCACTCTCGCTTGTAATTTTCAATTCTGAAATGATTGCACTTGTAAGGCCAAAATGGTAGTAGCTACCCTGACCCATCTCTTTCACATCACATTCTTTCACTGTATTGAGGAGAGTTCTGGGATCCTTTGGTAAATCCAAACCTAGCTCCAAAAGTATACCTAATAGTTCTGAAAGTGCAGAATGAGACACATTTCGGTTAGCTGCCCATTCAGCCAGTTTCCTTTTACCATCATAACGGGGTTCCTCTTCAGGATTATCAGAGCAAAAATCTTCATCAGAATCACTAGCCATGTAAAAGTCATCAACTTCAGTATCAACATCAAAATCCAGATTTACAGCTTCATCAGCATTGTCCCTCACATCTTCCTCAATATTTTGCACTGCCTGGTCCACAGCCTGATCTGTCTGCTCCATAGCCTCCATTGCAAGACTCAATAAATGCTGCTGCACTCTGACTTTGATTCTCCTCCTCCTCGTCCGTGAATTTCCATTAAGGTAATCCATTTTGCTACAACACACAGATACCAGGGGCAGAAATGGATATATAAAGTCTTCTCCAAAACTATTGGAACAGTAAAGTCCAGTCATCATATACTAATTCTATTTTGTTTTGAGATCAAAATATGCATAATGGAAGAGAGTTTAGTATTTTCAGCCTTTAACCCCTTACGGTTCAAAGATCGCAGACGGCCCCATATTATTGTTGTTCGACATTCACTGCACTTTAAAACATCACACTTTATCTGGACAAACTGAGTATAATTACAAAGATTAAAGACTCCAGCTTTGATATTTGAGCACTGTTTGTGATAAAACTAGGTTGCAGTGACATTAATTACTTAATTTACCAATATAACAATTTGGAATAATACAAAGTATTGAATATTTTCCTCTTTTCCTTTTTTAATTTTCCTCTTTTCCTTTTTTGCCCACTTGACACCCCAGACATTTCAAATAAAATGTGATGCATCGTGATTTACATGTTATGATTTTAATATCCTTAGCGAAACTCTATATTTGCATATGGTAAAATAATTACATTAAATTACTTACATGGTATATTGAAGAACACCTGCCAGCTATTCAGGATCTGAAAAAAAAAAAATCCAGATAAGTATGTACATATAATAATGCTTGTAGTAGAAAAGGCTGTTTGTTTGATTAGAGGTTACTGTTGCCACCTTCAGTGCGGTACAATATGGGAAACCAATTTATGCCCCTCAAAAAAATAGATAATGAATAATAAATAAATAAATAAAAACCATGACAGACTTGAAGGACACAAATAAAGATTATTTCAACACATGACAACTTGATGGCTCAACAATAAAACATGAGAACAAATGTGAAGTGAACTTGATATTATTTTACATTTGATTATTTTATTTATTTCTAAAGAATTATATCATGATATGTCAGTGTGTCTTAAGTAGTCATTCTGTCTGGAACCATTGATCACTTTTTAGACAATTCTGCATGGGTGAATTTTTAATCTTTAATCAACCTACTTAAATTAGGACTATACACAATTATATGTCCCATTTTTAACTATAAATTACTTCTGTTTAATGCCATAATATGACAGGAGTATTATGTAGCCTATGATCATAAAAATATTAAACATTATGTATAAAATTACACATTCTAATCTTAATACCAACCACACAAAATAACATTATAGTTATAATGATTTTTTTTTTGTAGTGGTTGCAAACTGTGCAGTTTGCCTTAATGGACAGACGGACATCCTAGTAAACACAGAACGTTCCCAAATTATTCCCGTTTGGTTATTTGTGTGGGGAACAAATAACGTTCTGGGAATGTTCTCTATTGGTTGTGTTTTTGTAACCAAAAGAGAACGTTCCCTGCAGGTTATTTTGGGGGTTTATTTTATAACCTAAAGAGAACCTTCCCAGAACGTTCCCTGCAGGTTATTTTTTGATTTCATTTTTTTATAATATATACGCAGGTTTATTTGTATATTTCGTTACTGCGCGCCTCTGATCTGCGCGCGCTTCTCCAGCACGCGCTTTCTTCTGTCTTCCACAGAAAGACGCGCCCTCGCGTAATTTAAAAATTAATGGTCATTTCGTTTTTACCGACTTACTAACATTAGTTTATCGATCTTTATTGAATAATGGGTTATAATGAATAAATACACCAGTGTAAATAGTGTGATATCAGAGAGATTTGACACGTAAGACAACATGATGTTAACCGAGAAGTTTTTGTTAACTGACCAAGAAGTAGCTACGTTCCGTTAATTCAGTGGTAAGAAAATAATGCAATGTTATCCCAGTTAAAGTAATCTTTATTCATTAATAATGTCTGTGAATAAAATTAATATTTTAAAACCACATCATTGTATTGAAGTCATGTTATTTGGCACTTAAACGTAAAACCTGGTTGTGGTAACGTTAGGTCAGTGATAAATTACGAAATATACATATTAATGCATAATTCAATCTTATTTAATCCTCCATATGAAGGTTTATGTGCTTGAATTATTTCTATTGATTAAATAAGTTCAAAACAAGACCTGGTTTGTGACGTCCATTTATCCGTTTTCCATGCCGCTTATACCATATGGGACGCGGGCATTGCTGGACGATTACTGAGTACAGCAGGGTAAATGATATCGGAGTAAAGAGGTTAGGGGAACGTTCTGGGAAGGTTAGGGGAATGTTCTCCAAACCAACAGGGAACGTTCTATTTACGTAAAGAAAACTTTTCTGGCTAACCAATAGAGAACGTTAGGATGCCTGTTCTGTGAACGTCCTGAGAACCAAAAAATGTTATCTGGGATGAGATCAAAGGGTTAAAAAATGCGCGGGTTATCTCGACAGCTTTGGAAACAAAGACATTAAAATGCAATCACGCTTAATGGGATTATTCTACTACTTATTATGAAATGTATTTCTTTTTATTGAAAATTAGTATCATCCACACTGCAAATAGGCTAAGTTACGTGTTTATTCAGCTATGTGTTTTTAACGTTAGGCCTTGGGATGATGCAAGACTCATTTTACCTTTCAATATGATCCCGTATTTTACGGAATGGGTGGCCTATTAGAAGTGGATATCTTTGATTAAACAGCGTGTACAGTAGAATATATATTTTTTTAAAAAGGGGCATCAAATTAAATTTCAAAAATCTTAGAAGAGTGATAAAAAATAAAGGGATATTCTACTGATAAACAAACGTTTTGTGTTTAAACTTACAACAATTTTTCTCCGCGATCTGGATTTTTTTTATTTTACATTTCATGAATTAGGCCTACAAATGTTGGAACGTCAGTTAATTAGCAAATTGAACTCCCCCTTACATCTTAAGAAACTTATTTATGAAATACTTGAATTACTATTGAATACTTGAATACTGTTCGGTTATGGAATTATATACACTTAGTTAAAAAACACTTTTACATCATATAATCAAATATATAAGTTACTCACCGTCCGCGGTGGTAGGCAGCTCGCTTGCAGCACTCCAGACTCCAGAAAAAGACCGCCAAGTGGTCGCAAAATGTTCAGCTAACCTCGAGTTTCTCATGGTTAAATGTAGACCGTTTTATCTGCCGCGAGAGTTCACTTCCACCATTATAACTGCAGCCTATATTCCCCCGGATGCTGATGCCAAGCTTGCTATGAAAGAACTTCATGCAGCCATCAGTAAACAACAGACTGATCACCCGGAAGCTGCTTTTATTGTTGCAGGTGACTTTAATCATTCAAACTTAAAGTCAGTGCTACCCAAGTTTCACCAGCATGTTTCCTGCCACACCAGAGGAAACAAAACCTTAGACCATGTTTACACAAACATGGCTGGTGCTTACGTTGCGACACCCCTCCCCCACCTGGGACAGTCAGACCACATCTCTTTGTTCCTCATCCCCAAATATTCACCCCTCATCAACCGTGTGAAGCCATCAGTAAAGACCATCAAGGTGTGGCCTGCGGGGGTTGATTCCACACTCCAGGAAAGGTTTCTACACACAGACTGGAGTGTGTTTGCTTCTCAAGCCACCAGTGGCGCTCACACGGACATTGACTCCTACACCTCCTCTGTATTGGATCATATCAATACCACCATTGACAGTGTTACAACCCAGAAACAGATCACCACATACCCAAATCAGAAGCCATGGATGAACAGGGAAGTGCGACTCCTGCTGAAGTCACGCAATACTGCCTTCAGATCAGGAGATGCACAAGCCTACAGCGCATCCAGAGCTAACCTGAAGAGGGGCATCAAAAAGGCCAAGCACTGCTACAAGCTAAAGATAGAGGGTCACTTTTCCAACTCTGACCCTCGACGCATGTGGCAGGGCATCCAGGCCATCAGTGATTACAAACCCCCCCACTCCACCCCCGCAGCCACTGATGTCAACTTCCTGAACGAGCTAAATCACTTTTATGCTCGCTTTGAAAGAGACAACAGAGAAACTGCCACCAAGCTCAAACCCTCAGCTGACCCACCAATCACACTCTCCTCCACAGATGTCTGCAAGTCACTGAGCCGGATCAGCGCGCACAAGGCTGCTGGACCAGACAACATCCCTGGTCGTGTTCTCAGGGCATGTGCGGAGCAGCTCGCTGAGGTTTTTACAGACATTTTCAACCTGTCTCTTGCCCAAGCAGCTGTACCTTCATGCTTCAAACGCACGTCCATTGTGCCAGTGCCAAAACACTCTAACCCGAGGTGCCCTAACGACTACCGCCCTGTAGCACTCACACCCATCGTCATGAAGTGCTTTGAGCGGCTGGTCCTGGAACACCTAAAAGACTCTCTACCATCCACATTGGACTCACACCAGTTTGCCTACCGCAGCAATAGGAGCACAGAGGATGCCGTTTCCATGGCACTGCACTCTGTGCTCACTCACCTGGACAATAAGAACACTTATGCACGCATGCTGTTTGTTGACTTCAGCTCAGCATTCAACACTGTCATCCCAACCAAGTTAATAGCCAAACTTGGAGACCTGGGCATCAATACCTCAATGTGCAACTGGATTTTGGACTTCCTAACTGACAGACCCCAGAATGTTCGTTCAGGATCCACCTGCTCCACATCCATCACACTCAACACTGGTGTACCACAGGGCTGTGTGCTAAGTCCGTTTCTCTACTCCCTCTTCACCTCCGACTGCAAGCCTGTGTATGGATCTAATTCTATCGTCAAGTTTGCGGACGACACAACGGTGATTGGGCTCATCAGCAACAACGATGAGACTGCCTACAGGGAGGAGATCCAGCACCTGGCCACATGGTGCACCGAAAATAACCTGCTCCTCAACACCACCAAAACGAAGGAGCTCATCGTGGACTTCAGGAAGGAGCCAAGAGGCACACATGACACCATCCACATCAATGGAATGGCTGTTGAACGTGTCTCCAGTTTCAAGTTCCTGGGGATCCACATCTCAGCGGACATGTCGTGGACGACCAACACCTCCAGCCTGGTCAAGAAGGCTCACCAGCGCCTCTTCTTCCTGAGGACACTGAGGAAGAATCAGCTCTCCTCGGCCATCCTGGTGAACTTCTATCGCTGCGCAATAGAAAGCATCCTGACCAACTGTGTTGCAGTGTGGTATGGGAGCTGCTCTGTTGCGGAGCGCAAGGCACTGCAGCGGGTGGTGAAAACTGCCCAGCGCATCACAGGGACTCCACTGCCTGCCATCGAGCACATCCAGAGGAAACGCTGTCTGCATCGAGCTCGCAGCATCCTCAAGGACTCCTCTCACCCAGCCCACAGACTGTTTTCTCTCCTGCCCTCCGGCAGGCGTTTCAGGATCCACCGGACCAGGACCAGCAGACTTAAGAACAGTTTTTTCCCCAGAGCTGTCTCTTTATTGAACTCAAACCCCCGCTGATCCACTCCCCTCATATACTGATAACTCTCCTACCTCACATCCACCTTCACTTTGTTATTTGCACTACCGACTCTTTATTACAGTAACAACTGTTTACTTATTCATCTTGCACTACCACACCGTAACTGGATTATGCTCATTTGCACTGCCGACTGTTATTTACAGTACCTACTGTTTACATTTGTATTTTGCACCGTACTTCTAACTGTAATATGCAATCACTTCCACTGCACTTTACACTTTTTTTCGGATAGCTTCTGTCCATAATTTATTGCACTACCTTAATCCACTGCCATATTCCTAATTTTAGCCTAACATATCATTGTATACCTCTATCTGTAAAATTCTGTTTATAGTAATAGCCATCTGTATATTATATTATATTCATAGTACATATCCACCTGTAAATTCTGTTTATAGTATTAACCATCTGTATATTATTCACTGTACATATTCACCTGTAAATTCTGTTTATAGTAATAACCATCTCTCTATTTATAGACATATTTATATATACTCAGTACATATCCATGTCCTGCACTTATGCAAACGTTGTATATCCTGCACTTGCTGCTATTGCACTTCTGGTTAGACCTAAACTGCATTTCGTTGCCTTGTACTTGTACTTGTGTAATGACAATAAAGTTGAATCTAATCTAATCTAATCTAATCTAAAAAATGGCGCAATAGCCTTTGACCTTTTGAATTTTTTTAAAAAAAATGACATTAAATTATAAATTTTTTTTAAAATACATTTCTTTTACGAAATCTAAAATATAATGCCTTTATCAAACAGCAGAATTATAGATTATTAAAAGGTTGTATATTTTTACTTTTTATTGAATGCTACAGAACAAATTAATTATCAGCATTGTAAATCCAGCAAAGTATTTTATATATATTTTTTTTAAAGATACGTACATTTATAAAACTATACTTTATATTTTATTACCTTTGCATCAAATTACAAAAGTAAAAAAAAAGAGTTAATGCTGCTATGAGGGTGTTTCTACAGCGGCTGTGGGAGTGATGGTCAAATGGACATCTTTCTCTCTTCTGACTGCCGTTATCAATATCTCTATTTTTTTCCTTCTTATTGAAAGTTGTGAAAACACCATTATGGAGTTGTAAAAAAAATGTATGTTATTTTTTAGGAAGTAACACAACCCACATGGAAAGAACCTGTATGAGGATATATGCACATATGCTGCATATATACAGCATATATGCACATATATGATAATATATATGCTGCATATATGCTTATATATGCCACATATAGGCAAAATGGAGGTGCATATGTGCATATACAGGCCATATAGGTATCTTGTAATGCTTCTTTATATACACATATGAGCCCTATACATACAAGATATGTCTCTTATATAGCTCATGGCAGGATCTGGTCATTTTGTAGCTCATATCTCACTTTGGCAACTGTCATACACGATACCTAGTTCATATTTTCTATTATCAAAGCAAGAACTAAGAATTATGCAAGAACTTATGTATGTGCGAACACGTGAAATTGGTATCACATGTAATTGGCATGTTATGGGATTTAACTATGGCAATTAAGTGAGAGGAGATGGAAAGCTATGATGTCTACACATTTTCCTGAAACATTTACACAGTCAATTCTTTCTTGTATGAAGAAAATGGAAAAAAAGGAAATGTATTACAAAATGGTATGTCTTTTTTTATTTTGTCAATCAAGCCTTTTTTCCCAATTTCAAGTCACTTCCAGATTCACATTACAGCTCATACACATCCACACATTCACTGTTACATCCACCAAATGCAATGCAAAATGCAATGTTTTGCAATGTATTCTCTTAATGCAGTTTCTAGATGAATATGGCTGAAAGGTCATTACTATTAGTCTAAATAGCAACAACAACAAAAAGTACATAGATCATCATCATCTCACATCTATCTGAGCATTTCACGGTGGTTAATGAATTTGAAGACACACATATAGGTTTACATACAGGTGCACATATATATGTGCATATATGTACCTATATAGATATATGTATGCACGTATATATGTACATAGGTACACATATGTGCATATATGTACATATAATATAGGAAAACGGCCAATTTTATATATGTCACATATATTAAAAACCTCTATTAAAACATATATGTTTATATAGGTTATTTCCATGTGGGAATATTGTAATTCATTACTTTTAACTAATGTTTACTCTATGAAGTACCAGTTCAGTTTTGCAAACCAGTTCAGTTCAGTTTCAGTTTGGCTTGAATAATTCCAAAGGTTCCGTCTTTCATGACGTCATAACAGTATCAATTTTAAAAGGACGAATATACTCTTTTATTATTCTAACTGATAAACACCACAATGTAATTATCACTCATAATAGTGTAGAGTCTGGACTAAATCACGATGAGTCAATTCTGCTGCTTCAGAAAGCTTTTAGCCTTGTGACATTTGCATATAAATGAATGTCCTAACTCCTGGCGCCAAGAAGTCTACGGTGAATGCCTCCGTTGTCACTTTTGTAGTTGAACGACGCAAAGCAGTAACACCGTTAGGGTCCTGTGGGTAGTTCAAAGAGATTTCAATCTCTCTCCATATCTCTAAGCATCATAGTGTATTTACCACCCTTTGGAGTAAACTGTACCAATTCTGACACCATCATAAAGGCAAATGGAGTCGTCAAATAGACAAAGAAAGTTTTCTCCTGCCTAAAGTTCACACATATGATTGGTCATTTCAGAAAAGAGGGGCGTAATGTGCCTTAAAGGACAATGACACAAGCGCATCTTTGCTCAGTCAACTTGCTCAGTCGATTCACAACTTTTGATGAGACGACCATCCTTTCCCCCTTTTCCGGCAAGACTTCGCTTTCAAGTTAACTCTTCACATTTCCCACAGATCGGAGACACAATCTCTGGAAAAGAACGCTTCACCTCAAAGAACGCTCTGAGAAGCCTCATGTTTGTGAAATTATCATTCCTTGATCTTTCTTTCTTTCTTTCTTTCTTTCTTTCTTTCTCTTTTTCATTCTCTACTTTTCGTTATTCTGTATATCTATTCTTGTTCAGTCATATGTACTCGTAGTATCATCTATTAAAACCATTGTATCCACGTTTGATTGTCATTGTTGCCGCAAACCACACTTCAATGTTCAGATTTTGCTACAAGCTTTCATATAGTATCGTTGAGTACTTTAATATTCTAATAGTTAAGAAAGTTATTCTTCGCGGCCAGAAGGATAATCTTCCTGAAGATTTGATAGAAAGAATAACACTTTGTGAGATTTTATAAGAAGATCGTCGGACGAACGGATCAGTCAATTTGAAATTAATTCTTTAAAGGTTATTCTGTACTGTAGCATATATATTCGTAGTTAATTGCAATCCATCATAACCTATATAATATATATATATATATATATATAGGTTAGGTATTTCCCTTTTGAGTAATTTAGAGATTCATAAATAATTTGATCATAACACTTAACGATTAATTGTGAATAATCAAATATAAATACATATAATTCCATATTGAGCTAATTTAATTTATTAACATATGTAGCGAGTTGTTACAATAGTGTAAATGATACTTGATATTGCATTGTTTATTGTAAATTCCTTTGATTTGGCCAAGCAGGACCCATATGCGTTTCTCCATGAGGAACCCATATAGAGAAGACCTAAGTGGGTCCTACCTTGGGCCCATGTTGGCAGCCTATATGGGACTGATTGTGTTAGCCCTTGTTTGACCCATATGGTTTGGCCAAGTGGCCCCATATGTGCTTCCCATAAGGAACCCATATAGAGAAGACCTAAGTGGGTCCTACCTTGGGCCCATGTTGGCAGCCTATATGGGACTGATTGTGTTAGCCCTTGTTTGACCCATATGGTTTGGCCAAGTGGGCCCCATATGTGCTTCCCATAAGGAACCCATATAGAGAAGACCTAAGTGGGTCCTACCTTGGGCCCATGTTGGCAGCCTATATGGGATTGATTGTGTTAGCCCTTGTTTGACCCATATGGTTTGGCCAAGAAGCCAAGATATGGTTTTTTTAAGAAGGGGGACCGGAGGGTGTGTTCCAACTATAGGGGGATCACACTTCTCAGCCTCCCCGGGAAAGTCTATGCCAGGGTACTGGAGAGGAGAATCCGGCCGATAGTGGAACCTCGGATTCAGGAGGAACAGTGTGGTTTTCGTCCTGGTCGCGGAACACTGGACCAGCTCTATACCCTCTACAGGGTGCTGGAGGGTTCATGGGAGTTTGCCCAACCAGTCCACATTTGTTTTGTGGATTTGGAGAAGGCATTCGACTGTGTCCCTCGCGGCATCCTGTGGAGGGTGCTGGGGGAGTATGGGGTCCGGGGTCCTTTGCTGAGGGCTGTCCGGTCCCTGTATGACCGAAGCAGGAGTTTGGTCCGCATTGCCGGCAGTAAGTCAGACTTGTTCCCGGTGCATGTTGGACTCCGGCAGGGCTGCCCTTTGTCGCCGGTTCTGTTCATAATTTTTATGGACAGAATTTCTAGGCGCAGCCAAGGGCCGGAGGGTGTCAGGTTTGGGGACCACACGGTTTCGTCTCTGCTCTTTGCGGATGACGTTGTCGTGTTGGCCCCTTCTAACCAGGACCTTCAGCATGCATTGGGACGGTTTGCAGCCGAGTGTGAAGCGGCTGGGATGGGGATCAGCACCTCCAAATCCGAGGCCATGGTCCTCAGTCGGAAAAGGGTGGCTTGCCCACTCCAGGTTGGTGGAGAGTTCCTGCCCCAAGTGGAGGAGTTTAAGTATCTAGGGGTCTTGTTCACGAGTGAGGGGAGGATGGAACGGGAGATTGACAGACGGATCGGTGCAGCTTCTGCAGTAATGCGGTCGATGTACCGGTCTGTCGTGGTGAAGAAAGAGCTAAGCCGTAAGGCGAAGCTCTCGATTTACCGGTCAATCTACGTTCCTACTCTCACCTATGGTCATGAGCTTTGGGTCATGACCGAAAGGACAAGATCCCGGATACAGGCGGCTGAAATGAGCTTTCTCCGCAGGGTGGCTGGGCGCTCCCTTAGAGATAGGGTGAGGAGCTCAGTCACTCGGGAGGAACTCGGAGTAGAGCCGCTGCTCCTCCACATCGAGAGGGGACAGCTGAGGTGGCTCGGGCATCTGTTCCGGATGCCTCCTGAACGCCTTCCCGGGAAGGTGTTTCGGGCATGTCCAACCGGGAGGAGGCCCCGGGGAAGACCGAGGACACGCTGGAGGGACTATGTCTCCCGGCTGGCCTTGGAACGCCTCGGTGTCCCCCCGGAAGAGCTAGAGGAAGTGTCTAGGGAGAGGGAAGTCTGGGCATCTCGGCTTAGACTGCTGCCCCCGCGACCCGGCCCCGGATAAGCGGAAGAAGATGGATGGATGGATGGTTTGGCCAAGCAGGCCCCATATGCGTTTCTCCATGAGGAACCCATATTGAGAAGACCTAAGTGGGTCCTACCTTGGGCCCATGTTGGCAGCCTATATGGGACTGATTGTGTTAGCCCTTGTTTGACCCATATGGTTTGGCCAAGTGGGCCCCATGTGTGTTTCCCCATAAGGAACCCATATAGAGATTACCTAAGTGGGTCCTACCTTGGGCCCATGTTGGCAGCCTATATGGGACTGATTGTGTTAGCCCTTGTTTGACCAATATGGTTTGGCCAAGTGGGCCCCATATGTGCTTCCCATAAGGAACCCATATAGAGAAGACCTAAGTGGGTCCTACCTTGGGCCCATGTTGGCAGCCTATATGGGACTGATTGTGTTAGCCCTTGTTTGACCCATATGGTTTGGCCAAGTGGGCCCCATATGTGCTTCCCATAAGGAACCCATATAGAGAAGACCTAAGTGGGTCCTACCTTGGGCCCATGTTGGCAGCCTATATGGGATTGATTGTGTTAGCCCTTGTTTGACCCATATGGTATGGCCAAGCAGGCCCCATATGCGTTTCTCCATGAGGAACCCATATAGAGAAGACCTAAGTGGGTCCTACCTTGGGCCCATGTTGGCAGCCTATATGGGACTGATTGTGTTAGCCCTTGTTTGACCCATATGGTTTGGCCAAGTGGGCCCCATGTGTGTTTCCCCATAAGGAACCCATATAGAGATTACCTAAGTGGGTCCTACCTTGGGCCCATGTTGGCAGCCTATATGGGACTGATTGTGTTAGCCCTTGTTTGACCAATATGGTTTGGCCAAGTGGGCCCCATATGTGCTTCCCATAAGGAACCCATATAGAGAAGACCTAAGTGGGTCCTACCTTGGGCCCATGTTGGCAGCCTATATGGGACTGATTGTGTTAGCCCTTGTTTGACCCATATGGTTTGGCCAAGTGGGCCCCATATGTGCTTCCCATAAGGAACCCATATAGAGAAGACCTAAGTGAGTCCTACCTTGGGCCCATGTTGGCAGCCTATATGGGATTGATTGTGTTAGCCCTTGTTTGACCCATATGGTTTGGCCAAGTGGGCCCCATATGTGCTTCCCATAAGGAACCCATATAGAGAAGACCTAAGTGGGTCCTACCTTGGGCCCATGTTGGCAGCCTATATGGGACTGATTGTGTTAGCCCTTGTTTGACCCATATGGTTTGGCCAAGTGGGCCCCATGTGTGTTTCCCCATAAGGAACCCATATAGAGATTACCTAAGTGGGTCCTACCTTGGGCCCATGTTGGCAGCCTATATGGGACTGATTGTGTTAGCCCTTGTTTGACCCATATGGTTTGGCCAAGTGGGCCCCATATGTGCTTCCCATAAGGAACCCATATAGAGAAGACCTAAGTGGGTCCTACCTTGGGCCCATGTTGGCAGCCTATATGGGATTGATTGTGTTAGCCCTTGTTTGACCCATATGGTTTGGCCAAGTGGGCCCCATATGTGCTTCCCATAAGGAACCCATATAGAGAAGACCTAAGTGGGTCCTACCTTGGGCCCATGTTGGCAGCCTATATGGGACTGATTGTGTTAGCCCTTGTTTGACCCATATGGTTTGGCCAAGTGGGCCCCATGTGTGTTTCCCCATAAGGAACCCATATAGAGATTACCTAAGTGGGTCCTACCTTGGGCCCATGTTGGCAGCCTATATGGGACTGATTGTGTTAGCCCTTGTTTGACCCATATGGTTTGGCCAAGTGGGCCCCATATGTGCTTCCCATAAGGAACCCATATAGAGATTACCTAAGTGGGTCCTACCTTGGGCCCATGTTGGCAGCCTATATGGGACTGATTGTGTTAGCCCTTGTTTGACCCATATGGTTTGGCCAAGTGGGCCCCATATGTGCTTCCCATAAGGAACCCATATAGAGAAGACCTAAGTGGGTCCTACCTTGGGCCCATGTTGGCAGCCTATATGGGATTGATTGTGTTAGCCCTGGTTTGACCCATGTGGTTTGGCCAAGTGGGCCCCATATGAGTTGCCCATTTTGAGCCCATGCACCCATTTCCCATTAGTGACCCAGCTAGGACCCACATAGGTAGCCCAACTTTTTTCGCCCATGTGGGACCTACTTAACTGACCCAGATGGGTCCCAGATAAGATGCCCATTTTGGAACCATGCCCACTTCGTACCCATTTAGCCCAAGCATAAACCATGTGGGGCCCACATATACATGTTGGCTGGGATGTCTTGTTGAATGAGTGTTGATAGTCTGAGGCTCATCAATATTAACAGAGCTGCTGAAAAGACTCTTTATTTCATCTCAATAGTTCCTGTTTTCACCTCATTTATTATGGTTATGATGTCTTCACATCTCCTGTAAATTCACACCTAAAGCTCATTTCATTGGAAGTTTGTGCATGTGCTTTAAACTTTGACCATGTATGGAAAACTACAGCAGAAGCAGAATGTGAGGTGGGGTAAGACATATATTTGTATGGGTCCATTGACCCTAGAGGTGATCATGCTCCTAAAGTTAGAGGGTCCAGGTGTCCAGAAGTAGGACATATGGGATTATTTTGCATGTGCTTCAAACTTTGACCATGTGTGGAAAACTACAGAAGAAACAGAATGCTGACATTGAGCTTAGAGAGGGTAGAAGAAGGGACTGAGAGTTTAGTCTGCAGACATTGATGATGGCTGTGTGACTGTTGACTCTTCTTTTGCAAAAGAATATATGTCATTTAGGAATATATGTCATTTAGGAAATCTACAAAAATGTCTCTTATTCAGAAATACTTTTTTCAGATAAAATTTGCCATGGCAAGAACAATAACAGAAGTATATAAAAACAAATTACAAAACAAAAAGGACATACATTCTTAGATGTTTCAATTAGTATAAAACAAACTAAGTAACTGATAAATTTTTTCATCAGTGCAGCTCCTCCCACATCAGTCAAATCATCAGTGAAGCTCCTCCCACTGCAGGCACATCATCAGTGAAGCTCCTCCCACATCAGTTCATCAATAAATGCTGGAATATTCCCATCAGGCTACAAGTGAAGATGAGCATCAAAGCATCAGGAAGAGCTGAAATCTGCAAAGTTTATTAAAGAGGACAGTGAGAACACGAGTGATCCAGAACCAGCAGAATGAAACACACTGAAGATCCTGAAGAACAAAGAGGTTGGTGTTTATTCTTCATTCATTCATGATAAAGTTTCTCTTATAGAAGTTACTCATAGTTACAGAGATTATTCTTCTCACAGAAACTTTGGTAACAGGGTTGATGAATGCAAACACTGTACAGTTTGTGTCAAAACTGAGAAAATGGAGAAAGGGTCTCGTGCTGTAGAAAGGGTCCAGATGATGTCACTTCCCGTGTGTCACAGTTTTAAGAAATGCTCTTTTTTTAAAGGAGGAAACTCATGTCAGAAGTCACAGGGTTGAGTGGAACATGTAGGATAGTGGTTTTCAAACTTTTTCTGTTGCGACCCATATACTAGGCCTACAACCATTTACATTCAAACAAGCCAAGCATAAGAATACCTACATACAATTGGCCATTTGACTCTATTCTCCATTAAACCACTAGATGGCACAAAAATTCAGCTTAGCACTTTTCAACAGAACTGCTTTTGATTATTAATGCATTCGCAATGCAAAGTTGATTCTGCACTAATTTGATAGCTAGACCTATATATGGGATAGGTTTCCTTGGTTTCAGTGAACTTGTTTGACCGCCGCGCCTCACAAAAATGAACCAAACTCAGCAGCACAGTTGCACAGTTTTTTCTTTCTTTTTGTTAATGTGACGGCAAAATTCAAACTCTATCTTATAATTCTGAATAAGAGACAAAACTTCTCCAATTGCCTTTTATAAAGATTTTATTCCCTTGCAAGGAAAGAGCCACAGTCAACAGACATACAAAATGTCAGCAGAGCGTGTCTGAATTAGACACAACATGGTCCTGCTTATATCCACGTTTCCCCAAACAATTTACGACTCCTCCCGTAATCACATGCTCATGCCCTGGATACCATAAATGTTCATATACAAAAAGTTGCCTGTAACCTTCCCCTAGTTAATGTTACCTTTCACCCAGATGCACTGTTTCTGTATGAATGCATGCATTGAAATGACAATGCACAATTACAATTATTGTGAAATTGAATATATGCATCGTAATGAACATTCATTGTAAACTGGAATCTCGTGGTCATGATTTAAATTTTTCCACAACATTAATCTTTTAATTATTTAAGTAAAATATATTTCACGTATTATGCCTTGTATATAGGCCTATATGCTTAATTTGTGAAACTTTTATTTTATTTTATTTTAATCATCCTAGCGACCCATTTTTTAAGTCTCGCGACCCACCTGAGGGTCGTGACACAGGGTTTGAAAACCCCTGATGTAGGACACAGTTAATGCTAGAATTATAATGTCAATTATGACGTCCCACTCTGTGCATTTGTGTTATTTTTTAAAACATAAATTGAACATTACAAATGCTAACTAGATAATAAATTTGTCAGGACAAAAGCCTAGCAGAAAGGTTTAAGTAGTTTTAACAGTTTTAAGGTTTGTGTTGTATTTTTATACCGCTGTAACATCCCCATAACCTAAAATCATTATAAACAGATTCTCACCTGAAGGTTAAAGATGTCAGGAGCAGGGGCCCGTTTCAGAAAGGAGGTTAAGTGAAAACTCTGAGTATGTTAACCCTGAAATAAGGGAAACTCTGGGTTTTCTGTTTCAGAATGGGAGGTATGTCAAACCCGAGAAATCAGGGTAAGCCAAGCCCGTTTCTGAAAGAGAGGTAACTTGTACTCAGAGTCAGTTACCAGGGTAACTTACTCTTTGAACCTAACCTGGTCAGAAGCAGGTTTTCTTTGGTAAACCCAGAGTTTCTTTTGTTCTCCTCCCCCTTTTAAAAGCACCAGCAGTGTTTAAATACTTTATTAATTCATTCAAACGCCACAAATGCTTTTCTTACTGAGTATTTTGGTCGTATTTCAAGTATAAATATAAAAAAAATTATAAATTTAATCTAAATCTAAAGTAAGCAAAGTTTACTTAAAACTAATTAAATTATCTGCCACTTGACAAAAATACAAAGAAAAGCATTCTTTGCAGGAACATTCATTGCTCATATTTTCATCATGAGGACACTGTCAAAGTGACAAAAATGGCATGTCCTTTTATACAGGATCCTGACGTTCACTTGATAATCCTCTAGAAGTAACCTAATAATTAGAATTTCCTTCAGGATTTCCAGTGGTTGGACGCATTTATGACACTCATATACCCATCATCACACTTTCTGAAAACGGATTATTGTATGGAATGGAAGGATGCTGCCAGATGGTAGTACGAGATATATGCCATAACCACCACCACAGCTGTTAAATACATTTATTTACAATTTTTATGGTCATCTTTATTTCCTACAAATACTTTATTCTTTTTCCTCTTGGATGTTAATATTCTTCCTCCATCTCCTCTTCACATGTCAGTGGTGCTGGAGTTTGGCTGGCCTGAGTAGAAGTCAAATGTTAATGTCATTACCCTGATTAATAAATGTAACAGGTGGGATCAGAGAAAATTTCATTATGTGAAAAGAGCATAGAGCCTTTTCACATCTCTGAGTTTCCGAAGCTGAAGTCGTCATAGATGGGTTAACTCTTATAGCGGTGAATGAGAGAATACATTAAATATATATTTTTGTGTCTCCATTTGCTCAAATAGCAAAAGAAAAACTCCACAATAGTGATTTCACAACTTTCAAAAAGATGGAAAAATTAAAGTAAGATTGATAACTGCAGTGAAAAGAGAGAAAGATGTTAATTTTAACTATCACTCCCATAGACGCTGTATTAGAAACACTCTCACAGCAGCGGTAACTTGATTTTTGTAATTTGATGCAAAAGTAATATAATACAAAGTATTAGTGTTATAAATGTACATACATAAAAAAAAATACAAAAAAACGTTGCAGGATTTACGATATTGATGACTATTAAAACACGTCATCACAGTCTGTAAAAAGGGTCTATGGGGGAAAAGCTGCTGCACATTGGACACTGAATGATATTTATTTAATATGTCAAATGTTTGTAAAGTCATTAAACCTACACCCATGAACATTTTATGCTTAAAGCTTTTCCTGATTGAATTATGTTTTTTTTTTTAGCTGCTGCCACATTCTTTGTTTGCCTTTTGGATACCATGAAAATTAAACTTAATTAAAATAATGAAGAATTAAACTTGTGTATTGACCCGGAATTATGCAAACGTCTTTTTGTTGGGTGCTGTTGCCATGGTGAATCGTAATTTCGGAGCTCCATTGATCGTGGCTTTTCATAGTTGGAGTGCATGAGCTTAACTCAGAGTCAGTCTACTCAGAGTTGATTGAACTACCTCAATTCAGCTGTTCTGAAACCCAAAACTCAGAGTTTCCCCTCTCAGAGTAAGTCAGGTTTAAACTCAGAGTTGGTTGAACCTCCTTTCTGAAACAGGCCCCTGGTGTTGCTTTAGGGTCTCGGCGGTGGCCTTAAACCAGCTCAATCTCAAGTGCACTTGGCAGGATGCTAATATTAATATCTAAACTACAACAAAATAAAGATATCTCTAGGAAAAATCACACTGAGACTTGATTTAAAAGTGTTCGAATCACCACAGAATGGCTTTGGTTTACTCAAAAAAGAAGTTTCAGAATAATACAAACATTAATGATCCAAAAGGCAAAAATAACAAAAAAATTTGTAAGTCTTCACCCGAAGAACGGCCCCGAAAAACCCTGTACAAAGCGGTTTATACTTGGACATATCCTAGGGCCTTAAGAGGCTATGACTGTCCTCACAATATAATAACTCCTTATAAACTATTTGCCTTGGACAACAGCAATCATAATATGTATCCAATGTTATTAAAACTTTTGCAGCAAGCACACACACATTTCTTTCATCTTGATTTGCAGGGACAAAACAACAACTCTTATCACAGCCGAAAAGTCAGCTTGAATTCCCCTTTATTCATGATTGGAAATGTGCAAGCAGTAATACTTATTAAAGCTAGATAAGAAAATAAGCAATTAAAATCACATCTTAAAGGGTTAGTTCACCCAAAAAGGTAAATTGTGTCATCATTTACTCACCTTGAAGTTGTTCCAAACCTGTATGAGTTTATTTGTTCTGCTGAACACAAAAGAAGATATTTTTAAGAATGTTTGATGTAGAATACTATGAAAGAATACTATGGTAGGTAGTCAATGGTTGCTCTATCTGCTTATTTACAAACATTGAATGTAAGTAAATGATGACACAATTTTCATTTTTGGGTGAACCATCCCTTTAAAATATAAACTTTGTTGCAAAGCAAGTTTGAATTATACTATATTTCTCTTGCAAGTTGAACAATTCAAATGGAGTTTCCAACATAACATTTCTAACATCATGCATTAATTTCTTGTTTGAACTTATCCATTTGTCTGATGACTGGAATGATCTGTTTTCCCCTCCGGATCAGTCCTCCACTTGTAGGGTAATTCTTGCTTCTTTTCTCTTTCTTCTCTGCTTTCCGGAGGTGCCTGGTGAACTAAAAGATTGTCCATAAACATTTCAGTTTTATCTGTCTTCTTTTTACACATAAATCATTTAGGATAGATCTTGTTTCCGGGAAATCATCAGAGGAATGGCCAACATGTAAATTTGAGGATTAGTATCTTGGAAAAA
This sequence comes from Gobio gobio, assembly GCF_949357685.1. Taxonomy (NCBI): domain Eukaryota; kingdom Metazoa; phylum Chordata; class Actinopteri; order Cypriniformes; family Gobionidae; genus Gobio; species Gobio gobio. Next base: position 81,359,724 of record NC_137097.1, read on the forward strand.
CAACTAGTATAATAATATGTATTGTCGTCATTACAAAGACAAAATAAATTAGTTTAGACTTCAGAAAAATAATTGTTAATGCTCACAAAGGAGGAGAAGGATGTACATCCTTGTTTATCAAATCATGGCAGAGACCGAAATATTTCAAAAACGTTGGAAAGAACCTAATGTGAGATGTTGGGGTAACAGCTTAGGACCCAGGACCAGTAGTGAAAAATTAAGACCAGGAGTCAGGAGTCAGATTAATTAAAGAAAATTTTACTGAAGAATAGTTTGCAGTTTCATCAGCAGAAGCCAGCCCAAGAGGAGTTCGTAGGCCGCACTCCCTCCAACAGTCTCCCCGCCTCCGTCCAACGTACATACAATTTTCTGAACAGTTATACTGTTTTCAAGGTCTAGACACGTCATTACTGCCATGTGGAATGATTCTGATTGGTTCTAACAACATGCAACGTAAGCAACTTTCCACACGTAGACAGATAGGAGCATATATCACTAAAAATGCGTAGACTTGATGTCGCCCAGGCCCAGATTAGTCCCTAGTGACCTCGGAGGTCATAGAAAAGACGCCTCCAAGTCTAGAATCGTCTGCCGAAAGGACCATCTCCAATACTGGATCTGCACAAATCATACAACGCACACACACAATACTCCAGAGAATACCAGTTTCCTCAAGGTTGGGAATATCTTAACTAACTATCAACAAAGCACTTCTCCAAAACATGCTGATACTACATTGAGTACAGAAGTGAATTTATTCTATTCTATTTAGTAAGAAAAGTATATCAAAGAGGTACATTTCTCTGAGTCCCCAAAGAGTCCCATAGCTGTAACATAGGTGACCCCAGGGGTCACTCTAGTAAGACATACAGTTAACACATGCTGAGCTCCCTTCACTCCCTGGAGTGTCAAACACCAAGGACATTCGCCTGTCAGCACGTCTTGACACAGACTCAGAGCAGCACCTGAATAATCTGGATTCAAAAGCACAGAGCAACTAAAACACTACAATATCCAAAATCACTCCTTGAATATAGAGAACTGAGTTATCAAATGTAGGAAATGGTTATAACGTGATTATCATTAATTCTTATTTTAATATTGAACATAAAATCATTCTTGAAGGATATGTGTCTGATGAAGAGACAAGTGATGTTTGGCTTGACCCTTGACCCTTCAGAGAGATTTATAAAGACCCAAGAACAACTGCCAAGACACTAGTGAACTATTTAGCCAAGTTTGGGATTGAAAATGGTCAAGAAGACGGTCACTAGAGCCGTCTCTGATCTTTAAAATATTACTATCTAATAATTACCATATTGACACGGCATCCTCAATAAACCTGTCTTCGGTGTGATGACTCCAATCTTTCGACTTTTCCTATCTAATAATTGCCTCATCGTCACGACATTCTCAATAAACCCGTCTCCGGCATAATGACTCCGTTCTTTCAAATATTCCGATCAAATATTCTTGGTTTGGGTCAACGTTTTGTCTTCCAGCATGATAACCTCACTTTTCAAACTACCTCCAAACAAGCAAAGTGAGTCCTTAACTGGCCTCCACAAAGCCCAGACTTGAATCCAATAGAAATTCTGTGGGGCAAACTGAAGTCCATGTCAAGAGACCAACAAATCTGGAGGAGCTTGAGAGAATTGCTAAGGAGGAATGGGCTACGACTCAGGAGACATGCCTGGAACTTGTTGAGAACTGCAACAAATGAATAAAGGCTGTTATCAAGCAAAAGGGAAACACTATTGACTATTAGCATCAGAGGGCTAATAATTATACCCTGTAGACTATTTTATTTTTCGGTATGACTTTATTTAAATTTGTATTACAAAACCTCCAGGTTTCCTAAATAAAGTATTATGTTTAGAAATGCTGTGTTGAAAGAAATCTTTGCTCCTTTTAACAGCACTATATGAAACATAATGAAACCTTTCATAGGGGGCTAATAATTTTGTCTTTCACTGTATGTCCTTTCACAAAAATTTGAATTTTGATGTACTAAAAGTTTAATTAAATTATTTATCTCATTTCAGACATGATGGAAGACAGCGAGGAGAGTGAAGTGGAGGAGGAACATCATGCCAAACCTGGAGAAAAACCTTTGAAATGCTCAAAGACTAAAAAGACATTTATAAAGAAAACAAAAGCCAAGAACTCTATAACCTGCACTCAGTGTGGAAAGAGTTTCTCAACTAAACAACATCTTGATGTCCACATGAGAGTTCACACTGGAGAGAAGCCATTTGAATGTGATCAGTGTGGAAAGAGTTTCTCAGGGAAAGGTGGTCTAGAGCGGCACATGAGAATCCACACTGGAGAGAAGCCGTACTCATGTGATCAGTGTGGAAAGAGATTCTCAAGGAAATGTGGTCTTGAGCTTCACATGAGAGTTCATACTGGAGAGAAGCCGTTTGAATGTGATCAGTGTGGAAAGAGTTTCTCAGGGAAAGCTGGTCTAGAGCGGCACATGAGAATCCACACTGGAGAGAAGCCGTACTCATGTGATCAGTGTGGAAAGAGATTCTCAAGGAAATGTGGTCTTGAGCTTCACATGAGAGTTCATACTGGAGAGAAGCCATACGCATGCGATCAGTGTGGAAAGAGTTTCAGACAAAAGCCAAGTCTTCAGATTCACATGAGAGTTCACACTGGAGAGAAGCCGTACTCGTGTGATGAGTGCGGGAAAAGTTTCAAAGAATTATCAGTCCTTAAAAGACACATGAGGATCCACACTGGAGTCAAACTGTACGCATGCGATCAATGTTGGAAGAGTTTCACGCGATCATCACAACTTAAAGAACACTTGAGGATTCACACCGGAGAGAAGCCGTACTCATGTGATCAGTGTGGAAAGAGATTCACACAGTCAGGACACCTTAAAGAACACATGAGGATCCACACTGGAGGGAAACCATTCAAGTGTGACCAGTGTGGAAAGAGTTTCTTACGATCATCAGATCTTAAAGGACACATGAAAATCCACTCTGGAGATAAGCCGTTCTCATGTGGTCAGTGTGGGAAGAGTTTCTTACGATCATCAATCCTTAAAGGACACATGAAAATCCACTCTGGAGAGAAGCCGTACGCATGTGATCAGTGTGGGAAGAGTTTCTCAAAATCAGCAGATCTTAAACCTCACATGAGGATCCACACTGGAGAGAAGCCATTCAAGTGCGATCAGTGTGGGAAAACGTTTCATTATAAATCAAACCTGAAGACACACCTGGCAGTTCATACGAAGGAGAAGCCACATTCATGTTCTGTGTGTGGAAAGAGTTTCTCACTGCTGCAATATTTACATATGCATGAGAAAACACACACTGGTGTGAGAGAGTACATGTGCTTTGAGTGTGAGAAGACTTTTACTACAGCAAACTGTTTAAAACTGCACCAGAGGATTCACACTGGAGAAAAACCTTACAAGTGTTCACACTGTGATCAGAGATTCAGTCAGTCAGGAAGTCTGAAAACACATGAGAGGATCCACAGCAGAGAGAAGCCACATGTGTGATCTGGGGCGTTTCCTGCTAGAAAGCAAGGGTGGCAGTGCCTCCTCAAAACAAAAAAACTGGATGACAAAATAATCCATATTACAAAAATGAAACAAAGCAAATATTAATAAAATTGACTAATAAAAGAGTAAAAGTTGCTGTTTTTCAGAAAATAATACTGTCCAGCAGCGACACCCACATGTAAAGTTACAGAAGGAGACGCGCCTCCCCTCTCTGCATTGACTTAAAACAGATTCCCTAATGCGTGAAGTCCCGTAAGAGGAGGAAATGCCTCCATCGCTTATGATTGGATATGATCGGTTATGATTGGATGTGATTGTTTTGTTCACAAATAATATACCGAATGGTTGGGTAAGAAACCTCTTCAACATATAATCAGTGATAATAATTTTTATATAATCATTTTTATATTCTATAAGTGATTCAAATATACTTTTAGTCATATGTTTGCATATTTTTATTCAACTTTTTCTGGTATTTGGGTATTTTGAGTCCCTCAACATGTCACTCATATATCTGTTCCTAGTTGACCTTAAGGTTACAGGGGTCTAACCATCCTTGACTTCACCTGGTTTACAGAATTGCACCTCTTTCATGTGTATTCCTCTAGGGCTGGGGTCTCCAATCTCGGTCCTGGAGGGCCACTGTCCGGCAGAGTTTAGCTCCAACCCCAAATAAACACACCTGAACAGCTAATGCCTTGTAAGACACTGTTTAGCTGGGTCAGGTGTGTTTATTTGAACAGCTGATGCCTTGTAAGACACTGTTTAGCTGGGTCAGGTGTGTTTATTTGAACAGGTAATGCCTTGTAAGACACTGTTTAGCTTGGTCTGGTGTGTTTATTTGAACAGCTAATGCCTTGTAAGACACTGTTTAGCTGGGTCAGGTGTGTTTATTTGGGGTTGGAGCTAAACTCTGTAGGACAGTGGCCATCCAGGACCGAGATTGGAGACCCCTGCTCTAGGGAATAAAGTGAATATTATTTGTACTCCTTCCCTAGGTCACCACCGGTCTAAATCTTGGAATTGTGCGACGACTGTTTTGACTAATGGTGACATGCTCTCCTATCTATTCATGTGTGGGAAATTGCTTAGACTATATGTGTTCTTTGCCAATCAGAAGTAGTCCACCTGTTGGCAATGATGTAATCAAATGTTGTGTAAGGTCGAGTCTGGCCTCCTCGAGAGACTCTGTCGCTGGCTCTACCGATGAAACTGCAAACTATTCTTTAGTAAATTCTCTCCATTTGATTGAACATCTTGACTCCTGGTCTTCTTTCAAACATATCTGGTCCCTGGGTCCTGAACTGTTCTCCCCAACAATATATTGTTTAAATTGGTACTGCCTTTAGTTATTATTTTGGAATAAATGTAAAAATATGAACTTGATGAAATGCATACTTGGTTTTAATGAATAGAACATTACATAGTGTAAAAATACAGAATAGAACTGTATTTGGTCTCTTTTTATGTAATGTTTATTAAGTGTAATGGACATAAATTAACATTTGATGTATATAAAAATTGTGAGGACTTTGCCTCCTCATTTTAAAACACCACCGCACACCACTGGTGCGATCAGTGCGGAAAGAGTTTCGCGATTGAAAGTCACCAGAAGAAACACATGAGGATCCATGCACAGTCTGAAATCACGATAAGTAGTTGATCTTCATGTGCTAAGCAGTTACTCAGGGAAAGACCACACAGACCACAGGGTGAGCAGCGCCCCCTGCTGGCTTCACTAACACCTCTTCCAGCGGCAGTCCAGTTTTCCCTAGTCTTAGCCCATGGACCGTTGGCTGAAGGTCTGATGCATGTGGTGCACAACAGGCACCATTCTTCAGATGAGAAGCTAACCTAGGTCCTGACTCTCTGTGGTCATAAAAATCCCATGGCACTCCTCATAAAGAGCAGGACTGTTTGTCCTGGCCAGATCCCCTTGAAAGGTGGATTCTGAAATCCACTACCGCTTCAATATAATTGTATATATCCTACTTAAATGTATAATCAAAGCCTTAATCAATATTCATCCTCCTATATAATTATGATTTTAATGATTCTTTCCAGTTATGAGTTTGCTTGTATCAATAGGACCCATGATTGTTTCTTCCTTTCTAATTTTTAAAGTTTGTATTTGGTCCTCTGAGGGTCTGTCCTGGTTGTGTGTGGTGTTTCGCAAAAACACTTGATTTCAACATGTTGTCGTGTGTTTGGATTTTAGAGGCATCACACACCTCCAACTCGACAGGAATGCAGTAACAGTGATTGCTCATTTAGCCCGGCTTCCAGAGATGAAATATGGATTTGTCTTTCATTTTATTTTATTTCATTTTTATTTTCCTTTTACTGAAACCCTAAAGAATTGTATGAATACAACTGTACTATTGTCTGTACCTCTTACTGAGAGAGAAGCACCTAGTATCAGCATGTTTTGGGTAAGTGTTTTGTTGATATGTAGTTAAGACTCTCCAACCTTGGGAGAGCTGTGATCTAGGGAGCTTTGTGTGTGTGCGTTGCATGATCTGTGCAGGCCTAATATTGAAGATGGACGTTTTCTGCACATGACACCAGACCTGAAGACGCCTTTCTAGGACCTCCTGGGTCATTGTGATCTAAATCTAGTCATGGGGCGACAACTAGTCTACCCATTTTAGTGATATGCTCTGCTATCTATCCTTGTGTGGAAATTTACTGTGACTGTGCATTTTCTCTGCCAATCAGAATCATTCCACATGGCAGTAATGACGTGGCTAGACCTTGAAAACAGTATAACTGTTCAGAAATTGTATGTACGTTAGGTGGAGGCAGGGAGACTGTTAGAGGGAGTGCGGCCTACGAACTCCTTGAGAGACTTGAAGCTGGCTTCTGCTGATGAAACTGCAAACTATTGTTCAGTAAATTTTTCTTAAATTAATCTAACTCCTGACTCTTGGTCTTCATTTTTCACTACTGGTCCTGGGTCCTAAGCTGTTACCCCAACACCCTCAATTGGCCTTCATCAATCCTGGCCTTCTAATAATCCCCGTCCACTAAACCGGCTCTATCTCTCGCTCTTCTCACCTATGGCTAGTGACGCACAGGTGCTGTATCACTGTGGCTGGTGTCATCAGTGGTGGGTGAGGACAGACCTCGGGTGTACAGTAGAACATAGTAAAGCACTATATAAACGCTTCATTCATTCATTCATTCATTCATGGTGCCGTATCACTGTAACGCATTACACATACGTATTACATATTACCTCTTTTAAATAATGTGGCTTTTTTCTCCATATAAAGTCATAAAGTATCTTATCTAACTCCTTAATCACCTTAGGAGGCACATCTAATGATACAGATCTAGATATACCATCCGTCTTTGACAATAATACACTCCCAATTATTGATATATCCCTCATTAACCAAAAATTATAATTTTTTCTCAATAATTGGTTCAAAGTTTAACTGACTGTTAAATGTTTTTCATATGTACAAATTATTACACCTAGATATGTTAATTTATGTTTAACGTGTTTTCTATTTCTGAGGAGCCGTCTTTAAGGGGAAACAATAAAGATTTATCACAATTCATTTTAAGGCCTGACACAGCAGTGAATGTCTCAATATATCTACTTATTTTGGGTATCAAATTTGTTTCTCAGTGTCATCAGCAAACTTGATAAGTTTAAATTCTACACCTAAAGCTGAGATACCATTATACGGATGTATTTATACATGCATTGCCAAAATCTGGGTGAACAATACAAATAAAAAAGGAGAGAGAGGGCACCCTTGCCTAATGCCACGATGAATATCAAACCTTTGTGAAGTATCATAAGCAAGTTTGACAGAACTATTACATCCATTGTACAATGTTTTAACTGCTTTCAAAAATACATCTCCAAAACCTAACAATTTGATAACTTTGAAAATAATATCATGGCTCACCGTATCAAATGCTTTATAGAAATCAATAAATGAAATGAAACTATCATCATCAATAAATCATATCTAAGACTAGTCTAATATTATTTAGACGGCCTTGCATAAAACCAGACTGTTATAAATCTTATATTTTGTCTAAACCTTGTTTCATTCTTCTAGGAAAAATCATTGCAAACAACTTACTGTCATTATTGAGCAAACTAATAGGCCTCCAGTTTTCAATAAGTTAGGTTTGGGAATCAGTGTTATAACTCCTTGTTTTAGTGTAGCAGGAAATTCACCTTTCTCTATAGCTTCTACAAATACTAATAATAGAAAAGGTGAAAGTTCGTTATAAAACGTCTTATACAATTCTCCTGTTAGGCCGTCATTGCCTGGAGATTTATTATTTTTTAGCAAGTTAATGCACTCTCTCAATCACACACATTCTGAAAGTTTTCATCAATGGTTTGGTATCACTCATAAAGATTTAAAAAAAAACATCAATGTTGGAAGTAGTCAAAGGGGAAGAATACAAATTACTGAAAAATTTAGCAACAAATTTCGGAATATCTAAAGAATTATCTACAATTTTGTTGTTAATCATTAGTTTGAAACTGAGGCAAAATCACTGTTTCTTTTTTCAAGGCCAAAAAAAAAACATTTAATATTTTTTCCCCCTTTTTCTAACCATTTAAGTCTTGATCTCCTTTTAGGAAATACTCTTGTGAAGACCCTGAGAAGTCTCATATATGGGAGTTTCACGCCCCTGTTGTTCCTGAAGCGGCCAGTAGGGGAGAAGGATATACGTAAATATTATATTGATGCATGTCTTCAGTAAAATACAGGTTTGTGTACAGTTATCCTCACAGTAGAGGGTTGATCTGGAGAGGAAAACAGATGATAAAGGTTATCAGACAAATGGAAAGATTGAATAATGAATGAATGACGTTGAGTGTTTTATGTTGGAAAGTCAATTTGAATGCTCCAATTGTGAAATGTTCAGGTTGCAAGAGAAGTTTGAATTACTCGACACATAAGATAATCCAAACTTGCTTTACACAGAAGTTTGCATCTTTAAGTTTATACCTTAGACGTGAGTGTGTTTTTCTTTTCTTGAAGTGTTTGCTTTGCTAAGCTTGATTATGAAAAAGCCTTGGTCTGTTGACACCAATGAAAAGAGCTTTAAGTGTGAATTTACAGGAGATGTGAAGACATCATCATAATAAATGAAGTGAAAACAGGAACTATTGAGATGAAATAAAGAGTCTTTTCAGCAGCTCTGTTAATATTGATGAGCCTCAGACTATCAACACTCATTCAACAAGACATTCAGGATCATCAGCAGATCATCTCACTTTATTCTGTCTGTTTGCTCTTACAAACACATTATTCCAGTCAGGATATATGACAAAAGACTAATAAACTGCTCTACTGAGAGACAATGCTGTGATTTAGGGATAAAACATCAGTAATGTAAAGAAGGCCACCCTCACAAATGGACTCAAATGGAACTCCCCCACCTATGCTCGTGATTTGGACTGCTCCAAAACTTCCCGCGGAGAACCAGAGATCAGAGCGTGAGGATGTAGAGATGTGCTTGTGTTTAGTTATTAACAGTTAAAGTAGTCAGAAGGGACAGACTTTGTGGATTGTGTGTAAGTATCTTCTCTTCATTAGTGATTACTATATTCCTAAGAGACATTAAGGAGCGCTCCCGCGGCATTCCGTCTGAATGTTTACATTAATATGTCGGTTTGCACATTATCTTGTCGCCTATATAGGCTACATTGTCTTAATGCCATATAATCTTCTTGTGTTGTTTATCGGTGAAGTATTTGATGTGCTCTTATATTATATTGTGTAAGTTTGAAACTATGTCTCAGTTTCACAAGTGAGACGCATGCGCAGTTAACATCACGTGCAATAATCCTGCAGTGCCAGAGCATAAACACTGAAGATTGCAATTTTATTGTTTAATCTACATTTTCAGTGTTTTTTTTTTATTATTAATTTTTATACTTATTTGTATAATGTACAATGTAAAGTCAGGCTGTGTCTGTACATTAGTCCCAAGGAGAGACATGTTTGAGTTATATTTGGTACAGGAATATATATAGGTTTCCACTGATGCATACAGTGGCATGCATTTGTTCCATGATGTTTACAATCTATTTTAAGAAAGGGCATATGTTTCTCTACCTTCTAAGGAAATCTCCTTCTAGTGAGCTCCTCTGTTGGGAGTATATAACACCCAAATTTAGTCTACTGCCCCACCGGAGACTAGAGACACATGAGACAGAGACACAAGAGAGGGGGGACAGAGACACACACAAGACGGGGGACAGAGACACAAGACAGGGGGACAGAGACACACACAAGACGTGGGACAGAGACACAAGACGGGGGACAGAGACACAAGACAGGGGGACAGAGACACAAGACAGGGGGACAGAGACACACAAGACGTGGGACAGAGACACAAGACAGGGGGACAGAGACACAAGACAGGGGGACAGAGACACAAGACAGGGGGACAGAGACACACACAAGACAGGGGGACAGAGACACAAGACAGGGGGACAGAGACACAAGACAGGGGGACAGAGACACAAGACAGGGGGACAGAGACACACACAAGACGTGGGACAGAGACACAAGACAGGGGGACAGAAACACAAGACAGGGTGGACAGAGACACAAGACAGGGGGACAGAGACACAAGACGTGGGACAGAGACACAAGACAGGGGGACAGAGACACACACAAGACAGGGGGACAGAGACACACACAAGACAGGGGGACAGAGACACAAGACAGGGGGACAGAGACACAAGACAGGGGGACAGAGACACACACAAGACGTGGGACAGAGACACAAGACGTGGGACAGAGACACAAGACAGGGGGACAGAGACACAAGACAGGGGGACAGAGACACAAGACAGGGGGACAGAGACACACACAAGACAGGGGGACAGAGACACACACAAGACAGGGGGACAGAGACACAAGACAGGGGGACAGAGACACAAGACAGGGGGACAGAGACACAAGACAGGGGGACAGAGACACACACAAGACGTGGGACAGAGACACAAGACAGGGGGACAGAGACACAAGACAGGGGGACAGAGACACAAGACAGGGGGACAGAGACACAAGACAGGGGGATAGAGACACAAGACAGGGTGGACAGAGAGACAAGACAGTGGGGACAGAGACACAAGACAGGGTGGACAGAGAGACAAGACAGTGGGGACAGAGACACAAGACAGGGGGGACAGAGACACAAGACAGTAGGGACAGAGACACAAGACAGGGGGGGACAGAGACACAAGACAGGGTGGACAGAGACACAAGACAGGGGGACAGAGACACAAGACAGGGGGACAGAGACACAAGACAGGGGGATAGAGACACAAGACAGGGTGGACAGAGAGACAAGACAGTGGGGACAGAGACACATGACCGGGGGACAGAGACACAAGACAGGGGGACAGAGACACAAGACAGGGGGACAGAGACACAAGACAGGGTGGACAGAGAGACAAGACAGTGGGGACAGAGACACATGACCGGGGGACAGAGACACAAGACAGGGGGACAGAGACACAAGACAGGGTGGATAGAGACACAAGACAGGGTGGACAGAGACACATGACCGGGGGACAGAGACACAAGACAGGGGGACAGAGACACAAGACAGGGGGACAGAGACACAAGACAGGGGGATAGAGACACAAGACAGGGTGGACAGAGAGACAAGACAGTGGGGACAGAGACACAAGACAGGGTGGACAGAGAGACAAGACAGTGGGGACAGAGACACAAGACAGGGGGGACAGAGACACAAGACAGTGGGGACAGAGACACAAGACAGGGGGGACAGAGACACAAGACGGGGACAGAGACACAAGACAGGGTGGACAGAGACACAAGACAGGGGGGCAGAGACACAAGACAGGGTGGACAGAGACACAAGACAGGGGGACAGAGACACAAGACAGGGTGGACAGAGACACAAGACAGGGGGACAGAGACACAAGACAGGGTGGACAGAGAGACAAGACAGTGGGGACAGAGACACAAGACAGGGTGGAAGGAGACAAGACAGGGGGGGCAGAGACACAAGACAGGGGGGACAGAGACACAAGACGGGGACAGAGATACAAGACAGGGTGGACAGAGAGACAAGACAGGGGGACATAGACACAAGACAGTGGGGACAGAGACACAAGACAGTGGGGACAGAGACACAAGACAGTGGGGACAGAGACACAAGACAGGGGGACAGAGACACAAGACAGTGGGGACAGAGACACAAGACAGGGGGGACAGAGACACAAGACAGGGGGGACAGAGACACAAGAGAGGGGGGACAGAGACACAAGAGAGGGGGGACAGAGAGACAACACAGGGGGGACAGAGACACAAGACAGTGGGGACAGAGACACAAGACAGGGGGGACAGAGACACAAGACAGGGGGACAGAGAGACAAGACAGTGGGGACAGAGACACAAGACAGTGGGGACAGAGACACAAGACAGGGTGGACAGAGAGACAAGACAGGGTGGACAGAGAGACAAGACAGGGGGACATAGACACAAGACAGTGGGGACAGAGACACAAGACAGTGGGGACAGAGACACAAGACAGGGTGGACAGAGAGACAAGACAGTGGGGACAGAGACACAAGACGGGGGGGGCAGAGACAAGACAGGGTGGACAGAGAGACAAGACAGTGGGGACAGAGACACAAGACAGGGGGACAGAGACACAAGACAGTGGGGACAGAGACACAAGACAGTGGGGACAGAGACACAAGACAGTGGGGACAGAGACACAAGAGAGGGGGGACAGAGAGACAAGACAGTGGGGACAGAGACACAAGACAGGGTGGACAGAGAGACAAGACAGTGGGGACAGAGACACAAGACAGTGGGGACAGAAACACAAGACAGGGGGACAGAGACACAAGACAGGGGGACAGAGACACAAGACAGTGGGGACAGAGACACAAGACAGGGGGGACAGAGACACAAGAGAGGGGGGACAGAGAGACAACACAGGGGGGACAGAGACACAAGACAGTGGGGACAGAGACACAAGACAGGGGGACAGAGACACAAGACAGGGGGACAGATACACAAGACAGTGGGGACAGAGACACAAGACAGTGGGGACAGAGACACAAGACAGGGGGGACAGAGACACAATAGAGGGGGGACAGAGAGACAAGACAGGGGGGACAGAGAGACAAGACAGGGGGGACAGAGAGACAAGACAGTGGGGACAGAGACACAAGACAGTGGGGACAGAGACACAAGACAGTGGGGACAGAGACACAAGACGGGGGACAGAGACACAAGACAGGGGGGACAGAGACACAAGACAGGGGGGACAGAGACACGGTATCCGGTCCAGTGATTCAATCATAACGGGGACAAGGCTGAATAAATTTTCAGATCAACAACATTGATTGAGTTTGTATATTCATCAGGGGCGTAGCCAGCGGGCGGGCCTGCCGCCCACTATGATGACTAGGCCTCTCCAGTTTATTAAACAAATATAATAATATTTGTTAAATAACAGTTGTTTAAATTATTTTAATGTAATTACAAAATTATTATATCTCAAATACTGAAATAAATAAAATGTGTTTTTTTTACAGTCTCTGGTTTTTGCATAATGCTTGATGAGTTTGATTGACAGCTGTGTTAGGCAATTAGGTGTCAGGCTGTCTCATGCGTGTTCATGAAGTGTGTTTACCTATTCAGTCTTAGCCTATAATTTGCAGTTGTGTGATAGATAAACAGCAGCGATGCAAAATTCTATATAAAGGACTTTTAAAAACTTGCATTAAACACGGGAGAGCCCATCCATCAGACCACAAGTAACGGTAAGCTTTTCAATTCCAAGCGTAGGTTCATTCTGGAAACCTAGGAACAGGTCTGTCAGTTGTGATAGTGTAGGGGTAAAGTGCTTGGCACGATGTTTTGACGCAATTCAACCTGCGGTTCGAAACCGCCTTTTGCCGAACTCGCTCACATATCAGATCGTAAAGGCGTTTATTTTCAATAAAAATGAGGAAAATATTAGAAAAGTGGAAATAAAGTGTCTAACGTTTGTTGTAACTGCTGTTCATGTTTTGTATGTGGACAGGTTGTAGCTACAGTTTTGGTTTATGTAGACAGTGACAGTGACACCCAAGCCCCCATTTTTTTTAAGATAGATTCTATTCTTTGGGATTTCCTTCCTTATAATGGCCGTTGCAGTGTTTCCCACAGATAAGAAACCAATTTGTGGTGGTGGGCGGGCAGCGGCGGGCGGGTGGGGATTAGGGTGGGGTATTTGGGGTTGGTGATTGGCAGAAATATCGATTTATTTCTTGATTCAGTATCAATTCATATGTATATAGCCTACTGTACATATAAGGAAAAATAAGTTTGCCTTTTTATCACTATTTCAAACTATAGACAAACATTTAAAGAAATCTATTGTTTGATCATGTCTAAATGTATTCAAATACAAAACCTAAAAATAAGTAAGCAGTTATGATCTGCAATACTTTGAGCAACTAGACTAGATACATGTATATGGATTAAAGAGCCATACAGACACCTATAGTGGGTAAACCATGGCATTACAAATGAAATTAATTATTTTTCCAGACACATAATGACTCTAATTTGCATTGGATTTCTCCATTTTAACATTAATTACTACACTAATTGTAATATAAATAAAAATATATATATTAGAAGTATTTATTTTTATTTAATTCATTAAATGGTCATTAATGGACCATAATTATTGCACAAATAATAGGCCTATTTAGTACCAAAAGATCTCCTCAAAATATTCAATAAATATTATTAAACTAAAATATAGAACATTTATTTAATTGAAAAATAGTTAAGGTGTTTGGTCACATTTGACCACCAATGAGTACAAGTGTAACCAATAAGTGAGGAATACCTGAGGGCTAAATACAAGAAAAACATTAACATTAATGTCAAGATGTTGGATCTCCATCACTCTCCATAATAAAATTATACTGTAAATGTGGTTGACGTAATAAGCAATGCACACTATGCTGTACTGTTTACCAAAACTTGCTGCAAATATCTGAATAGTGAAACTGTCGTCTATCCATTCAAATGTATTGACCCAGCGCTAGAAGTATAGAGAGCTCCGTGAACCATGTGACCGTGCGCGCCGTACCTCCGGGAGATGAGTGCATGTCGCCTCTGGCTTTAACTGTTATGCCACATTAGCGCCAAAACGCTATTTATTGTTTGAATTCCGTATTAAAACTTTTAAAAAAATGTAAAAGCTTAGATTTTGCTTCATGACAAAAGCAGGATTGGCGTTTGAGAGCGAGAGACGCACGTGAGTGACATAGAGACGGAGGGAGAGCAGGGAAAGAAAGTGCAGCTGAACGAATACACTGCGTGTTTTAAATAGGGTAAAAAAAAAAATTTTAAAAGAAGAACGACACGCAATATGTGGCGGCCGTGTTGATTCTGTGGCGCACCGCGACGAATTAATCTATGTGTGGGAAACACTGGTGGCGCACCGCCACGAATTAGTCTATGTGTGGGAAACACTGCGTTGTCAATAGCAACGCATATATAATAATAATTTGGTGTAAATATAATCTCTAATATTATCTCTGGAAATATATTCTCAAGCAATATTCTCATCAGTGTTCTATCAGCTATGACACATTTAAATCTAGCATATTTTGTGTATGAGCCCAAACAGTATACTACTAGTGAAATAATGCATATCCATATTTTCATATGATTTGACAGTTTATTTGATTAAATATCAAAAGTTGTGCATCATACCTGACACCTAGATGAACACTTTACAGTCAGTTTTATGACTGTAATGGTGCGTTCACACCGGACGCGATTCACGTGAGTGATTTACATGTTAAGTTAATGCAGAGACACAAAATGGCATTCTGCGGCGCGATCCGCGCGAATGAGGCGGCGTGAATTATGCGAATTGAGCGTTTTGAATTTTTCAAGTTGAAAAATCTGAACTTTGCCGAATATTCGCGCCACGTTAACCAATCAGGAGCTTGCTCTAGTAGTGACAACAATGAGGAGAAAATCTGTATATTAATATCTGGTTCAGACAATATGATTATCACTAGCTTGGTCAGGTGTGTTTATTTGAACAGGTAATGCCTTGTAAGACACTGTTTAGCTTGGTCAGGTGTGTTTATTTGAACAGCTAATGCCTTGTAAGACACTGTTTAGCTGGGTCAGGTGTGTTTATTTGGGGTTGGAGCTAAACTCTGTAGGACAGTGGCCATCCAGGACCGAGATTGGAGACCCCTGCTCTAGGGAATAAAGTGAATATTATTTGTACTCCTTCCCTAGGTCACCACCGGTCTAAATCTTGGAATTGTGCGACGACTGTTTTGACTAATGGTGACATGCTCTCCTATCTATTCATGTGTGGGAAATTGCTTAGACTATATGTGTTCTTTGCCAATCAGAAGTAGTCCACCTGTTGGCAATGATGTAATCAAATGTTGTGTAAGGTCGAGTCTGGCCTCCTCGAGAGACTCTGTCGCTGGCTCTACCGATGAAACTGCAAACTATTCTTTAGTAAATTCTCTCCATTTGATTGAACATCTTGACTCCTGGTCTTCTTTCAAACATATCTGGTCCCTGGGTCCTGAACTGTTCTCCCCAACAATATATTGTTTAAATTGGTACTGCCTTTAGTTATTATTTTGGAATAAATGTAAAAATATGAACTTGATGAAATGCATACTTGGTTTTAATGAATAGAACATTACATAGTGTAAAAATACAGAATAGAACTGTATTTGGTCTCTTTTTATGTAATGTTTATTAAGTGTAATGGACATAAATTAACATTTGATGTATATAAAAATTGTGAGGACTTTGCCTCCTCATTTTAAAACACCACCGCACACCACTGGTGCGATCAGTGCGGAAAGAGTTTCGCGATTGAAAGTCACCAGAAGAAACACATGAGGATCCATG
This sequence comes from Gobio gobio, assembly GCF_949357685.1. NCBI lineage: Eukaryota > Metazoa > Chordata > Actinopteri > Cypriniformes > Gobionidae > Gobio > Gobio gobio. Next base: position 81,376,185 of record NC_137097.1, read on the forward strand.
CACAGTCTGAAATCACGATAAGTAGTTGATCTTCATGTGCTAAGCAGTTACTCAGGGAAAGACCACACAGACCACAGGGTGAGCAGCGCCCCCTGCTGGCTTCACTAACACCTCTTCCAGCGGCAGTCCAGTTTTCCCTAGTCTTAGCCCATGGACCGTTGGCTGAAGGTCTGATGCATGTGGTGCACAACAGGCACCATTCTTCAGATGAGAAGCTAACCTAGGTCCTGACTCTCTGTGGTCATAAAAATCCCATGGCACTCCTCATAAAGAGCAGGACTGTTTGTCCTGGCCAGATCCCCTTGAAAGGTGGATTCTGAAATCCACTACCGCTTCAATATAATTGTATATATCCTACTTAAATGTATAATCAAAGCCTTAATCAATATTCATCCTCCTATATAATTATGATTTTAATGATTCTTTCCAGTTATGAGTTTGCTTGTATCAATAGGACCCATGATTGTTTCTTCCTTTCTAATTTTTAAAGTTTGTATTTGGTCCTCTGAGGGTCTGTCCTGGTTGTGTGTGGTGTTTCGCAAAAACACTTGATTTCAACATGTTGTCGTGTGTTTGGATTTTAGAGGCATCACACACCTCCAACTCGACAGGAATGCAGTAACAGTGATTGCTCATTTAGCCCGGCTTCCAGAGATGAAATATGGATTTGTCTTTCATTTTATTTTATTTCATTTTTATTTTCCTTTTACTGAAACCCTAAAGAATTGTATGAATACAACTGTACTATTGTCTGTACCTCTTACTGAGAGAGAAGCACCTAGTATCAGCATGTTTTGGGTAAGTGTTTTGTTGATATGTAGTTAAGACTCTCCAACCTTGGGAGAGCTGTGATCTAGGGAGCTTTGTGTGTGTGCGTTGCATGATCTGTGCAGGCCTAATATTGAAGATGGACGTTTTCTGCACATGACACCAGACCTGAAGACGCCTTTCTAGGACCTCCTGGGTCATTGTGATCTAAATCTAGTCATGGGGCGACAACTAGTCTACCCATTTTAGTGATATGCTCTGCTATCTATCCTTGTGTGGAAATTTACTGTGACTGTGCATTTTCTCTGCCAATCAGAATCATTCCACATGGCAGTAATGACGTGGCTAGACCTTGAAAACAGTATAACTGTTCAGAAATTGTATGTACGTTAGGTGGAGGCAGGGAGACTGTTAGAGGGAGTGCGGCCTACGAACTCCTTGAGAGACTTGAAGCTGGCTTCTGCTGATGAAACTGCAAACTATTGTTCAGTAAATTTTTCTTAAATTAATCTAACTCCTGACTCTTGGTCTTCATTTTTCACTACTGGTCCTGGGTCCTAAGCTGTTACCCCAACACCCTCAATTGGCCTTCATCAATCCTGGCCTTCTAATAATCCCCGTCCACTAAACCGGCTCTATCTCTCGCTCTTCTCACCTATGGCTAGTGACGCACAGGTGCTGTATCACTGTGGCTGGTGTCATCAGTGGTGGGTGAGGACAGACCTCGGGTGTACAGTAGAACATAGTAAAGCACTATATAAACGCTTCATTCATTCATTCATTCATTCATGGTGCCGTATCACTGTAACGCATTACACATACGTATTACATATTACCTCTTTTAAATAATGTGGCTTTTTTCTCCATATAAAGTCATAAAGTATCTTATCTAACTCCTTAATCACCTTAGGAGGCACATCTAATGATACAGATCTAGATATACCATCCGTCTTTGACAATAATACACTCCCAATTATTGATATATCCCTCATTAACCAAAAATTATAATTTTTTCTCAATAATTGGTTCAAAGTTTAACTGACTGTTAAATGTTTTTCATATGTACAAATTATTACACCTAGATATGTTAATTTATGTTTAACGTGTTTTCTATTTCTGAGGAGCCGTCTTTAAGGGGAAACAATAAAGATTTATCACAATTCATTTTAAGGCCTGACACAGCAGTGAATGTCTCAATATATCTACTTATTTTGGGTATCAAATTTGTTTCTCAGTGTCATCAGCAAACTTGATAAGTTTAAATTCTACACCTAAAGCTGAGATACCATTATACGGATGTATTTATACATGCATTGCCAAAATCTGGGTGAACAATACAAATAAAAAAGGAGAGAGAGGGCACCCTTGCCTAATGCCACGATGAATATCAAACCTTTGTGAAGTATCATAAGCAAGTTTGACAGAACTATTACATCCATTGTACAATGTTTTAACTGCTTTCAAAAATACATCTCCAAAACCTAACAATTTGATAACTTTGAAAATAATATCATGGCTCACCGTATCAAATGCTTTATAGAAATCAATAAATGAAATGAAACTATCATCATCAATAAATCATATCTAAGACTAGTCTAATATTATTTAGACGGCCTTGCATAAAACCAGACTGTTATAAATCTTATATTTTGTCTAAACCTTGTTTCATTCTTCTAGGAAAAATCATTGCAAACAACTTACTGTCATTATTGAGCAAACTAATAGGCCTCCAGTTTTCAATAAGTTAGGTTTGGGAATCAGTGTTATAACTCCTTGTTTTAGTGTAGCAGGAAATTCACCTTTCTCTATAGCTTCTACAAATACTAATAATAGAAAAGGTGAAAGTTCGTTATAAAACGTCTTATACAATTCTCCTGTTAGGCCGTCATTGCCTGGAGATTTATTATTTTTTAGCAAGTTAATGCACTCTCTCAATCACACACATTCTGAAAGTTTTCATCAATGGTTTGGTATCACTCATAAAGATTTAAAAAAAAACATCAATGTTGGAAGTAGTCAAAGGGGAAGAATACAAATTACTGAAAAATTTAGCAACAAATTTCGGAATATCTAAAGAATTATCTACAATTTTGTTGTTAATCATTAGTTTGAAACTGAGGCAAAATCACTGTTTCTTTTTTCAAGGCCAAAAAAAAAACATTTAATATTTTTTCCCCCTTTTTCTAACCATTTAAGTCTTGATCTCCTTTTAGGAAATACTCTTGTGAAGACCCTGAGAAGTCTCATATATGGGAGTTTCACGCCCCTGTTGTTCCTGAAGCGGCCAGTAGGGGAGAAGGATATACGTAAATATTATATTGATGCATGTCTTCAGTAAAATACAGGTTTGTGTACAGTTATCCTCACAGTAGAGGGTTGATCTGGAGAGGAAAACAGATGATAAAGGTTATCAGACAAATGGAAAGATTGAATAATGAATGAATGACGTTGAGTGTTTTATGTTGGAAAGTCAATTTGAATGCTCCAATTGTGAAATGTTCAGGTTGCAAGAGAAGTTTGAATTACTCGACACATAAGATAATCCAAACTTGCTTTACACAGAAGTTTGCATCTTTAAGTTTATACCTTAGACGTGAGTGTGTTTTTCTTTTCTTGAAGTGTTTGCTTTGCTAAGCTTGATTATGAAAAAGCCTTGGTCTGTTGACACCAATGAAAAGAGCTTTAAGTGTGAATTTACAGGAGATGTGAAGACATCATCATAATAAATGAAGTGAAAACAGGAACTATTGAGATGAAATAAAGAGTCTTTTCAGCAGCTCTGTTAATATTGATGAGCCTCAGACTATCAACACTCATTCAACAAGACATTCAGGATCATCAGCAGATCATCTCACTTTATTCTGACTGTTTGCTCTTACAAACACATTATTCCAGTCAGGATATATGACAAAAGACTAATAAACTGCTCTACTGAGAGACAATGCTGTGATTTAGGGATAAAACATCAGTAATGTAAAGAAGGCCACCCTCACAAATGGACTCAAATGGAACTCCCCCACCTATGCTCGTGATTTGGACTGCTCCAAAACTTCCCGCGGAGAACCAGAGATCAGAGCGTGAGGATGTAGAGATGTGCTTGTGTTTAGTTATTAACAGTTAAAGTAGTCAGAAGGGACAGACTTTGTGGATTGTGTGTAAGTATCTTCTCTTCATTAGTGATTACTATATTCCTAAGAGACATTAAGGAGCGCTCCCGCGGCATTCCGTCTGAATGTTTACATTAATATGTCGGTTTGCACATTATCTTGTCGCCTATATAGGCTACATTGTCTTAATGCCATATAATCTTCTTGTGTTGTTTATCGGTGAAGTATTTGATGTGCTCTTATATTATATTGTGTAAGTTTGAAACTATGTCTCAGTTTCACAAGTGAGACGCATGCGCAGTTAACATCACGTGCAATAATCCTGCAGTGCCAGAGCATAAACACTGAAGATTGCAATTTTATTGTTTAATCTACATTTTCAGTGTTTTTTTTTTATTATTAATTTTTATACTTATTTGTATAATGTACAATGTAAAGTCAGGCTGTGTCTGTACATTAGTCCCAAGGAGAGACATGTTTGAGTTATATTTGGTACAGGAATATATATAGGTTTCCACTGATGCATACAGTGGCATGCATTTGTTCCATGATGTTTACAATCTATTTTAAGAAAGGGCATATGTTTCTCTACCTTCTAAGGAAATCTCCTTCTAGTGAGCTCCTCTGTTGGGAGTATATAACACCCAAATTTAGTCTACTGCCCCACCGGAGACTAGAGACACATGAGACAGAGACACAAGAGAGGGGGGACAGAGACACACACAAGACGGGGGACAGAGACACAAGACAGGGGGACAGAGACACACACAAGACGTGGGACAGAGACACAAGACGGGGGACAGAGACACAAGACAGGGGGACAGAGACACAAGACAGGGGGACAGAGACACACAAGACGTGGGACAGAGACACAAGACAGGGGGACAGAGACACAAGACAGGGGGACAGAGACACAAGACAGGGGGACAGAGACACACACAAGACAGGGGGACAGAGACACAAGACAGGGGGACAGAGACACAAGACAGGGGGACAGAGACACAAGACAGGGGGACAGAGACACACACAAGACGTGGGACAGAGACACAAGACAGGGGGACAGAAACACAAGACAGGGTGGACAGAGACACAAGACAGGGGGACAGAGACACAAGACGTGGGACAGAGACACAAGACAGGGGGACAGAGACACACACAAGACAGGGGGACAGAGACACACACAAGACAGGGGGACAGAGACACAAGACAGGGGGACAGAGACACAAGACAGGGGGACAGAGACACACACAAGACGTGGGACAGAGACACAAGACGTGGGACAGAGACACAAGACAGGGGGACAGAGACACAAGACAGGGGGACAGAGACACACACAAGACAGGGGGACAGAGACACACACAAGACAGGGGGACAGAGACACAAGACAGGGGGACAGAGACACAAGACAGGGGGACAGAGACACAAGACAGGGGGACAGAGACACACACAAGACGTGGGACAGAGACACAAGACAGGGGGACAGAGACACAAGACAGGGGGACAGAGACACAAGACAGGGGGATAGAGACACAAGACAGGGTGGACAGAGAGACAAGACAGTGGGGACAGAGACACAAGACAGGGTGGACAGAGAGACAAGACAGTGGGGACAGAGACACAAGACAGGGGGGACAGAGACACAAGACAGTAGGGACAGAGACACAAGACAGGGGGGGACAGAGACACAAGACAGGGTGGACAGAGACACAAGACAGGGGGACAGAGACACAAGACAGGGGGACAGAGACACAAGACAGGGGGATAGAGACACAAGACAGGGTGGACAGAGAGACAAGACAGTGGGGACAGAGACACATGACCGGGGGACAGAGACACAAGACAGGGGGACAGAGACACAAGACAGGGGGACAGAGACACAAGACAGGGTGGACAGAGAGACAAGACAGTGGGGACAGAGACACATGACCGGGGGACAGAGACACAAGACAGGGGGACAGAGACACAAGACAGGGTGGATAGAGACACAAGACAGGGTGGACAGAGACACATGACCGGGGGACAGAGACACAAGACAGGGGGACAGAGACACAAGACAGGGGGACAGAGACACAAGACAGGGGGATAGAGACACAAGACAGGGTGGACAGAGAGACAAGACAGTGGGGACAGAGACACAAGACAGGGTGGACAGAGAGACAAGACAGTGGGGACAGAGACACAAGACAGGGGGGACAGAGACACAAGACAGTGGGGACAGAGACACAAGACAGGGGGACAGAGACACAAGACAGGGTGGACAGAGACACAAGACAGGGGGGCAGAGACACAAGACAGGGTGGACAGAGACACAAGACAGGGGGACAGAGACACAAGACAGGGGGGACAGAGACACAAGACAGTGGGGACAGAGACACAAGACAGGGGGACAGAGACACAAGACAGGGTGGACAGAGACACAAGACAGGGGGGCAGAGACACAAGACAGGGTGGACAGAGACACAAGACAGGGGGACAGAGACACACACAAGACAGGGGGACAGAGACACACACAAGACAGGGGGACAGAGACACAAGACAGGGGGACAGAGACACAAGACAGGGGGACAGAGACACAAGACAGGGGGACAGAGACACACACAAGACGTGGGACAGAGACACAAGACAGGGGGACAGAGACACAAGACAGGGGGACAGAGACACAAGACAGGGGGATAGAGACACAAGACAGGGTGGACAGAGAGACAAGACAGTGGGGACAGAGACACAAGACAGGGTGGACAGAGAGACAAGACAGTGGGGACAGAGACACAAGACAGGGGGGACAGAGACACAAGACAGTAGGGACAGAGACACAAGACAGGGGGGGACAGAGACACAAGACAGGGTGGACAGAGACACAAGACAGGGGGACAGAGACACAAGACAGGGGGACAGAGACACAAGACAGGGGGATAGAGACACAAGACAGGGTGGACAGAGAGACAAGACAGTGGGGACAGAGACACATGACCGGGGGACAGAGACACAAGACAGGGGGACAGAGACACAAGACAGGGGGACAGAGACACAAGACAGGGTGGACAGAGAGACAAGACAGTGGGGACAGAGACACATGACCGGGGGACAGAGACACAAGACAGGGGGACAGAGACACAAGACAGGGTGGATAGAGACACAAGACAGGGTGGACAGAGACACATGACCGGGGGACAGAGACACAAGACAGGGGGACAGAGACACAAGACAGGGGGACAGAGACACAAGACAGGGGGATAGAGACACAAGACAGGGTGGACAGAGAGACAAGACAGTGGGGACAGAGACACAAGACAGGGTGGACAGAGAGACAAGACAGTGGGGACAGAGACACAAGACAGGGGGGACAGAGACACAAGACAGTGGGGACAGAGACACAAGACAGGGGGGACAGAGACACAAGACAGGGGGACAGAGACACAAGACAGGGTGGACAGAGACACAAGACAGGGGGGCAGAGACACAAGACAGGGTGGACAGAGACACAAGACAGGGGGACAGAGACACAAGACAGGGTGGACAGAGACACAAGACAGGGGGACAGAGACACAAGACAGGGTGGACAGAGAGACAAGACAGTGGGGACAGAGACACAAGACAGGGTGGAAGGAGACAAGACAGGGGGGGCAGAGACACAAGACAGGGGGGACAGAGACACAAGACGGGGACAGAGATACAAGACAGGGTGGACAGAGAGACAAGACAGGGGGACATAGACACAAGACAGTGGGGACAGAGACACAAGACAGTGGGGACAGAGACACAAGACAGTGGGGACAGAGACACAAGACAGGGGGACAGAGACACAAGACAGTGGGGACAGAGACACAAGACAGGGGGGACAGAGACACAAGACAGGGGGGACAGAGACACAAGAGAGGGGGGACAGAGACACAAGAGAGGGGGGACAGAGAGACAACACAGGGGGGACAGAGACACAAGACAGTGGGGACAGAGACACAAGACAGGGGGGACAGAGACACAAGACAGGGGGACAGAGAGACAAGACAGTGGGGACAGAGACACAAGACAGTGGGGACAGAGACACAAGACAGGGTGGACAGAGAGACAAGACAGGGTGGACAGAGAGACAAGACAGGGGGACATAGACACAAGACAGTGGGGACAGAGACACAAGACAGTGGGGACAGAGACACAAGACAGGGTGGACAGAGAGACAAGACAGTGGGGACAGAGACACAAGACGGGGGGGGCAGAGACAAGACAGGGTGGACAGAGAGACAAGACAGTGGGGACAGAGACACAAGACAGGGGGACAGAGACACAAGACAGTGGGGACAGAGACACAAGACAGTGGGGACAGAGACACAAGACAGTGGGGACAGAGACACAAGAGAGGGGGGACAGAGAGACAAGACAGTGGGGACAGAGACACAAGACAGGGTGGACAGAGAGACAAGACAGTGGGGACAGAGACACAAGACAGTGGGGACAGAAACACAAGACAGGGGGACAGAGACACAAGACAGGGGGACAGAGACACAAGACAGTGGGGACAGAGACACAAGACAGGGGGGACAGAGACACAAGAGAGGGGGGACAGAGAGACAACACAGGGGGGACAGAGACACAAGACAGTGGGGACAGAGACACAAGACAGGGGGACAGAGACACAAGACAGGGGGACAGATACACAAGACAGTGGGGACAGAGACACAAGACAGTGGGGACAGAGACACAAGACAGGGGGGACAGAGACACAAGAGAGGGGGGACAGAGAGACAAGACAGGGGGGACAGAGAGACAAGACAGGGGGGACAGAGAGACAAGACAGTGGGGACAGAGACACAAGACAGTGGGGACAGAGACACAAGACAGTGGGGACAGAGACACAAGACGGGGGACAGAGACACAAGACAGGGGGGACAGAGACACAAGACAGGGGGGACAGAGACACGGTATCCGGTCCAGTGATTCAATCATAACGGGGACAAGGCTGAATAAATTTTCAGATCAACAACATTGATTGAGTTTGTATATTCATCAGGGGCGTAGCCAGCGGGCGGGCCTGCCGCCCACTATGATGACTAGGCCTCTCCAGTTTATTAAACAAATATAATAATATTTGTTAAATAACAGTTGTTTAAATTATTTTAATGTAATTACAAAATTATTATATCTCAAATACTGAAATAAATAAAATGTGTTTTTTTTACAGTCTCTGGTTTTTGCATAATGCTTGATGAGTTTGATTGACAGCTGTGTTAGGCAATTAGGTGTCAGGCTGTCTCATGCGTGTTCATGAAGTGTGTTTACCTATTCAGTCTTAGCCTATAATTTGCAGTTGTGTGATAGATAAACAGCAGCGATGCAAAATTCTATATAAAGGACTTTTAAAAACTTGCATTAAACACGGGAGAGCCCATCCATCAGACCACAAGTAACGGTAAGCTTTTCAATTCCAAGCGTAGGTTCATTCTGGAAACCTAGGAACAGGTCTGTCAGTTGTGATAGTGTAGGGGTAAAGTGCTTGGCACGATGTTTTGACGCAATTCAACCTGCGGTTCGAAACCGCCTTTTGCCGAACTCGCTCACATATCAGATCGTAAAGGCGTTTATTTTCAATAAAAATGAGGAAAATATTAGAAAAGTGGAAATAAAGTGTCTAACGTTTGTTGTAACTGCTGTTCATGTTTTGTATGTGGACAGGTTGTAGCTACAGTTTTGGTTTATGTAGACAGTGACAGTGACACCCAAGCCCCCATTTTTTTTAAGATAGATTCTATTCTTTGGGATTTCCTTCCTTATAATGGCCGTTGCAGTGTTTCCCACAGATAAGAAACCAATTTGTGGTGGTGGGCGGGCAGCGGCGGGCGGGTGGGGATTAGGGTGGGGTATTTGGGGTTGGTGATTGGCAGAAATATCGATTTATTTCTTGATTCAGTATCAATTCATATGTATATAGCCTACTGTACATATAAGGAAAAATAAGTTTGCCTTTTTATCACTATTTCAAACTATAGACAAACATTTAAAGAAATCTATTGTTTGATCATGTCTAAATGTATTCAAATACAAAACCTAAAAATAAGTAAGCAGTTATGATCTGCAATACTTTGAGCAACTAGACTAGATACATGTATATGGATTAAAGAGCCATACAGACACCTATAGTGGGTAAACCATGGCATTACAAATGAAATTAATTATTTTTCCAGACACATAATGACTCTAATTTGCATTGGATTTCTCCATTTTAACATTAATTACTACACTAATTGTAATATAAATAAAAATATATATATTAGAAGTATTTATTTTTATTTAATTCATTAAATGGTCATTAATGGACCATAATTATTGCACAAATAATAGGCCTATTTAGTACCAAAAGATCTCCTCAAAATATTCAATAAATATTATTAAACTAAAATATAGAACATTTATTTAATTGAAAAATAGTTAAGGTGTTTGGTCACATTTGACCACCAATGAGTACAAGTGTAACCAATAAGTGAGGAATACCTGAGGGCTAAATACAAGAAAAACATTAACATTAATGTCAAGATGTTGGATCTCCATCACTCTCCATAATAAAATTATACTGTAAATGTGGTTGACGTAATAAGCAATGCACACTATGCTGTACTGTTTACCAAAACTTGCTGCAAATATCTGAATAGTGAAACTGTCGTCTATCCATTCAAATGTATTGACCCAGCGCTAGAAGTATAGAGAGCTCCGTGAACCATGTGACCGTGCGCGCCGTACCTCCGGGAGATGAGTGCATGTCGCCTCTGGCTTTAACTGTTATGCCACATTAGCGCCAAAACGCTATTTATTGTTTGAATTCCGTATTAAAACTTTTAAAAAAATGTAAAAGCTTAGATTTTGCTTCATGACAAAAGCAGGATTGGCGTTTGAGAGCGAGAGACGCACGTGAGTGACATAGAGACGGAGGGAGAGCAGGGAAAGAAAGTGCAGCTGAACGAATACACTGCGTGTTTTAAATAGGGTAAAAAAAAAAATTTTAAAAGAAGAACGACACGCAATATGTGGCGGCCGTGTTGATTCTGTGGCGCACCGCGACGAATTAATCTATGTGTGGGAAACACTGGTGGCGCACCGCCACGAATTAGTCTATGTGTGGGAAACACTGCGTTGTCAATAGCAACGCATATATAATAATAATTTGGTGTAAATATAATCTCTAATATTATCTCTGGAAATATATTCTCAAGCAATATTCTCATCAGTGTTCTATCAGCTATGACACATTTAAATCTAGCATATTTTGTGTATGAGCCCAAACAGTATACTACTAGTGAAATAATGCATATCCATATTTTCATATGATTTGACAGTTTATTTGATTAAATATCAAAAGTTGTGCATCATACCTGACACCTAGATGAACACTTTACAGTCAGTTTTATGACTGTAATGGTGCGTTCACACCGGACGCGATTCACGTGAGTGATTTACATGTTAAGTTAATGCAGAGACACAAAATGGCATTCTGCGGCGCGATCCGCGCGAATGAGGCGGCGTGAATTATGCGAATTGAGCGTTTTGAATTTTTCAAGTTGAAAAATCTGAACTTTGCCGAATATTCGCGCCACGTTAACCAATCAGGAGCTTGCTCTAGTAGTGACAACAATGAGGAGAAAATCTGTATATTAATATCTGGTTCAGACAATATGATTATCACTGTGATAACATTAAATGACATGAAACACAACCCAGTCTCTTTTTGTTAAATGCAAGTTTATGTATGATCAATAATACAAAAGTATAAGTAAAAGGTATAATAAGCTACACATGAAATAAAGCAAACAATTCACTCACACATTCAAAGTCAGTGCTAGTAGGCTAACGTTACAACTGTAACGTACAGTTATAGTCTAAAATTAAAAAAGTAATGAAACTTCACTTTGCCCTCAGCCTAAACGATTTCCCAGGGAACAAATTATAGATCCATGAGACCAAAGATCGGCCGTTACAAGACGAATTATAGCTCGAGACACACCACAGAGACATCAGAGCCAGCGGCAGAAGGACTGGCTGAGGAAAGGTTGCCCCGCTGCTGATGTAGTACCCTAACCACCTGATTAGGGGAGATATAAAGTCAATAAAAGACACAGGAACACGGCTGCTGCAATATCTTCTGAGTCTCTGTATTGTCTGAAATTAATGCAAATATTTCTGCATTCTCATATATCAATGAAAAGTATAACAACATATCTCTTTTAGAGAAAAACAATATACAGACAAATAAAATATAGAATTACTCACATATAGCTTCTCAACAGATACAGTCTCCATCAATTAAACAAATAATTTCAATAGAAACTTGAATTACAATGCATATTAATAATACGTACTGCTTATTACATACAATATTCACATATGATACTCTACATTTTAAACATATGTGCCGTTTACCATATCTTCAACTCTTTTAAACTTCTTAAATTAACTCAGGAATTATAGCATATCAGCAAAACTAATCTCTTTACACACCATTAGCATGAACACATATTACACTTTCTCTTCTGAACCAACAGATTCCTTTTTTTTTAAGCACTGTCACCTGTAACTTAACTGTTAAATTAGTTCTCAAAAACACCAATGTGGTATTAATTCACTCCGTTTTCACATTTATATGACCGCATGGTCTCTGCCATTAATTTAACATTCGCCAGTTGTACATGTGATACACACGCGGGAAACTTGAACCGAACTTTTAGACACATATATATATATACAATGAATACACTTCAAACAATGACACTTGCCATTTTTCACAGCCTTGACTTATATAAAGTGTATTTTTACTACAATTTGCTAATATCATACCTGATTAGGGGAGATATAAAGTCAATAAAAGACACAGGAACACGGCTGCTGCAATATCTTCTGAGTCTCTGTATTGTCTGAGCAGCGCGCCCCTCCCCCAGCAGGTGAAAGTCCCAAGACAAAAATAATCAAATGATCGATCATCCATAGTAAGCAAGGAATACCAATCGCCATCATCCAAAATCATACACTGTGCATTAATGACATTCAGTTTATTTTTCAATGACGACATATTCTGATGACACTAATTATTATTAGTTTTATATATTTTTATAACCACCACACTGATCCGCTGGAGCTCACAACTCCGAAAACGCCAGATAAAATGTTCAAATAGGCACTCTTTATATAAATAAACCACAGATTTGAGCTTTAAACAACTACATTATCGACTGAAAAAGTCTTAAAACTACGTTTTGTCACACATTAACAGTAGATTTTAACAAAAAAAGACATGTAAACAGCCCATGTCAACCATTTCTCAACGAGACGAGCCGCTGACAGAAGCCCCGCCCATGACGCGAATTCGCGTCTGTTGTGCAGTGAATGTCACACGCGATTCACGCGAATCGCATCCGGTGTGAACGCCACAAGTCATTCTCTTCAAATGCTATTGAACTTAGAAACGTGTATAACGTTACCAACATTGTATGTAACTTTAGAGACGGTCCCTAAATTCGCCAACTTTATGCCAGTCATATCAGATGCACTGTGGTTCTGCTGTGTTTGTTTGAAACTATTTTCGCTGCTGAAATAGAACAAAAACAGTCAACCACTGTATGATGAGTGAATCTCCTGCGTACATCGCCCGTTTATCTCTGCTTTGAGAGATTTCAGTGAGTGAGAGCGCACTCTGAACAAAACTCCGGCTAATCTGAACGCCTCTGATTATGAGACATTGCATTCATAAACTCAATAGAAACACGTGTGATTGGTTATAATGCGCAACGCAAACAGATGGCTTTTGAGAAGACTATAAGTTCAACCGCCAAAGTGGCTAGTGTGCAGCCGAAATATACCCGCAAAAGGCGGTTGTTAATGTTAGGCCCTGATTATTATCCCTTAATGTCGCCCTAGTCTTGTCTGAATTTGTTTGTTCGCTTCACGTTATTATTTCCCAGACGTAGTTTTGATATTGAGGTCAAAGTCCGCTTGCCTTGCGTTCGTAGTTTTGAAGAGTTTCCCCCTATTACAGCGACTTTCTTCTATTCTTTAACTAATATTTAACTTATATTATTTAGCCTACATTTCAATTATTTACAGATATTTATTTAAATGTTTTAAAGGCTGTAGTAGGCTATGTTGTTTCACTGACGGAAGTAGGCCTACTAAAATAAACACGCATGTTTGAGCCTTATATTTTTTATTTTCAAAATGTAGGCTATTTAATTGAGGTATATATACACACACCTCAATCTCAATTAAATAGCCTACATTTTAAAAATATAAACTATTAATATATTTAACGAATATATAACGAATTTATATATATAAATAGGCGTGCATGCGTGTGTAGCCACCACCCCCAACCACCGCGCCACTGCACAGCTACACTGCAGTGTTATATTTCGTTCTCCCTTCTCTTTCTTTAATATGAAATGCTGTTTGAATTTCCAAGATAGAAACGCATTCTTGCCCTGGATCTGTTGTTCTGGCTCCATCTCTACCTCTAGCTCCTGCTGCTCCTCTTCCGACTCCATTATGACTGATCACGCAAACCGTGAATTTTTTCGTTTTCATTTTGGGGCTTCTGAGAAATGCATTGAGTTGCCTTAATTTATTTAGAAAGTAAATAAACTTATGAAACAGAGAAGTATCGTTAATGTTATCCATTGATTTCAACAATGTAACTGTATTCTAAATATCAACTATTTAAATTGTAACTGTAACGAAATACAGTTACTCATAATATGTATTCTGAATACGTAATGCCGGTATTCCGTTACTGCCCAACACTGAACACGACCTATTAAAGCACTAAGACATGGGAACAGTATAGCTAACATTCACATTTAAATATTTATCGAAAGTCATATCGTCATCGCAATATTAAACAATGTTATCGCACATCGCAGCTTTTCCTCATATCGTGCAGCCCTAGATATCAATAAAAAATGCATTCGATAAAGCTTTCGATAAATTTGTTTTCTTCGTCGGAAGAAACCAGAAGTTGCGAAGCAAGTTTGGTTGCATGAACAAAGGCACTCGCTCTCTGGTAACCAAGCAACGTAGGGAGTGACAGGCTAACAGCCAATCAGATAACTATCATTTTGGTTGCGCCATATCGTTGTCTCGTGGTGGATTCATTCCTCAGTAAACAGAACCGGCGTGGAGTGATAAGTGGAAAATGAGTGCCACAGCGAGTGAGGAAATTGTTGATAAAACAGGAAAACAAGTCAGCTCGCCAGTATGGCAGTTTTTTGGATTTTATAAGCCTGACCGTAGTCAGAGCAATGTCGTCTGCAAATTATGCAAGACTGTCTTATTTATACTTCTGTCTGACTCAGCAGCACGAGCCTCCGCTGACAGCGCGCGCGCCTCGTTCGTTTGGGGAGGTGTTTATACTCGACACGCTCACCATTATGCTATTCACGCTATTCTTTTTTTTTTAATTTTTTTTTTATTGATGCTCAAAACAATACACGTTGTAACGAAAGAAACAACAGAATACGGACAAAACAAAACCAATTACATTACAAAGTTGCATCAAGCTGCAATGGCTCAGCCCAAAAAAAGGAGAGAGAGAAAAAACCCCCCCAAAAAACAAAAGGAGACAGAGAACAAAAGAAAAACCAAGGGAAAGAGAATAGAAATAGAGTTGCAGTAGAAGTAGTAATCATAATAGTAACAATAGTTATAACAACAATAGTAATAGTACCAGTAGTAGTGGTATATTCATGATAATATTATGCTGCGTTCACACCAAACACAAATTGAGCGTCAAAATCGCGTCTACCGCGTCTAGTTTCACGCGCGAACATTTTGAATGCATTCGCGCGTCAGCAGAGAATTGGACGCGCGTAGAAATCGAGCGCTGGAAGCGAAATTGACGCGCCTTCAAGGCACTCCAGGAGAAATATGTCATAAAACGCAACTCTGCCTCTTTTCATTTTCATTAAAAATATATATTAAGCATTAATAGCCACACAAATGTGGTCCAGACAACTGCATGTATGTTTAAATATCCTTAAAATATAAAGTTATGAAACTTCTCTTTGCCCTCAGTCAAAACGATTTGGCAGACAACAAATTATAGATTCATGAGAGCAAAGGTCGGCCGTTAGATCTACACAAAACGAACCACTACAGGACATCAGAGCCAGCGGCAGACGCCAGAAGGACTAGCCGAGGAATGCCTGCTCTCGCCGGTGTTATGAGCAGTGATTGCCCGTGATCGCCTGGATCTCACAACTCCAAAAACACAAGATTATTTTTTTTAAATAGGCGCTCTCTTTATAAATAAACCACAGATTTGAGCTTTAAACAACTACATTCCCACCTGAAAAAGTCTTAAAACTACATTTTGTGACACAATAGTACTATTTTTAATTTATGCAGGGTTTCTCATACACGTCACTTTACCACGTGACAGCAGCAAGCAGGCTCCTGATTGGTTAACGCGGCGCGAATTGACGCCAAAGTAAAAAAATTTCAACTCGGGCGTCAGACGCGAATTCGCTTCAAACGCGTGAATGCACAAAAGCACCATTCGCGTGTAACGCGCGTATCGCGCAAGACGCTCAATGGCACGAACTGGACGCGCGAATGAGGCGGATTCGCGTCCTTCGCGCCGCGCGTAACGCGCCTTCCGCGCCGCGAGACCTCCAGACGCGCGTCAACGCGCCTTTCCATTGACTTAACATTGAAATCACTCACGCCTGACGCTCAATTCGCGTTTGGTGTGAACGCAGCATTAGTAATAGTAGTGGTAACATTTCTAATGTATAATAACAATAATGGTATTAATAATAATAATAGTAGTAATAGTATTAGTAGTAGTAATAATAATATTCATGATAATAAGAGTGATTGTGGTAGAAACATTTGTGATGTATAATAATAATAATAATAATAGTATTAAAATTAGTAATAATAATAATAGTAGTAGTGGTAGCATTAGTAATTTATAATAATAGTAATAGTAACAATAATAATAATTATACATTTAGACTAGTCAAAAAGATTGATGTGGATACTATTCTCTAGGTCTGGGCGCCCTTCCACGACCACCAGTGACGCTCAACCCCAAAAATTAACCCTCTGTGCTTTGTTGAGTCATAACAGGCACCTCCAGACCAAGCTCGCTTAGTTTGGTTGTGACTCGTAGGAATAGAAGGTTTATTTATTTATTTATTTATTTTTATGTGGCTTGGACCATGGTGTGCACCAGTTAGCTCCCCAGCCAGAGACACCATATCCAACTCAGATATTAGTCAAACAGTATAGTATTATTAGTCAAACAGTATATGCTATATATGCTGTTGTGCTATTTTTGACTTTGGCTGAATCCGAAATCGCCCCTATTTAAGGGTATAGGGGGCAATATCGGATTCAGCCTTTGAAACAACATGTTACACAGGTAATGTTACTCTGCATCAGTGACTTATGACAAAGCATCTAAACGGTAACCGTTACAAAGAAATAACGGAGGCACTGCACCTTAATGTTAAGAGATAATTGTTAAGTGTTCATTGTGATTTTAGACTTTTAATTATTTTGAGTGTTTTCCATGGTTGTGTTGACATTTCTGCCTTTATAACTGAGGGGATTATAATCAGAGGAAGATTACGTTTAAAATAAAAATGTTTAAATGTAAAATATTTTTCTCCTGGTCCTTATTTTAAATAGGTCATAAAAATATCAATAATTATCGATTTCGACCGATATGAAACACTTATATCGTGATACAGTTTTCAGCCATATCGCCCAGCCCTATTCAGAATTCACTGTTGACTTATTTTGTCATTCTCCACAATATCCAAAATAACTATTTTGATACATCTGGACCACATCTCAATCCCTTCATTCTATACTTCAGCATCAGAATGATTTAATCAGATTCTGTTGCATTTCTCTTTTTGCTGCTAAGCACTGAGGTGCTCGTCGATCCTTCCTATATGTACTATGATATTCTTATCAACTGAAGCAAACAGCATGCTATTAAGCCACTAGTTGAATCTTCTCGTTGGTCCCCCTAAGGAACTCTTCTGCCTCTGCCAATGTTATGATGCCAAGGTTATGAACCAGCATACCTTGAGTAAGCAAGGTTTGGGTTAATCAACCGAGAGTTAAAGGTATATATGGGGATATGTTAACCATGCTTTCTGGAATACCCCCATGGTGAAGAACTGCCTCCAAACTAGCCAAGTGAGTCCTTGCAGCCCAGACTTGAATCCAATAGAAAATCTGTGGGGCAAACTGAAGACCAGAGTCCATGTCAGGAGACCAACAAAGCTTGAGAGAACTGCTAAGGAGGAATGGGCTGCGACTCAGGAGACATGCCTGAAACTTGTTGAGAACTACAACAAATGACTAAAGGCTGTTATCAAGCAAAAGAGATACACTATTGAATATTAACATCAGAGGGCTAATAATTATATGCGGTAGACTTTTTTTATTCTTTGTTATACATTTGTTTCTATTTGTATTACAAAAACTCCTGGTTTCTTAAATAAAGTATTATGTTTAGAAATGCTGTGTTGAAAGAAATCTTTGCTCCATAAAACAACACTTGGGACTTATTTAAAAAAATTATGAAACATTTCATAGGGGGCTAATCATTTTGTCTTTCACTGTATGTCCTTTCACAAAAATTAGAATTTTGATACTAAAAGTTAAATTAATTATTTCCCTCATTTCAGACGTGATGGAAGAGAGCAAGGAGAGTGAAGAACTGAGTGAAGTGGAGGAGGAACATCATGTCAAACCTGGAGAAAAACCTTTGAGTCCCTCAAAGACTAAAAAGACATTTATAAAGAAAACAAGAGCCAAGAAATCTACAACCTGCACTCAGTGTGGAAAGAGTCTCTCAACCAAACAATGTCTTGTTATCCATATGAGAGTTCACACTGGAGAGAAGCCGTACTCATGTGATCAGTGCGGGAAGAGTTTCTCACAGTCAGTAAACCTTAAAGGACACATGAGGATCCACACTGGAGAGAAGCCGTTCAAGTGTGGTCAGTGTGGGAAGAGTTTCTCACAAACATCAGTTCTTAAAGGACACATGAGGATCCACACCGGAGAGAAGCCGTTCTCGTGTGGTCAGTGTGGGAAGAGTTTCACAAGGAAACGTAATCTTGAGCGGCACATGAGGATTCACACTGGAGAGAAGCCATACTCATGTGATCAGTGCGGGAAGAATTTCACACAGTCAGTAAACCTTAAAGAACACATGAGGATCCACACCGTAGAGAAGCCGGTCAAGTGTGGTCAGTGTGGGAAGAGTTTCTCACAAACATCAGTTGTTAAAAAACACATGAGGATCCACACCGGAGAGAAGCCGTTCTCGTGTGATCAGTGTGGGAAGAGTTTCTCAAGGAAAGATAGTCTAGAGATTCACATGAGGATCCACACTGGAGAGAAGCCATTCACATGTGACCAGTGTGGGAAGAGATGTACAAAATTATCAAACCTTCATATTCACATGAGGATCCACATGGGAGAAAAACCTTTCAAGTGTGATCAGTGTGGAAAAACGTTTCATTGTCCATCAAAACTGAAGACACACCTGACAGTTCATACGAAGGAGAAGCCACATTCATGTTCTGTGTGTGGAAAGAGTTTCTCACTGATGCAATATTTACATAGACATGAGAAAACACACACTGGTGTGAGAGAGTACATGTGCTTTGAGTGTGAGAAGACTTTTACTACAGCAGGAAGTTTAAAACTGCACCAGAGGATTCACACTGGAGAAAAACCTTACAAGTGTTCACACTGTGACCAGAGATTCAGTCAGTCAGGAAATCTGAAAAAACACGAGAGGATCCACAGCAGAGAGAAGCCACATGTGTGATATGGGGCGTTTCCTCTGAGGAGGCAAGGGAGGCAGTGCCTCCTCAAAACCAAACAAAAACTGGATTACAAAATAATCCATATTACAATAATAAAACAAAGCAAATATTAATAAAATTGACTAATAAAAGAGTAAAAGTCACTGTTTTTTATAAAGTAATACTGTCCAGCAGCGACACGCAGGTAAAGTTACAGAAGGAGACGTGCTTCCTCTCTCTGCATTGACTTAAAGCAGATTCCCTAATGCGTGAAGTCGTGATATGATTGGATATGATTGTTATAATTGGAGATGATGGTCCAGTGGGTTAAACCACTGAACTGATATGCAGAAGGTTGCTGGTCACCACCAGTGTGTCCTTGAGCAAGGCACTCTACTCCACGTTGCTCCCGGGGGATTGTCCCTGTAATAAGTGCAGTGTAAGTCGCTTTGGATAAAAGCGTCTGCCAAAAGCATAAATGTAAAATGTAAATAAATGTAAACGTACAATTGAATATGATGTTTTGTGCAATTAATCCCGCTGCTTGTTTTCGTGTGCGTTTACTGATCGGCCTGAAGATAATGATGCTGATAATGAGACTAATTAAAGTAAACAACTCTGCCACTTATAGACCGTTGTGGCAGAGGGGGCGTGGTTCAGCGAGGTTTGCAGCAGGAGAGAAAGGCGGGAGACGAGCGGTAAGTGAGTGGGTTAGACACAAACCACCTACACCTGTCTCTCATTCCAGTAATGGGCGCGGGGAGAGTATAAGAGCCATGGAGAAACGGAGGACGGGAAGAGAGAGGAGGAACTACTGACGTGCATTGAGTTCCCGGATGGACGCAACCCGGAAGTGTTGACGACGGATGTTATGAGTTGACAACGAATGTTATGAGTTAAAAGTGCACTCTAGTGCGAACACGAAACGACCTTGAGTTTATTAATAAAAACGTCAGTAGTTCAGCCGACCCCTGTGTCCTCTTCCTTGCCTTCCTTACCCGAACCTCTACACTGGTGCCGAAACCCGGGAGGAAGAAGGACCCACGCCGCCGCCATGCAGGCACAACCGTCCTCTTCGCCATTTGCGGATGTCATCACGTCCCTCGCGGTCCTACATCGCGAACAACATCAAGCCCTGCTGGACCTGCGTGCGGATCAAGAACGCCGCTTCCAGGCGATCATCCAAGCCCAGCAGGAGGACCGCGAGACGTTCCGGAGCTGGACGGAGGTTCGCGACGGAGCCACCGAGCAGTCCACCGTCCCGCTGACTGTCCCGCTGCACAAGATGGGACCGCAAGATGACCCGGAGGTCTTCCTGGAACTGTTCCAAAGATCCGCGGAAGCCGGCCGGTGGCCCCGTGAGCAATGGCCGATGCGCCTAATTCCGTTATTGTCTGGAGAAGCTCAGGTGGCTGCCCACCAACTTCCCGTCGCGAACCTCCTCGTTTTCGACGATCTGAAGCGGGCCATTGTCCAGCGGGTCGGCCGCTCGCCCGAACAACACCGCCAGCACTTCCGGTCTCTGGACAGGGGCGATGCGAGCCGGCCCTTCGCGTTGGCCCAACAGCTCCGGGACTCGTGCCGCAAATGGCTCCGGGCCGAGGAAAGCGACGTGGACCAAGTTATCGATCTGGTGGTACTCGAACAGTTCATCGCTCGGCTGCCCAAGAAGACGGCCGAATGGGTTCAGTGCCACCGACCCACGTCGCTGGACTCGGCCATCGATCTGGCGGAGGACCACATGGTGGCGTGCCCAGGGGTCGGCGACATTACCATCACTAACTCTCTCCCTCTCTCTCTTCCCTCCCCCTCTCTCTCTCGCCCTGTCCCTCTGCCTAGGTCGAGACCACCAGTACCTCCTCGGGCCCCGCCCCGGAGCCGGGGACAAGGTTACTTCGGGTCCTCCAGGTTCCCGCCTAGGGGGGCGGGGCCTACGACGGGCGGAGGCGACAGTCCTTCCGTTGCTCCGCTCTCTCCGCGCCCAGTCTCCAGCCCACTCCCCGCCACCGGAGCGGCGGGTAGGTCTGGGCTGGCCTGTTGGCGTTGCGGCGACCCGGACCATTTTATCGATCGGTGCCCGGTGATGGAGGTGGGGCTGATGGTCCGGGTCCCGGACGGTCCCCAGGTCACCCCCGGTCAGGCGGGCGAGTACCAAATACCTGTGAGTATCGAGGGGGGTACTTATCAGGCCTTGGTGGATTCAGGTTGCAACCAAACCTCCATCCATCAAAGCCTGATTCAATCGGGGGCATTGGATACAAGCCGCGTGGTTAAGGTGCGGTGTGTGCACGGGGATGTGGTGGAATATCCGGTGGTCCCAATCTCTATTCAGTTTCGGGGGAAAAAGCATAGAGTTGAGGTGGCGGTTAGTCCCCACCTCCGGCATCCACTAATTTTGGGGACGAATTGGCCCGCTTTTCCGGTTTTATTGGGGGCTTTAAGGGTGGATGCTTCTTGGGGAAAAAAGGCACGGGAGGAGGGGGCGCGAGTCCAGCTGGGTGAGACTGAGCCAGGACCCAGGGCTGCTGCCTCAGAGGAACCGACCGGGATCGAGAGACTAATTCTCTCGGACCGGGATGACTTTCCTCTGGAGCAGTCCCAGGATGAGACGCTAAAACACGCATTTCAGCAGGTCCGTTCCATCGATGGCCAGGCTCTCCCACCCGCTCGCCCGCTCTCCTATCCGTATTTTGCCATTATAAAAGATCGGTTGTATCGAGTGACCCAAGACGCTCAGACAAAAATAGATACGACCCAATTATTAGTTCCGAAGAGCCGCAGGGAAATGCTTTTCCACGCGGCTCATACGAATCCTATGGCGGGACATTTGGGACAGGCGGCTACACTGAATCGTCTCATGACCCGATTTTTCTGGCCAGGCATTCATGACAATGTGCGCAGGTGGTGCGCGGCGTGTCCGGAATGTCAGTTAGTGAATCCCCTGGCCGCCCCAAAAGCGCCTTTGCGCCCCCTTCCATTAATGCAGGTCCCCTTCGAGAGAATTGCGATGGACCTCATCGGGCCATTAGAGCGATCCGCACGAGGACACCGCTTTGCATTAGTCATAGTGGACTATGCAACGCGGTATCCGGAGGCAATAGCCCTCCGCACCATTTCAGCGAAGAGTGTTGCGGACGCGCTATTCCGTCTTATCTCCCGGGTGGGGGTTCCAAAGGAAATCCTCACCGATCAAGGCACGGCGTTTATGTCACGGACGTTACGCGAACTGTACGGGTTATTGGGCGTTAAATCGATTCGAACTAGCGTCTATCACCCACAAACAGACGGTTTGGTCGAACGCTTTAATCGCACGCTTAAATCCATGATCCGGAAGTTCGTGCAGGATGACGCCAAAAATTGGGACAAGTGGTTAGAACCCCTCTTATTCGCTGTGCGGGAAGTCCCACAAGCCTCCACGGGGTTTTCCCCCTTTGAGCTCCTCTATGGACGCCAGCCCCGAGGGGTACTGGATGTCCTGCGAGAGGCTTGGGAGGAGGGACCTTCTCAAGGCAAAAACGAAATTCAATATGTGCTGGACTTGAGAACAAAACTCCACACGTTGGGGCGGCTATCACGGGAGAATTTGTTACAAGCCCAGGATCGCCAAAGCCGGCTGTATAACAGGGGAACGAGGCTGCGCAAATTTTCACCGGGAGAGAAAGTACTCGTATTACTCCCAACGTCTAGCTCTAAATTAATGGCTAAGTGGCAGGGGCCGTTTGAGGTCGCACGACAAGTCGGGGATCTTGATTATGAGGTTATACGGTCCGATAGAGGAGGGGCGCGTCAAGTATATCACCTCAATCTCCTAAAAAAATGGAATGAGGCCGAATCAGTGATGTTGGCGTCGGTGGTTAGCGGAGAGGATGATCTCGGCCCAGAGGCGAACATCAAACCGCAATCCTTCGCTCTGGCCCCAGGGGGAGATCACCTCTCACCGGCCCAACTCATTGATTTAACAACATTGCAGGCGGAGTTCGCCGACGTGTTTTCGCCTCTACCGGGCCGTACGAACCTCATTCAGCACCACATTGAGACCGAGCCGGGCGTGGTAGTTCGCAGTCGGCCGTATCGTTTACCTGAACATAAAAAAAAGGTGGTTCAGGACGAATTGAGCGCGATGTTAGACATGGGAGTAATCGAGGAATCTAACAGTGACTGGGCCAGCCCGATAGTTTTAGTTCCGAAAACAGACGGCTCTGTCCGGTTCTGCGTAGATTACCGCAAGGTGAATGCTGTGTCGAAATTCGACGCGTATCCAATGCCTCGGGTTGACGAGCTGTTAGATCGGCTAGGCACGGCTCGTTTTTATTCGACATTGGACTTAACAAAGGGCTATTGGCAGATCCCCTTGTCTCCATTGTCCAAAGAAAAGACTGCTTTCACAACGCCGTTTGGGTTACACCAATTTGTCACCCTTCCTTTTGGATTGTTCGGGGCACCCGCCACTTTTCAGCGTCTCATGGACCGGATTCTACGGCCCCATGCGGCATATGCGGCTGCCTATCTAGATGATATCATCATTTTTAGTAATGATTGGCAGCGGCATATGCAGCATTTGAGGGCCGTCCTGAGGTCGCTGAGAGGGGCGGGGCTCACGGCCAATCCAAAGAAGTGTGCGATTGGGCGTGTGGAAGTGAGGTATCTGGGCTTCCACTTGGGGCATGGACAGGTGCGTCCCCAAATTGATAAGACTGCTGCGATTGCGACCTGCCCGCGCCCCAAGACCAAAAAGGAGGTAAGGCAGTTCCTGGGGCTGGCGGGATATTACAGACGCTTTATTCCCAATTATTCGGACCTCACTAGCCCTCTGACTGACCTTACTAAAAAGGAGGTGCCAGATACGGTCCAATGGACGGAGCTGTGTCAGCAGGCCTTCACTCAGGTAAAGGCTGCTCTATGTGGCGGGCCGTTATTACACTCTCCTGACTTTTCTCTCCCTTTTTTGTTGCAGACCGACGCGTCGGACAGGGGGTTGGGCGCGGTCCTGTCCCAGGAGATGGAGGGGGGGGAGCGGCCGGTGCTGTACATTAGCCGCAAGCTCTCTAAGAGAGAGGCTAAGTACAGCACCATTGAGAAAGAGTGCCTGGCGATCAGGTGGGCCGTTCTCACCCTCCGCTATTATCTCCTGGGGCGGGAGTTCACCCTCTGTTCGGACCATGCCCCGCTGCAGTGGCTCCACCGCATGAAGGATACCAACGCGCGGATCACCCGTTGGTATCTAGCTCTTCAGCCATTTAAGTTCAAGGTGATCCACAGGCCGGGTGTTCAGATGGCGGTGGCTGACTTCCTCTCCAGGAATGGGGGGGGGGCCGCAGGCCGGATGGCTCCCCGGCCTGAGACGGGCGGTGGGGGTATGTGGCAGAGGGGGCGTGGTTCAGCGAGGTTTGCAGCAGGAGAGAAAGGCGGGAGACGAGCGGTAAGTGAGTGGGTTAGACACAAACCACCTACACCTGTCTCTCATTCCAGTAATGGGCGCGGGGAGAGTATAAGAGCCATGGAGAAACGGAGGACGGGAAGAGAGAGGAGGAACTACTGACGTGCATTGAGTTCCCGGATGGACGCAACCCGGAAGTGTTGACGACGGATGTTATGAGTTGACAACGAATGTTATGAGTTAAAAGTGCACTCTAGTGCGAACACGAAACGACCTTGAGTTTATTAATAAAAACGTCAGTAGTTCAGCCGACCCCTGTGTCCTCTTCCTTGCCTTCCTTACCCGAACCTCTACAACCGTTTTGTCATGTCAGAATCAAACTTTAAATGACCTGAAAGTCACCTGTGGAGTTTTAGTGAGCACACAGCTTGGGGAAATGAAAGGTACATCGTCGTGTACTGGAGATATAACAAAGATTTGTCTCCAGCCCTTCCACAACAATTGATCGCATTCTGTGCAGCCTTTCAAAGACAAATCTCTGGGATGAAAACAGTTCAAGATCTGGACAGTTTTTTTTATTGTTGAGAACAACTCTATCACATCTAGCTTCAGTGACGGGCACCGTTTTTATTCTCTTTCTTATCATGCCTGTTACCGTTTTCTCATAATAACAAGATAATAAGATGTTATTGATGATATTTTCTCTTGGACATGTCATAGTGATGTGTAGAAAATATGCCTTTATGTGCATATTTATTTAGAACGTTTAGTTAATTACCGTTCCCCTGGCGGGTTGTAGTCACCGCTAAGGGCGAAATGTTTGAATTCGCATGGTAGCAGCTCAAAGGTTTTTTTTTTACCACTTCGTTATTTTGGCTTGGAATTTCGTTTGTTGGAAATATGAACACAATTTGTATATGCTTTTGAAATTGAAAACTTTGCGTTAAATAAACGAAATACCTTTTTTAAATGAAGACAACATTTGGAGTGCATGCAAAATAATCTGTTCCCTGAATCCACGGTATTTGTTGTTATTGTGAGTGTACACAAATACAATTTTACCATTTATAGTTTATAATATAAAGCTGATGCCTTGTAAGACACTGTTTAGCTGGGTCAGGTGTGTTTATTTGAACAGGTAATGCCTTGTAAGACACTGTTTAGCTGGGTCAGGTGTGTTTATTTGAACAGCTAATGCCCTGTAAGACACTGTTTAGCTGGGTCAGGTGTGTTTATTTGAACAGCTAATGCCTTGTAAGACACTGTTTAGCTGGGTCAGGTGTGTTTATTTGAACAGGTAATGCCTTGTAAGACACTGTTTAGCTGGGTCAGGTGTGTTTATTTGAACAGCTAATGCCTTGTAAGACACTGTTTAGCTGGGTCAGGTCTGTTTATTTGAACAGCTAATGCCTTGTAAGTCACTATTTAGCTTGGTCAGGTGTGTTTATTTGAACAGCTGATGCCTTGTAAGTCACTATTTAGCTTGGTCAGGTGTGTTTATTTGAGTAGGTAATGCCTTGTAAGACACTGTTTAACTGGGTCAGGTGTGTTTATTTGAACAAGTAATGCCTTGTAAGTCACTGTTTAGCTGGGTCAGGTGTGTTTATTTGAACAGCTAATGCCTTGTAAGACACTGTTTAGCTGGGTCAGGTGTGTTTATTTGAACAGCTAATGCCTTGTAAGTCACTGTTTAGCTGGGTCAGGTGTGTTTATTTGAACAGGTAATGCCTTGTAAGACACTGTTTAGCTGGGTCAGGTGTGTTTATTTGAACAGCTAATGCCTTGTAAGTCACTGTTTAGCTGGGTCAGGTGTGTTTATTTGAACAGCTGATGCCTTGTAAGACCCTGTTTAGCTGGGTCAGGTGTGTTTATTTGAACAGCTAATGCCTTGTAAGTCACTGTTTAGCTGGGTCAGGTGTGTTTATTTGAACAGCTAATGCCTTGTAAGACACTGTTTAGCTGGGTCAGGTGTGTTTATTTGAACAGGTAATGCCTTGTAAGACACTGTTTAGCTGGGTCAGGTGTGTTTATTTGAACAGGTAATGCCTTGTAAGACACTGTTTAGCTGGGTCAGGTGTGTTTATTTGAACAGGTAATGCCTTGTAAGACACTGTTTAGCTGGGTCAGGTGTGTTTATTTGAACAGCTAATGCCTTGTAAGTCACTGTTTAGCTGGGTCAGGTGTGTTTATTTGAACAGCTAATGCCTTGTAAGTCACTGTTTAGCTGGGTCAGGTGTGTTTATTTGAACAGGTAATGCCTTGTAAGACACTGTTTAGCTGGGTCAGGTGTGTTTATTTGAACAGGTAATGCCTTGTAAGACACTGTTTAGCTGGGTCAGGTGTGTTTATTTGAACAGGTAATGCCTTGTAAGACACTGTTTAGCTGGGTCAGGTGTGTTTATTTGAACAGCTGATGCCTTGTAAGACCCTGTTTAGCTGGGTCAGGTGTGTTTATTTGAGTAGGTAATGCCTTGTAAGACACTGTTTAGCTGGGTCAGGAGTGTTTATTTGAACAGCTGATGCCTTGTAAGACACTGTTTAGTTGGGTCAGGTGTGTTTATTTGGATTTGGAGCTAAACTCTCCAGGACCGAGATTGGAGACCCCTGCTCTAGGGAATAAAGTGAATATTATTTGTACTCCTTCCCGAGGAAAGAACGTATTATCAGCATGTTTTGGTAGTCTGTCCTGTTGATAGTTAAGGTTCTTCAACCTTGAAGGAGCTGTGATTCCCTAGTGCTTTTGTGTGTGTGTTGGATGTTCTGTGCCGTTCTGGTATTGGAGTTATGGGATAGTTCAGACCCGAAGACGTCTTTCCACAACCCCCGAGGTCACCACCGTCCTAAATCTAGGAATTGTGCGACGACTGTTTTGACTAATGGTGACATGCTCTCCTATCTATCCATGTGTGGGAAATTGCTTCGACTATATGTGTTCTTTGCCAATCAGAAGTAGTCCACCTGTTGGCAATGATTTAATCAAATGTTGTGTAAGGTCGAGTCTGGCCTCCTCGAGAGACTCTGTGGCTGGCTCTATCGATGAAACTGCAAACTATTCTTCAGTAAATTCTCTCCATTTGATTGAACATCTTGATTCCTGGTCTTCTTTCAAACATATCTGGTCCCTGCATCCTGAACTGTTCTCCCCAACAATATATTGTTTAAATTGTTACTGCCTTTAGTTGTTATTTTGTAATAAATGTAAAAATATAAACTTGCATGCTTGGTTATAATGAATAGAACATTACATAGTGTAAAAATACAAAATAGAACTGTATTTGGTCTCTTTTATGTAATGTTTATTAAGTGTACCAGGGACATAAATTAGCATCTGATGTATATAAAAAAAATGTGAGGACTTTGCCTCCTAATAGAAAAAAACCCCACTAATAATCCTAGGACGTTGTTTAGTAATATAAATACAGTTGTACATCCTCCTATATCTGTATGTAGATCCATCCACCATTGTCGCGTTCACTACGTCGCGGGTGTTCAGCGGAAATGTAGCGCAGGATAATAGGTGGGAGGTTCACTTACCTGATTGAAGCACGGACCAGTCAAAAGTTGAAACGTGGACCAGTAAAATCCCACACTGGTGTGTTGAATCCAGTAATGAATGAGCGCGGGCATATAAGCGGGAGCGAGTATTAGTTTTGGCATGATGTATCGTCAGGAGAGATGCGCCACCGGTAAGCTGCTGTTTCTACCTATTTAGCTGCGGTTTAAGTTTGTTGTCTGTTTGCTCTGCCGCTGTATATGTCCGAAATTAGTGAGCTTGATAACTGTTACTTGGTCACGCTGATAAAACTTTGTGTGCGGTCTGATGTTAATGTTGTCGGCTCGATAGTATCCGTGGCTATAAAAAAGCAAATGTTTGAAATTGGAGCGTTTCACTGTCACACGAGTTACTTCCTGTTTGCGGTGCTGGATGGGTAATGTAGTTAATCACTTTACATTGGTAATGGATTACTATGCTCAGCGATGCCACTTAAAACTACACTCACTGTTTTTCACTTTAAGCCAATATACTGAGAACACTTTGGGCTATTGGTTTAGTGTGAAACATTGACATCGATGTATATATAGTGTGTGTGAAATTGTTGCATTTCTGTGTTTAGATGCATGTGCTTTAGTCATTCAGTTTAAACACTAAGTATATTATGAGATTTATAATATTAAATACTGACTATATTGAAATTTATATTTTATTTATATTTGTATATATTAAATTATGTAATGTCTATTTATATTCAGATTTTATGGTATATTATGTATGTGGCTATTAATATTGTTGTTTACTATAGCCTTTCTATTTCTACAGGTTTATAACCTGCTATTTGTGGATAAATCAACTGTTTATGGAAAATAAATCAGAGTAAATAAAAAACCACATTGAGTCATAACAACGTGTCCTGTCCTGACGCCCTGTTCGGTGGGGATATTCTTAAAGAACCGAACAGTTATAAACCGATGGTTCACTGCACTGGATTGAATGCAGCTAAAAAACAGCCACGGACTGCTTCATTAAGGAAGCTCAATCAACCCAAAATCAGCAGCTGGCCTCTCACTTCTGTGACTGACCCCAAGTTTATCATTAATCAAACTGCCCGTTGATCAAGGATAAAGGAGCGCGTGTGCTCATTGGCATTGACGTCTCTCCAGTCAACACAAAGGGAGTATCAATGGCAGACTTGGAAAAGCTTAAAAGTGTGCGATCAAGAGCACAGGCTTCATTCACCAAAAGGGCTCATACTCTCACCAAACCGGGACTCTTGGAACCGACTGAAGTTCTCAGTGAATGGAAGATTTTCAGGACAGACTTTTCTAAAGTCATGGATGCGGGATATGAGTATGCTGAAGCCCTGAGAGAGTCAACGGATGAGGAGGTCATAGAATCTGCAAACCAAATTGATGAAAAGACAGCGGAGTGTGAGAACAGGTTCCTCGAGGTAAAGAATGCCACCCAGGAAACCTTTTGGACCAGCTACGCAGAGGAGGTGTTTTTTAAGCAGGTCAAAACAGCTGAGTCGGCCATCACTCAGGCAGAGGAAGAGGAAGGTAACCCTCGGAAGTCAGTCAAGGACCGTAGACTAAGAAATAGAGGTCTTGAGAGAGAGGTCATTGAACTCAGAGAAATGCTGGTAGAGTGGAAGGAGTTGGTTCCTGGTTCGAGGGCATTAGATCTCAGGGCACGCCACAAGACGCTCGAGAAGAGGATCCTGGCGTTGTCTGACAAACTGGAGGAGGACGGAGCAGACCAAGTGAAGGGTAGAGAAAGATATCTGGGAGATGAGAGCAGCGCGGTTGGTGATCCGATACGAGATGCTCTCCCTGACATGTCTGCCGATCTCAAGTTGAAGCCCAAAACATACACGGGGGCATTGAACATGAACACACGGCCTCTCTCACAGCAAAGCAGCCCAGAAGGACCAAAGGAAGCTTTAATCTCACGCCTCAAATCAGCCTTGAAAGAGCACGACTACCGACTTTCTCTGGTGACATGAGGGACTATTATCGCTGGAAGACTGAGTGGGAGACAGCTGGAGGATGTGGGACCTTCTGCACCCACCACCACCACCACGGGGAGGACTTCTCATTGGTCTACAAGTTGACTTTAACCTTTTATGGGGATGTGTAGGATGTTTTAGGATGTTACAGCGGTATAAAAATACAACAGAAACCTTAAAACCGTTAAAACTACTTCAACCTTTCTTAGCATCTAGTTATTAGGATTTGTTATGTTCAATTTATGTTTTTAAAAATAACACAAATGCACATAGTGTGACATCATATCCTGAACATTGCAGTGTCCAGAGAAACTGCTGAGAGCAAAACATGCTGAACGTCGAGTGACCGCGGCTTTAACTACTGTAGTTTTAAATAAACCATTATAATACTAGCATTATCGCTGTCCTACATGTTCCACTCAACCCTGTGATTTCTGACATGAGTTTCATCCTTTAAAAAAAGAGCTTTTCTTAAAACTGCGACACACAGGAAGTGACATCATCTGGACCCTTTAAACAGCATGATGGGAGGACAAGAAAATAATCTGAATCCATTGTCTCAGTTTTGACACAAACTGTACAGTGTTGACCGCGTTCATCAACCCTGTTACCAAAGTTACTGTGAGAAGAATAATCTCTATAACTATGAGTAACTTCTATAAGAGAAACTTCATCATGAATGAATGAAGAAAACAACTAAAAACCTTCATTTGGAAAATGAAATTATGTAATGTAAAGTCTTCTAAGTAAAAATAATGGTAAGGACTACAGTTGAAAGACAAAAAACAAATATACATGAAAAAGCCTCAGTCTGTTGACACCAATGAAATGAGCTTTAACTGTGAATTTACAGGAGATGTGAAGACATCATCATAATAAATGAGGTGAAAACAGGAACTATTGAGATGAAATAAAGAGTATTTTCAGCAGCTCTGTTAATATTGATGAGCCTCAGACTATCAACACTCATTCAACAAGACATTCAGGATCATCAGCAGATCATCTCACTTTATTCTGACTGTTTGCTCTTACAAACACGTTATTCCAGTCAGGATATATGATTCACGTGTCCATGTATCACTTGTTGATGCTGGCCGGCGCCATCTTGCCCAGAACAACAAGTCTCTCAGGATGCCCGTAATCCACATCCAATACTGATATGTAACACAGAAGACTGTGCACATACACAGATACACAGTCTCTCCAATGAGTTGGTGAGCTCCGGTTCCAACCAAGGAAAGTTTTCCAAAACATACAGATAACATGTACTTTCTCTCGGTGAGAGGTACAGACAACAGTACAGGCAATATTCACACCATTCTTTAGGGTTTCAGTAAAAGGAAATATAAAATAAAATGGAAGACATATCCATATTTCATCTCTGGAAGCCGGGCTAAGTGAGTAAACTTTGTCACTGCATTCTTATCGAGTTAGGGGTGTGTGAAGCATCAAATCCAAACAAACGACAACATGTTCTGAAATCAAGTGTTTTGGCGAAACATCACATCTCTAGGACAGACCCTCAGTCACGACTTATACCCCTTTTCCACCAGAATGAACCGGGTGCTAGTTCAGAGCCAGTGCTAGTCCCAGTTCATAGTTGGTTCGACTGAGGAGCCTTCTAAGAACCGTTTGCTTTTCCACATGCTGAGAGCCACAACAGAGCCATGTCTTACGTCACTGTATACATCTCATCTTTATCAGCAAGCCACAAGCTATTTTTCATGTCCACGGTTTGAAGCGACCCCAATTATGTGATATTTAGCCCCGGGAATGCAAATTTTAGTACGCAACCATGCCAAAAAAATGCTACTGTAATTGACCATGTTCTTGTCCATGGTATGAGCATGAGGGAGGCTGGATAAAGGGTACAACCAAACATCAGTAGATTCACTGTGTCCACCATAATCCCAAGATTTAGAGAAGAGAACAGGTAAATTACCTTTTTTTAATTATAGCACAGTATGTAAATGTTGAGAGCAGTTACTGTATGACATACTATATACTGTACCACAGTATACTGTAAGTAAATATGTTTCAGTACATCACTGTACCAATATACTGTACACTGTAAAACCGAATGTTCAAAATAATTAATTGTAATAAGTAGAGTAAACTTAAAATGTTCTTAAAGTTATACTTACTTAAAAACATTGTCTTTGAGCATACTCAGAATCTCCAAGACACAAACTCTAACGTCACTATTGATGTGGATGAAAAGTGTCCAGTTCAGAGCACAGAAATGCCGGATGATGAGCAGTGTGATACTTCAAAACTAAAACATCAACTCAAACTTAATGCAGCATCTTTATTTTTAAAGATGCACGCTCTCCTTCATGTGTCAAACACAGCTACACAAGAAATAGTTGATCACTTGAATCAGATCTTTTCTTTATCTCAGCCATTGATCAAGGATGCAATTAATGATATATTGCAGAAACATGGTCACAGTATCACGGATTCCACACTCAATGAAGTTGTCAGTGCTGTCATGGACTCGAATGTTGTATTTAGTGCAACCTCCAAAGGTGCAGAGTTGTCCTCTTATAAGCGAAGGAAGACATTTATAGAGCACAACTATCCAATGGTAATGCCAGTAGAGTACCATTTAGAAGCACCTGGGCATTCCATCATGTATGTTCCAATCCTTCAAATGATTCAGGATCTGTTTAAAAACACAGATATCCTGAGCAAGATCAGAGAACAAAACACTGAGCCTGGTTATTATGTGTCATATCGTGATGGCTCTCATTTCCAGGAAAATGAGTTACTCTCAACAGAAGATCTACACCTAGCAATACAGCTATATATTGACGATCTTGAAATTGCTAACCCTCTCGGCACATCACGTAAAGTTCACAAACTTTGTGCCGTATACTGGGTCCTAGCAAATGTGCCGCCCAAGTATAGATCAGCAATGCACACTATACAGTTGGCCATGCAAGCTAAAGTGACAGACATCCAGAAATATGGATATGCAGCTGTACTTGCTCCACTGGTTCATGATGTTCACACACTTGAACAGGATGGTGTTTTCATTGAATCTGTTGGTCAGAATGTGAAAGGCACCATATTCTGTGTTGCTGCTGACAATCTGGCTGCACATGGGTTAGGTGGCTTTGTGGAGTCATTCAGAGCAGATTATGTTTGCAGATTCTGTATGGCCACAAGTGAACAGTTTCAAACAACTGAGGTAAAAAAGGAGGAATTTGTCCAGAGAAGCAAAGCGAGTCATGACATTCATGTACAAAATGTCCTCCAAGATGAGAGTTCAAGCAGCCAATTTGGGGTTAAAGGTGATTGTGTCTTCCGTGAGTCACTTGAGCACTTCCACCCTATCACAGCTTTTCCTCCAGATCTACTACACGATCTTTTGGAAGGAATCGTTCCAGTTGAACTTGCACTTTGCATTAGAGAAATGATTCGGCTTAAGTACTTCACTTTAGAGTATTTGAACCAAAGGATCACTACAGTCAAAATTTTGCAGACTAACAGAAATCTACCTTGTGAATCACAATGTTTCTTTTCTCTGTTGTGATTATGACTCCTGGTATGTAGAGCATCTTCGATCCTACGAGCTGTCAGCCACACAGGGAAGCCTGTCTATCCACCTGCAAACTGACTTCAATGATACAATCCCACTCTCTGCATACAAGATTGATGGCTTGCTGCTGTTGACTCCCAAGAGGTTCATACAAGTGAGACAAAATTAAGACCACTCTATGGTAAGTAATTCTTCTTAAATCATTACTTGTTAATTTATTGGAAAATGTGCTCCGTATAATCAATCATTATATACATCCACATTAGGGCTGACCCCCAAAAAAATAGAAGCTTTGAAGTTTTGTTAGTTACCATGGTAATCGGTCATGAAGTCTGATCGTTTTTTAACACCGTTTCTCATCAGCAATTGTTACATTGAAATGAGTAGGCTACTTGGCATTCCCAAAGCCTGCCTGATAAGTTTTGGAGACATGCAGCAGTTGTTTTTCTATACATTCATTATGTCCGCCAGTCAGCTGGCCGTCGGAGCTTCGATTAAGATCAATTTTGTCTGCGAATAATCAATTATCTAAACATGGTAATCGGGACAGCCCTAATCAGCATACATGACCTGCATTTTTTAATTGCACTCTGGTAACTCATTCTAAAGAACATGTCTATAATGCATTAAAATCACAAATATAACTGGCTAATGTTATGGTAGTTATAATGTACTGTGGAACCCAGGTCTCAGGTTTTTCTTTCAAAAACTGTCACTTTGGCTTGTAGGTATAAAGCATTATGAATGCCGAACACATTGGAGGTTGTCATTAATGATTATAAACATTTAGAAAGCCTTATAAATGTACTATAATGTCTGTGCTGATGTGTTTTTAACCTCCAAATCTCCTCATTTATTAAAGTGATGGCAGCTGAAGCCCTACAAAACATGATCCTTCGTGTCATCCAGGCAGACCGTGTTAGAAAATTAAAACTCAGCTCCCGTCCAGCCTCTGTTGATGCACTGATTGAGATTTTGAAAGAACAATTGGAATTGGACTGTGACTTCAGTTTGCAATACGAAGATCCTGACTTTGATGGAAAACTCACTTGCCTGGTTGACATCGAGGAGTTACCACAAAAAGCCTGTGTTCATATTTCACTTAAACAGGACTCAAGTTATCTTACATCAACTGATACCCTTTCAGATGTGTCATCCCCGGAACGTCTGAGCAGATGGCCTCCAGGTCCTTTTCAAATTCCCACATTTGCATTGGATGTTGAGCTAACACTTAGAGATGGGAATGCTGAATTTGAAAAGAATGAAACACCTCTTCAGTTGTCAAGGGACCAAAAGCACAATATTTTAGACAAACTGGCATCTACCATATATGGTTTTAAGGCTTACCCCAGTGATAAAGAGATAGCAATGGTGGCTGAAGCTCTTGTGAGGAAACACCAATGTTTAAAAGAAGCAGGATCTGACAATGGATGGAACGGCTGGAAGAACAGCATCAAGTTTAAAATGGGCAATTACAGGACCAAGATGAGAAGGGCTGGATGTCAGGAAGTTGCTGTAAATGCTGGGAAAAGAAGCTGAAAAAACCCTGAGAATGAAGCTTCACACTCCAACATCAAAAGGCCTAAGCGTGCAGAGGTCAACTTTCTGCCTAACTTTCCTAAAGGAAAGGATCCCTCAAGTCTTGACCTTATGAGGCAGGCTATTGTTGACGAAGTAAAGAAGACTGAGAAAAACCTACCCCTTATTGGTAAGATGATGCAGAACACGTTTGCCTTGCAACGACAGACTATTGTGATGTCCTGCCCACCGGTGAAAGAGCTAATGGACCTCTGGCCTGCTCTTCATATGCAGTCTGAGGTAATATGGGCTATCATCTGTTTTTATCTTTGGTAAATATATGTAATTAAATCATTTTTTAGGTTCTTTTTTTGTATTTTTTTATTTGCTACTGTATGTCACATTGTGTGTAATGTTGCCAAATGTCATTCATCATAAAATAAATAATTGCTGTTACTGTCCTTTCCTCAATGCAGGTATATGCAGAGTTCCAACGGATAACTAACAAGAACCTACCTAACACTTTCTATGCCGAGCTTGATCGCCATACTCCTCGTTTGATGGCCTTATTTAGACAGAAAGCTTCCAAAACTGGAAAGACTGCAGATGCTTTGGCAGACATTTTCAAAGTCCATGATACACAGGTGATTATACATTTCACAGGTAGTCTTAGTATAATATTGGGAGTTTAATGCTTCAAATGAGCTATTCTAAGTTGCACCAGTCAGCAGGTTATTAGTGGATTTATGTGCAGATATTGATAATGAATTAATAATTAGTTGAGACTGTTTGGCATTGGTTTGATTAGTAAACTTGACACAACACTATTTTAATCTTCTAGGAATTACATGATGTCCACACAAGGCGTACCACTGTTCTACATGCCCTTCCTTTGTATCTACGTGAGGTAGTCTCTGGATTTTTCAGAACATGTGTGGTAAGTCCCATTTAAGAGATATTAGGCCTATTGTACTGTAAATTAACCAATTCATATTTTCATTTCCAACACTAGAATTTCTGTATTTGTACCAGTGTTTCAACTACAAACCTCTGGCAAGATGTTTATAAGTGTGAAGTGTCATTTTAAGCCCATTACGGCATCAAAAAAAATCAACTGCAAAGAAAATAAAGTAGCAGTCATTAGCCTAACAGTGGAACATATAAAAGTCATCTTACTTTCTCAGCAACGAGAACACAATGCAGCAGAGTGAACAGGAGTCTTTCAGACTTGTGTATTTATTGTTATATATGACATCCAACTCTAATCAAAATTGTCACAGCCATAGTTTCATTGAATGTGATTAGTATGTGATCTCCCTTTCATTTTTTTTAAGGATGATATGGATGAGCCAGACCTGGGGGATGCATCAGTGGTCCTCCTTACAACCGTCAGTGATGATGCCACAAGCCCAGTTCACTACCACCCAGTGAGAGTCTCTGTCGTCCTAGAGGGTGATGTGGTTGTCAATCTCCCCAGGCTTGCTGATGCCTTCCTGGTAATGTTCGGCCTTATCTATGCACTACATCTGAGCTATCCCAAGGGACTGACAAACACGTTTGAGTTCACACAGAAAATCTTACTTGGTCTTGATGACTCTAAACTGTCACCCAAGCTGCAGTCTCTTAAAAATGACCTGATGTTGTATGTGTAACTCAAGATCCAAAAAGGAGTGGTGGGTTCTGATGGCTCACTCTGTTAGAGCATAGTCCACAATGAGACTGTCATGTCAGGTCCATGATGACTACTGTTCAACTGTTGATGTTAAAGTTGCTGCTCTACTCAGCTGGTTTTCAGCCAAATGGCACAAAGTACACACTGTTTTTGTACTTGTAAATGTAACTTTTATTGTTGTTTAAACTGAAATGCAAGGTTGAATTAAGTGTTAATACACTATGGCATTTTGTTTTTCAAAGGTGTACTATATAGTTTTGGGAAATATTTTTTTTATCAGAAAAGAAAGATTTTCATTGACACCATTTCATAAATAAATAAACAACAGTCCTCAAAGTTTCAGGCTGCTTTACTGTAGTAAATGTTACGAACGCAGCCATAACACAAGAGAGGACATAGACAACACGGCTCGTACAACAGGGGTTTATTAACAAAATGATATAGACATAACGGTAGGAAAATGAACCGGGGTTAGACACAACAGGAGAGCACAAAGAACCGCCGCCGAGCACCCTGCCCGCCGCACAGGTTTGGCTGCTTGGACTTCTTATGCCAAACAAACAGGATCCACAGGTGCCGGCAATCAGTCCCTAATGAAAACAAAGACACATACCCGCCCCCTTGAGGACAGACAGATCATAACAAAACAAACAAATCACAAATACATGAATATGTAACAGTAAAGTAGCCACCTTTCTAGTTGAAAACAGTCTGGGACTTTATTTTCTTCTGAGGATGGGATGTTTATTCAGTTATGGAAATGGATCAAATAGTTTTAATTGTCTTATTAAACTAGTTATTTTGCTTTTCGAGTTTGAATTACTTTTCTAAAACTCTACAGTGCACCCTGATGTTGCTAGATTTGAACCAAACGAAGGCTACACGCTGCCTTTGTACATGTTAATGTACAGTTTTGAACTTTTAGCAGTTTTAGTTGTGAAGAATTTACAAGCTTGTTTGTACAATGCTGCACTGCAAGTTTACAACCAGATGGAATGTGCAATTTTTATTACTACTGATATTATTATATTATTACTATTATTAATTAGGTTTCATTTTGAGCTAAAAGGCACAGGTGTGGGCAAATATTTCTAAACTCAAATTTTTGGTCACCACCCAAGACTTGCTGATGCCCCCCTGGTAATGTTCTATTAACAGTTTATAAGCTATTTGTGAAAAAGATATTTTCTTAATGTAATTTTAGCTTTTCAGAGTTTGAATATTTTCTACTAGTTCATCTTAAAGTATAAACAACATGGCCAGAAGTAGACTTGTTAATTGATATTTGTTATTTATGTATTTATTTATTTGTTATTTCATATATTTTTTTGCTAAAAGACTGGCCAAGGAAAGTTTCTACTAAACATCTGAATAGAAAAATATATATATATATTTTCACTTTTAATTTGATGTGTTTGATCTGTAATCAATTTTTGAAAAAAAAATTGTTTGACTTTTAAGTCAAGTGTACTTATAATTTTTAAGGCAATCGGTTGCCACAAATATTTTAAGTTTGGAGGTAAATGATTTTGAGTTGTAACAAGTCTATGTTTTTGAGTTATGGGTAATCAGAAGATTGATTGAAAAAACTAATAAATGTTATGTTCATGAAACATAAAAATTCTGAGTTTTCATGCTTGAAATGATTAAGTTCTCTTGAATTATTGCAATGAGAAAGATGAATAAATATTCTGAGTAGCAGAAACTGAAAATGTTTGAGTTTGCTTAATCAGTAAATTTAAGTTAATTATAATTTAAAATTATATTTAAAATAAACTCCAAAAATATAAGTGATGATGTACTCAAATGTTTGAGTTTATGAACTTAAAAAAATTGTGGCAACTGATTGCCTCACTTTTTTTAAGTTCTGCTTACTTATTCAGGTTTACAGTGTAGTATTGTAATGGAGGGTTGGTCTAACTGTTTGTAGGCCTAGTATTCCATGTATATTTTTGTACTTTATTTTTTACATGGGCTTACTGTACACAAGTGGCAAACGCATACGATTTCTGTTTTGTCTTTTTGTACAAGGGCTAAATGCACAGGTTTTTTGTTTTGCAACATGCATTTAGCCTACAGTGAACAATAAACATTTATTTCTCCAGCTTCATATCCTGAGCATTGTGTTTTCTATTTTTCTACGTAGTGTTTAGTGACTGTTCAGTAGTGTTTTTAATTTTGATTGACTCGGGGCACGATTTGACAACATAGTTCAGTTTTGAGCACAGATTGAACTGTTTTGAGGTGAAAGTTTGGTTTTACAAGAAGAGTCTGAGGTTTTGTGAATGTAGCTTGAAAATTGGGTTTTGTGTTCACAGTTTAGAGATAAGGAGAGCAGCTTTCAAGAAATGTGTCTAAGCAATCGAGAAAAACTGTAATCATGTAAACACAAGGCATCAGTGAGTTTTCATTTGGCCTCTAGAGGGCTCTCTCGTGCTTTATAATGCTAGCAGCAGGCCCTTCTCAGAGCTCTTGTACTGTGTAATGACAGCGCACCCATCTCAGCCGCTCCAGAAACGGACGCAACACTGAAAAACTATCGGTGTGGATTTTTGCCGATAGCTGATTGGTGCCGATTAATCGGCAGAACCGATGAATCGGTCGACCTCTACTAATGAGATGATCTCCTGTACATGTCGGGATGGGTATCGTTCAGGTTTTAATGGTATCATTCTTACAATACTGCTCATTGATATGGTACTTCTTATCACCTCTTTTTTTAGGAAAAACAAGGCTTTATATTCTGAAATGTAATCATCTATAGCAAACAAACAGCAGGTTTGAACAAATGACTATTATTAAAATCAATATAAAACATGTATTTGTAAATGAACCCTGTGAAGGCATTTTAGTGTTTAAGATGTATACAGTATCTAAAGTTTGTATGTAATTTTGATATATACTAAAGAAAGAAATATACTAACAGTAGTATTCAGGTAAATAATAGCCTAGAAGAAACTGAATACATGAATCAAATGTAAAATCACACAGCCTCTTCTTCACTGTATAAACTGATGGAGTGGACCAAGACTTTAGGACTTTTGTCGTACTTCAACCACACACACACACTTAGTGTGTATATGTAGACTCGTGTTATGTTTGATTGGATTAAAACGAACCCTGGTGCGATTGCTCGGTTAGTGCGGTTCATTTGAACATATGTGACCAGTCACGGAAAGTAGGGACACAAGTCGGGGGCATTTTGAGTTATTTACAGATTCTGAAAGTGTAGTCTCCAAGCTTTCCAACAATGTAAAACACAAGGAAATCTCATAAAATTTGGAGAAGTTGTGGCCATTTGAAAGTAGGCACTAAAAAAACTTAATAGGAAAAAACGACCTCTAAAGATTTTGCAGTTCTCACCTACTGGGAGTGACAATAGCGCTCATTTACATCTCATTTAGATAAGCCATACCCCCTGTAAAGCTGCATGATTGCATAGCAATGACTGACCCAATGGGATGCATTGTGTAGCATTAGGACTTTTTGAACAGGATTCTGTGATAACCGTGATTATTTTGGTCACTATAATCATGAAATTAAATTTTCATGCTATTTCATCTCTAGTTATGATCAACTATGATAAACTAAAATCAACTATAATTATGTGTTTTTATAGTATAATATGAAAAGTACAATTTTCTATAAGAAAAAAATATAGAATTCTATATTTTTTTATATTTATTCTATATTTTGTTCTTTTCTCTGACATTTAAGGGTAACATACGCCTACAAAGACTCTTTTAGGTCTAAAACAGTTTGGATAGTTGTTAATACAGCGTTCCCACAGCTTGGTTAACTTCAAATTCAAGAACCTTTCAAGGACTTTCCAGGTCCAGCTTTTTTTTTTGCATTTATTTTTGGCCATATGACAGAGGTCTGATATTCTATTTGTCATATTTTTGTTTTGCATAAAACTGAAGAATATTCGGTACATCCTATACTGTATTCTAAAATGATCTGATATTAACTTTTGCATGGATTCTATTGAAAAGAGCTTAGGCTCATGTAACCAGTCTATTTTTGAAATATTTCACAGTATGTCTGTGAAACGCTGAGGTACCGTATAGTTTTGGGTGCGTGTGAACATCATGGCAACGTACAACACAAAGTACTTTACGCGGGAAACACTTAACGTAACGCGTATATGCAAGTAACAAACGTAAATCAAGCATAGTCCACGAAGTGTTGGCTAAATAACACATTATCGGACCGGAGAGAATAATATGGAATTTCTTCCAGAAAACTTCTTGCACAAAATAAATTCAAGCACTTTCAAGGACCTGTATGTATGTTTATTTTCAGTCATGTCGTTGTACACAGCCTTCTCTTTCTGCACAAGGGAAAGATGATCGTGTTGCTTCTTTACTGCTTCAGACTTTCTGTCATCTGGAATGTCTTCACTTCGTATCACAAGCTCGTTATTGTTTTAGCACTGCTCAGTGCGCGGCCAGCCACCAGGGTTGCCAGGTTTTCACAACAAAACCCACACAATTGCTCCTCAAAACAAGCCCAATCGCGTTTCAGGGGGGGCCTCTCCGCATTTGGGAGGTAAAATATATTTTTTTTGGCATGGTTGCCTACTAAAATTCGCATTCCCGGGGCTAAATATCACATAATTGGGCTCGCTTCAACCCGCGGACATGAAAAACAGCAACACTGAGCCACGCTTCCCTTAGAGGGCGGGGGTAAGAACAAAAGAAACATGCCTCTGCTGCATGCTACAATCTCCGAAAAACAAGCCGATTTCAACCTCAAAGTGTATGCTTTTAAATATACCAATACTGCTATCTCAAACACGGAGAGGCTTCTTCGTGATCTCAACTAACAGAAAACCCATACTGTTGCCCTTGACTGTTCTAGTTGCTTCTTTTGCTCTCATTTGTAAGTCGCTTTGGATAAAAGCGTCTGCTAAATGACTAAATGTACATGTAAAACCCGCTTCTTTCTCATTTTTCTCGAAACTTGTGCTGCCGACTTGTGTCCCTACTTTTCGTGACTTGTCACATATGTGAACGTTGCCATCCGAACCTTGGTGCGCACCAAACAAGCGGACCGAGACTGCTAAAAAGATGGGTCTCAGTCCGCTTCCAAACAAACTCTGGTGCGGTTCGATTGATATATGAATGCAACACGGACCAAAGACATGTAAACAAACCAAAAATAGGACTTGATGTCACAAGATGCGACACTACAATTCAGCTGATTTGATGACGCGGAAAGATCGGTGTATCCAAAATGAGTAGAGGGCAAACGTGGGGCAACGAGGAGGTAAAGTGCCTCATCAATATATCCAGATCTTCGTTTCTGCATACAACTGAGGAAATCCTGGAGCTGTTCTGAATGTTTTGACCATTTTATGAGCTCTTCGTGAGTTCTCAGCTGGTAAAAATAAAACCATATGTACACGCATGAAATGATGGCGTTTAATCCAGAACACAGCATTGTTTTCAATGTTCGGTAAGCAAGCTCCGTCGCAAAATATATATCATAAAAGCCGACCAATCAGGTTGTGACCGTATCCCTATGCCTGTGGTTCGGTAACTTTAGATTCGCTGTTAAAAATGCCAGTGTGAACGCTAAGCCAACCAGGACTATAGGTTTTGTTTTTTGGTCCGGACCAAACGAACTGAACTACAAGTGTGAACGCACCCTAAAAATGCGAATGGATTTGGGGAGTTTATGGTTGTAATCAGATGGAAAGTAACGAATTACATTTACTTGCGTTACTGTAATTGAGTAGTTTTTCTGTGTACTTCTACTTTTTTAAGTAGTTTTAAAAATCTGTAATTTTACTTTTACTTAAGTATGTTTTGTTTGAAGTACTGTACTTTGCTACATCTTAAACCACATCTGTTAATGAGTAAAATAAATAAATAAATTAATTAATAAATAATACAAAGGGGGAAAATTGCGCGCTCCAGAAAGACGGGCAGGAAAACAAATGCCCAAAAATAACAAAAAGATGCAGACGGACAAGACAGATGCAGACCTAGCTGAAACCTAAACGCCGTCACGAATCCCTGGCTACTCTAGTATGGAAATACTTTTTTTGGATAACAACGTGTGTCCTGGATATCCAATTCGCAAAAAATGTGGATGCAAAAGGAGGAAGAGCCCTGCATTTCTGCCCGAGCCTGACGGGCCCTGACTTTTTTACACCCCCAAAGGCCGGGCTTCGTGCCAATTCTCCGGGCTTCGGGCCTTTTTCCTTCAATTTAATATTTTAGACATTCATTAATTAAAAGAAACAATGAGATGTGCTGCGCTGGTGGAAACATGAGACTATGATACTCCAACTGTCAAGACTGGCTCGCACAGTGTTTAGAGGACGGCGCTATGCAACACGCAAACTGCCACAAGTGAAACTGAAAATAAGCTACGTCTTAGATGCTCAAAAACACAATCATCTTCATTAAAACAAATGAGACTAAATGCTCTTACCAGAGCTTAAGTCACTCGTTCTCATATTGCAGTCTTTGATCTAATGAGCTGATGAATAAAAGCAGCTCATATCTGTTGCTTTCGTTGACGTGAACTCCGTTAAATGCGAATATGGCGCGGGTATTGAAGATCAGATTTATATTCATTTTGTAG
The DNA here is from genome assembly GCF_949357685.1 of Gobio gobio. NCBI lineage: Eukaryota > Metazoa > Chordata > Actinopteri > Cypriniformes > Gobionidae > Gobio > Gobio gobio. Next base: position 81,420,081 of record NC_137097.1, read on the forward strand.
AGAGATGTAAGGTAAGATAACCAGCATGTTTTTTTTTTTATTTGTTTCGATTGTGTAGCCCATTTGGTTTGCGTGCGCCGTTGCGAGCAGCATCGATCAGCCCGCCTCAGCTTGTCAAAAATACCTTTTTTAGGCTAAACGTTTAAACTAACATTGTGATGCGTGACATTTTTTATATCTATGGATTTTATTATAAGCAAGAAAAGTCCAGTGTTGATTTGAGAGGCTAAATTGATCAAACATGCGGTTAACTCACTGTCGGCCGCATGGTCGTTACTTTAAAAAACAAAAACTTTAATTTAACAAACAAAAAAAATGCTTCAAACATTTTTCTAAATTAACCTAATAAAGAAACTAAACAAAATATTACTACTTTGACATTAAAAACAAAACTGAACTATTTTAATGGCTGCAACAATGTGCAATAGGGGGGATAAAAAAATAGAAAAAAATCAGGGGCTCCAGGACTCGGGCCGAAAATTTTAATATGCTGACGGACACGGGCCGGGCTAAGGCCTCAGCATCTCGGGCCAGGGCCAGGCTAGAACTCATAGAACACATAAAAACACATAGAATATACATCCCTCTGTGCTGATAAAGGTATGTTTATAACTTAAAGCCAAATGATTCATGTGATGCAGAGAATATAATCCAGATCCCGGGATAAACAGTATTATTTGAATTTATGAATTTACAATACAACGCCTAAGTCACGTAGGCTAAAACACGCAAACTGATGGATTAATGAATAAATCGAAAGTAGAGCTGTGATTTAGCTATATCAAATCACGTCATGTCCTGTGAATATTAAAGCGCAAAACAATGCCATATAAATATATGATCTGCTTGTTTTGTCTCTGAAACAGGTCTTCACTAAAACCCGTCAAAATAAACGTTTGGTTTAAATACAATAAATTATAACAGAAATATATTACTAGGACTAGAATGTACTTGTCAAAATAATAATAATAGGCTAACAATACATAATTTAAACATTCTTTAAGAACATATTTTTTAATCCATGGTTTAATTTAAGAAATCTGTTTTGCAGCATATAATAAAAGGGAAAAAAAGTTATTTTTTTATCTGATTACAACTGTTTTTTGATAATATATTTGCATTAAATCATAAAAAGAAGAAAATCAAAGGACTATTATTCTTAAATTTTTTTATAAATTAAATGATAAAAATAAGTTGTTAATCTAATGCTAGGGGTGCTCCGATGGATCGGCAACCAATCTCTATCGGCCGATAAACGCTTTGGAATGATTGATCGGTGGTCTCTAAAAAGGTCGATCCCATGAACCGATCGCATGCTGACGACACATAAAAACCCGCGCCTGCCGTGAGATCTAGGGCATGATATGCAGCGACACGGTCTCATTCTCTTTCCAGCGTGGGTAAAATAATTATAATGCTGAAGGTGAGGTACAATTCATATTTCTATACTAAATAACTTACGCAGTCATTTGAAAACTTTCTGTGATCTGTAAGTTCACAAACAGCGCGAGTGAATCGCCGCGCGTGCGCTCTCTCTCTCTCTCCCTTTAAAAATGCTCAAATGGCTTCACATCAGCGCATCTCATCTGCACTAAAATCGAGCTGCACCGTTGACAGGATTTGCCACTTGCACAATCGAGGCAGTGTCGCATCATCCCTAAAGTTTATCATTTGCATTTATTTTTAAGTCTTGCCAGTGTTCAAACCGCTCAGCACTCGCGCGCTCTCCAGGCCGTGACACATACACACACACACAGGCCATCTCACAAAAAGCTTGCGAGTACAAATTGCGCTGAAATGGTCAGATACACACAAATGTATGTACCAAATGACCGTCTTGACGAGTATGCACGTAAACCCCGTCGTGACTCTCGAGTGAACGTTTGTGCAACTGCATGTAACCGTATCCGTGTTCGCTCTTAAAGTGACAGCTGTCGAATAAACTGCTGCTGTCTCTGAGTTTCTCTTTGTCTTGTGTTGTTTGATGAACCTTTATGACACTCACTGCTATTGAATGACTAAGTTTTGCAACCTTAAGTGTAAGGATTAATCTAATTTAATTTATTCAGGTAAGACCAATATTAATTTACATTTGATTTCTTATTAAATGTCTTTAGTATTTTTTTACCTCAATACTAATGTTAGACCTACCTGAAAATATGTCTTTAAAAACAAAAATGCACTGCACGATCAAAAATTTAGGTGAGATAATTATTGTAACTCCCTCCAAGCATACGCAGACACAAGTGGTTCTCTTGCTACTGGTTTAATTGAAGACTTTTCTCCAATCCACCGTGAAAACTAAACACAGTATAAACAACATAATAAAGAAATGACATTAGCTTGACACAAAACGAAAGCATGCACAAAAGTGTGCGCAACAGATGTAATAGCATTTTACTGACACAAAATACAGACAAATAAAACAAAATACCTCGTTGGCTGCATGCTGTGAGAAAGAGAAATAATCTTGACTCTTCTTTATGACCATTCAAGTCCTTTGTGACGAGAATACACTTTTAATCAGAGCATATAATGTCCGTGCTTGCCGCTTGCTTGCTTGCATACGAGTCTAACGTGAAGTCAGCATTTGCGCATAAACTTGGACCGACATTTCAAAATAAAAGTACTGCAACTTAAAATAAATGCAATAATGTATAAATAACAAACAACTTAAATTCTCAATTATGAAAGTGATTTTAAAAAACAAACAAATTATATAAACAATATAATGGCATTTACACTCCCACCAAATCACACAAACCTTAATGTGGGATTTCTCTAAATACGACGATTGTTGCTGGTAACTACAGCTCTTCATTGAAATATTTTCTAGCTATTAACCAATTAGGCTGTAACTTCAAGAAAATATTATTCCTCTTCATCTGTCTCAATTAAAGTAACAACCTTCTGTACGGGTCGTTCAAGGAACACTGTTTTAGTTATAGGTTTCCCTTTTTTGTCAAATGTGGTTTCACTAACTAGCAATCTTAGTTTTCTCACCCTACCATCTGACCCTGGGTAGACTTCTGTTATTCTGGCTAGCTTCCATTTGTTGCGTGACGCCAGATCATCTTGCAAGAGGACAATGTCATTGACCTTTAAGTTCCTTCTGTTCTTGTGCCACTTTTGTCTCGACTGCAAGTTCAAAAGATATTCCTTCTTCCATCGAGTCCAGAATTCATTAGCCAAATACTGTACCCTGCGCCACCTCTTTCGAAGATAAAGATCTTCTCTTGTAAATTGTCCAGGTGGGGGCAGAATGATTGTGGACTTCATTGTAAGGATGTGGTTCGGAGTTAAAGGTTCAGGTCCAGATGGGTCATTCAAATATTCAGTGGTGAGTGGTCTGCTGTTAATGACGGCCATAACCTCATATAGGAATGTCCTCAGAGAGGTACTGTCAAGCCTGTGTGCTGACTGGTCAAGAATAGCGGTAAGAACACTTCTTATGGTTCTTATTTGTCTCTCCCAGACACCTCCCATATGACTTGCAGCTGGAGGATTCATCAAAAATTCACATCCTAAAGCCTTTACTCTTTCTTGATCCATTCCTTTCATGAGTTCTGTAAACTCTCTTCTTGCTCCAACAAAATTGGTTCCTTGGTCACATCTCAATTGACGAACATTTCCTCTTATGGCAATGAATGCTCTTAAAGCATTGATAAAGGAGTCAGTTGTCATGTCATCAATCATCTCTATGTGAATGGCCCTTGAACATAGACAGGTAAGTAAAAGACCATATCTCTTGAGATCCTTCCTTCCTTCTTTGACATATATTGGACCAAAGCAGTCAATACCGACGTAAGTGAATGGTGGAGTTGATTCCATTCTATCTTGCGGTAAGTCACCCATTCTTTGTTGTTCTGTAGGTCTTCTATATTTTCTGCATTTGACACATTTGAAGATATGTGATGAGACTACACTGCTACATCCTAGGATCCACCATCCATTAGCTCGCAATTCGTTCATTGTCATTCCACGACCTTGATGATGTATCCTTTCGTGAAAATGCTTAATAAGTAAAGCTGATATGTGGCTGTTCTTTGGAAGTATTGCAGGATGCTTCACGTGTAGGTGTAACGCGGCTTGACTTAAGCGTCCTCCGACCCTTAGGATACCTTCTTCGTCCAAGAATGGATTTAACTTGTAAAGCCTACTGTCTTTGGTCTTGGCAATTCCTTTCTTTAGCTTCAAACTCTTTATCTCATCTGAGAATGCTTCCTTTTGAACCAGCTTGATGATAACATGTTCTGCTTCTTTCACTTCTTCTAGACTGGTACTTTCGTTGGTTCTTTGCTTCACACCTTTGAATTCTTGAATTTTGCGTTTCAGTCTAGCAACTGCCTTAACTCCCCTTGACCAATCAGAGAATTTCTGTAGGCGATCCAATAATGATCTGCACTCTTTTGCCTTAGTGTTACACACAAGAGCCTTGCGAAGTTCAGGATCATCTTCTTTAATTTCTCCCACCTTGCATTCTCTGTCAGGTAGTTCCTTCTTCCAAAGAAACTTTGGTCCTGTGAACCAATTGGAGGTCTTAAGTTGATCTGCTGTCAAACCTCGAGAGGCATGATCTGCTGGATTGTCCTCAGAAGCAACATAAGCCCATTGTTCAGGCTTTGTGCTAGACTTGATTCTCTGTATACGATTGGCTACGAACACATGAAACCGTCTGGCATCATTGTTTATGTAGCTGAGAACAACTGTAGAATCCGTCCAAAAGAACTCTTTTAGATCTTGGATTTCTAGTTCATTCCGAAGCATGTTGCTGGTTTGAACTGCAACAACTGCTGCTGAGAGTTCCAGTCTTGGTATAGTTGTAACTTTTGTTGGTGAAACTCTCGCTTTACCCATTACCAAACAGCAGTGGATGTTGTCAGACTCATTAATCGCTCGCAGGTAAGTACATTCACCATATCCAGAGACACTTGCATCCGCAAAATGGTGGAGCTCATACATTTTGACCGTGCCGAAATTTGAAGGTAAGAAGCCTCTCTTGATTTCCATTTCAGCTAAATTGGGTAGGTCTCTGATCCAGGATTCCCACTGAGGTCTTAAGTTCTGTGGAAGTTCCTCATCCCAACCAACCTTCTCTCTGCACATTTGCTGGAGTATTTGTTTCCCCAAAAGAACAAATGGTGCCATGAACCCCAGAGGGTCATACATGGAGGCTACGGTAGAAAGCACACCCCTTCTTGTAAGTGGATTGGGTTTTACTTGAACTCTGAATTTGAATGAGTCAGATGCAATGCACCACTCCACTCCTAGAGCTCTCTCCATCTGAGGTAAACTCAAAGCCATATCCAGATCTTTGACTGTGGCGCGTTCTTCTTCTGGGATGGTTGCCATCACACTCTCACTGTTAGAAACAAACTTGTGAAGTCTTAACTTGCCGATGGAACAAAGTTCTCTTGATTCTTTGATAAGCTGAATAGCTTCTGTCTCAGATTGAACACTTGTCAGACCATCGTCTACATAGAAATTTCTTTGAATGAAGCGTATGGTGTCTTCACTGTACTGACCATGTCCTTGTGTTGCCAGATGTTTCAGGCCAAAGTTGGAACAACCAGGAGACGAGGCAGCTCCAAACAAGTGGACCTTCATTCTGTAGATTGATGTTGTGATTTCCAAGTTACCATTCTCCCACCACAGAAATCTCAAGTAATCTTGATCCTCCCTTTTCACGTGAAACTGGTGAAACATTCTTTCAATGTCACACATGACTGCGATGGAACCTTTTCGGAAGCGGCACAGGACACCTACCAATGTATTGGTCAAGTCAGGACCAGTGAGCAGATGGTCATTGAGAGATGTGTCCTGAAACTTGGCAGAACAGTCAAATACTACACGTATTTTCCCTGGTTTCTGTGGATGATAAACTCCATGATGTGGAATATACCAAACTGGACTGTTGTCAATTTCTTCCTCAGGGACCTTCTCTGCGTCACCACGTGAAATGATGTCATCCATGAATTTTACATAGTCTTTGTAGTACCTCTGATCTTTCTTTAATCTCTTTTCAAGACATTTCAGGCGGTGCACTGCACAAGTCTTGTTATTAGGAAGTTTAGGTTTTTCCCTTTTGAATGGTAATGGCATTTCGTAGTGACCATTGCTTTTTTGTGTGATGTTTTCTCTCAAAATGGATAGGAACTTGAGATCCTCTTGGGACACATGATCATCTTCTCCAGCTTTTTCTGAGAAGTCTGATTCAAGAACCTTTATTATCTCTGAAGGAGTAATTTCTTTTACCTTAATTCGGCTCACATAGTGTACTTCAGTTTTGAGATTGACAGAAGATTCCATATCTGGTGTCACTTGCCTTACTACTATGCGATGACTGGTTCCAAAAGCATCACCATAATCAACATGGGAATTCCAGTGACCAACAATGCTCCATCCAAGGTCCGTACGCTGTGCATAAGGCTGATGTTCTTGGCCAGAAACTACTTCTCTTGGAAGTAGGGCTTGTGAGCAGTTGTACCCAATGAGTAGACCTACTTCACAATCCTGCATAGGTGCTATCTCTTCTTGGAGGTGCTCTAGATGGGACCAAGCTTTTGCGGTTTCATTTGTTGGTATGTGAGTTCTGTTGGCTGGAATAAACTCTCGAGTGTAGACTGGTGGTAAAGAGATCCTTTTACCAGAATAAAAGCCTCGGACTTGTAGGTTCTTTATTCTTTGAGAGCTTACCACTGCGGTTCTTGACGTCATAGTAGAGAGTTTGAGCTTAACTTGTTCTTTGCTCGCTTCCAATCCTTCGGCTACTTCACTCAAAATGAAGGTTGTGTCGCTTTGCGAATCCAACAGAGCATATACAAGCACTTCTTGTGTTGGTTGAGCTATGGAGGAAATCCAGACAGGAATTATTGCTGCTGTTTGTGCGTTAACTTCGTCAAGTATTACTCTATTTGAAGTACCGGCTGTGGTTGTTTCTTTATGTTGTGTTGATTGAGGTCTTTCTTGGTATCTTTCTTGACTTACACTTTGCTTAACTTGTGGTAATTTTTGGTTTTCTTTGGTACGCTCCTCGTGTAGACAGGTTGGATGCATCTTATGGCACGTGTCGCAGACACTCCTACTGTTGCAGTTCTTTGAGAAGTGACCAGACTTAAGACAACCAAAGCATAGCTTTTCAGCTTGAACAAATTTAACTCTGTCTGAAACTGCTTTCTCCATGAGCTTCCTGCATTTGTGCAAAGTATGTCCAGTCTTCTGGCAGAAAATGCATGTTAAGACAGACTTTTCACTGGAATTTGTGGTGAGTGTTTTCGCTCCAAAGCTTTGACGTTTTGGGAATTTTGGCTTTTCAACCTCACCTAGTTTAAGTGCCTGTAATGACGTGACAGGGTTGCAGGCAATTTTCACCTCTCTTGTCATAAACTTAACAAATTGGCTGAAAGAGGGAAATTGATTACTCTCCTCTTCTATTTCGATAACCTTCCGGTTCCATCTCACTGCTAGCCAATCTGGTAGCTTTGAAAGAATGTTTCTGTTTTCATTACAGTCATTCAAGATTTCTAATGCCTTGATATGGACCATGGCGGCTTCACAACTGCGCAGAAAATCAACAAACTCTCTGAGCTCAAAGCTGTCCCTAGATCCCATCTTAGGCCATGCATGGAGCTTGTCTCTGTACGATTTTGCAATCGTAAATGGGTTTCCATATCGCTCTTCCAAAACTTCCCATGCAGCAACATAGGCAGATTCAGTTCCGAGTAGGAAGTATCCATCAAGTGCTTTCTTAGCTTGTCCACTTACATACCTGCGGAGGTAGTATATCTTCTCCTTTTCTTGAATGTTCTTCTGGTCGATCAGTGTTTCAAAGGAAAGTTTCCAGTCATTGTATTTCAATGGATCCCCACTGAATAACGAAGGTTCAGGAACAGGAATTCTGTTTACACTTAAAGCACCTACCAGCACCTTCACAAGCTCTGCTGTACTTTCATTTGAGGAGGTGGTTACAGCTTGTGGTACAGGAGACATTTTCAGGAAGTCCTTCTGATCTTCTTCCATTACTTTCTCTTGATCGTACACCTGCATTCTTGCTCGTGCTGCATTTAGACTTTTCACTGCTTCCAAATGCTGTATCTTTCTCCGTTTTTCCTCAAGAGTCTTTTGTAGAGCTGCGTGTTCTTCTTCCAGTTGAGCTTTAATTTTTGCTTCCTCTTCCTCTCTTTTTATTCTTCGTTTCACCTCTTCTGCTTCTTGATCTAAACGACGTTTTACCTCTGCTGCGTCTTGATCAGCTAACCTCTTTTTAACTTGTGCTTCCAGGAGCTGTATTTCCAATTGTTCTTTATTTTGTTCTTGTAACACTTCCAGAACAGCTTGGCTTGCAGCAGCTTCAGCGGCAGCTTCTTGTCGCTTTACAGAAGATCTACTTGAATGCGCGGAGGAACCTCCCAAGATAGACGTGACAGATCCTGATTTACAGGTACTTGAATTGAAGAGAGAGCCTGCTTCCGGCCATTCTTGTTCTTCACCTTCTGGAATCCTTCCATCCAGTCGACTTGAGGCTCTGGATGCAACAAAACTAGAAATCTCCACACACAGATCCACTCTTCGACGCGTGTCTTGATCTGGAGTCGTGATTTTGCGTAGTTCATCATAAACACGCTGGACATCTGCAGAAAGACCTATGACATCACCAATGATATCATTAAGCAGGTCATCAGATAAAATCTCTGTTACTTGTGATAATGTCCGCTTAGAAGATTTAACATGTGTTCTCCATTTGTCATAAATGTAGTTAAACCTTTGTTGAAGTGATTGAATTTTGGCAACTTGCATTTCTCTACCCTTCTCTGTCAGAGTTCTGGTTCTTTTACTTCGTCTTGACTGTTGTGTTTCTTCTTGCTGAGTTTCAGCACCACTCATTTGAGTTTCTTCCGATTGGTCTTGGGAATTTGCACTTTCCCTAACGCTGTCCCTTACCTGAACTGTAGGCTCACTTGACTCTGACATTTTGAATCACTACTTTAAATTTACCTGGATTTTATACGTAGAAAATATGCATAGGTAACAAAACATCTAAATCAACCTTCAACACTCAAATGTCAATAAATGTAAATACTTCAAAGCTTAAAGTGATGCTTTTAAGTAATAATATTGCACAGGAAATTAAAATGTGCAAAACAGCTTATTTCAGCTTGAATATAACCCTTTAAAATACACTTAGGACTTTGAAATCAAATGGCAAATAGCCTTCTCTTATTTTTTACCAAAACACTTTAAATTTGAAATACAGAATGTTCGATGACCCTTTAAACGTGTCTATAAATAGCAAGCTTCAAGTGAGCAAATAAGTCAAAACATTTACTACAAACACTACAGTAACATAGCTTTCTTTACAATGAAAATCTTTTGGCAAGCTTTGCAAAAACCTTCTTCTTAAGCCACTCTTAAGTTTTCAAGTTCGTTATGACTTAGTCCATTGCACCTTGTAACTGTATGCGTCTTCTTACGGCTTTAAGTGTGTGTGTAGTGCATGTTTTCGGCTCATCTGTATCCTTCGATGACGCTCCACGGTGCAGAAACTTCGTGATAAGCCCGCTAGTCGTACAAACTTGCTGCGTCATTCACTCGTGTCGTTGAACAGTCGAGTTTTCACTGTAACTCCCTCCAAGCATACGCAGACACAAGTGGTTCTCTTGCTACTGGTTTAATTGAAGACTTTTCTCCAATCCACCGTGAAAACTAAACACAGTATAAACAACATAATAAAGAAATGACATTAGCTTGACACAAAACGAAAGCATGCACAAAAGTGTGCGCAACAGATGTAATAGCATTTTACTGACACAAAATACAGACAAATAAAACAAAATACCTCGTTGGCTGCATGCTGTGAGAAAGAGAAATAATCTTGACTCTTCTTTATGACCATTCAAGTCCTTTGTGACGAGAATACACTTTTAATCAGAGCATATAATGTCCGTGCTTGCCGCTTGCTTGCTTGCATACGAGTCTAACGTGAAGTCAGCATTTGCGCATAAACTTGGACCGACATTTCAAAATAAAAGTACTGCAACTTAAAATAAATGCAATAATGTATAAATAACAAACAACTTAAATTCTCAATTATGAAAGTGATTTTAAAAAACAAACAAATTATATAAACAATATAATGGCATTTACAATTATATACATTTATTATATACATTTATTTGGGAAAGATGGCCTACAGTAGCCTTAAGTTATCTCATTTTATAAAATAAACACTTGGTGGTTCTTCAAGATCTTGACTCTAGCCTATTTCTACAGTTTTTTTTCTCAATACAGTTAATTTAGAGTTAGTTTAATTTCGACAAATGGTGCAAACTCTGCAAGATTATAGATAAAAGATTCCCATTCCCCTGCCATTCTGTGATCGGCAGTGATCGGCCATCGGCAGATCATGATCTTGGTAATCGGTGATCGGCCCCAAAAATGCTGATCGGAGCATCTCTATCTAATGCATAATCATTTATTGAATTAAGTTGATTAGACCATGTTTTGTTTAAATTTTAATAAACAAAACAAATGGTTTCAAGTTTGATATAATAAAGCATTTGTTCAACCAAGGAACCCATTTTCATTCAACGGCCATTTTAACTCATGATAATAACCATAATTGAATAATCGTTTATTTATTAAATAATGGTGTAATACTGTAATGCTGATGTTTATCATATCGTCTCATTCTATCACAACTCTACACAGGAGAGTCCCCACCCTCGCTATTAAAAAAGTACTCAGTAACTCAGTAACTTTTACTCTGCGTACATTTTAAATGGACTACTTTTTACTTTTACTTGTACTTAAGTAAATTGTAAGTGAAGTAATAGAAGTTTTACTTGAGTAGTATATTGTGTTACTCTTTCCTCCTCTTGTTATATAAAAAAAGTTGAAAATAATTTCCTCGCGGGTCAATTTGACCCCATGACTCACTGCAAAAAAAGCTCTTCTTATTTAGTATTTTTTTCTTGTTTCCAGTCCAAATATCTAAAAATTCTTAAATCAAGGTGCATTTACTAGACAAGTAAAATGACATGATATATTTTTTCTTGTTTTCTGGGGGGAAAAATAAAAATTAAGCGAGTTTTTGCTTTAAACAAGCAAAATGATCTGCCAATGGGGTGAGAAAAATAATCATATTTCTGTTTGGGACAGAAACAAGAAACAAGTTTTCAATCAGAAACAAGATTTTTTTTCACACCCCATTGGCAGATCATTTTGCTTGTTTTAAGGAAAAACTCACTTCACTTTGATTTTATTTTCAAGAAAAAATATCATATGTCATTTTACTTATCTAGTAAATGCATCTTGATTTAAGAATTTTTAGATATTTTGACTAGAAACAAGACAAAAATACTAAGTAAGAAGAGTATTTTTTGCAGTGCGGGGTGGATATGAGTGCCACCCCTCAGGTCACCCCTGTTGCACGGGCTTTTTTTACAGCTTTAACAGCTGATTTTTCTCTGTTAAAAAGAACTGACACTTGCACAAAGGCCCTGTACACACTCCAGCTGAACCAAGTTGCCACTTCACCTTTTTACATCATAAAATGTCATAATTTAGAAATAAAAGGCATTTTTTTCTATACTGATTTCAGCTTATGGCTTGAATTACCTGTTTGAAGGGGTGTGTCTGCTGTGAGACTTCAGTAAAAACGCCCACTGTTGTGATTGGTTGACATCTTTGTATTTGAAATGAGTATTAAAGCTTGTGGCGGAGGGGCGTGGTTTAGAGAGGTTTGCGAGCCTGCCACAGAGAGAGAGAGAGAGAGAGAGAGAGAGAGAGAGAGAGAGAGAGAGAGAGAGAGACGACTAGAAAGACGAATAGCAGGAAAAATATAGATTGCTGAGGAAGTTGTACTGAGTTGTTGAGAGCGCTGTGAGCACAAATTTATTTTGTTTGTATCTGAGCGTTCTGAATAAACAGTCCCAGTCACGCCGACCCGGTCTCCTCCCTCCTTATTCTACGAGCTTTGTAACACATGTAATGTACCATTACAGCTATCGAGATGAACGAATGGTTAAAGTGTTGATTATAGCATTATTTTTAGATATTTTCCCATCACATGAACGGCTGCACAGACAGTCTGTTGATCGCATGAATGCTGTGATCTAGTCATTGCAATGCATTTTTTCTTTCACCTCAACTAATAGCAAACACGACATTGACATGAATACAGTAAGCAGCATAATCATTCATTATAACGGCAGTTTGGGCAAGTGTGCAGAAACACTTGCGACGTGTGATTGACAGATCCGAACGTTATAAAGGGAGTGTTGTGATTGTCATCTAATCACAATTTAAATAACAGATTTGTTTCATGCTAGGCTACTAAGAGAAATGAGGTGAAGTTGATCGTTTAGTTACTGGCTAGATTCACGGATGTGAAGGGTCAAGTCAGATGCCCCTTGTCTCTTCAAAAGGCCATATCCTTCAGAGAACCATTTTTATTACATTTTATTATCTAAATTAAAAAAGGATCAATAATAATCAACTATTTCCATTTATGATCTATAAGTTAATATTCAATCTATATATATTTAATGAATGATTTTGATGATGGATGCTGCTTGCTGGGTTGAGTCCACATTTTTAGGTGCAACTGTGATGTCTGTATCCAAGACCTGCTGACCGGCAGCTGTCCTTTACAGTGGTAAAACACCCTGAGAGTGAGAAACTAGATCTCAGGAGGGAGAAAAGTCCTCAGCATGTGTTAACGATGTTTTACTTGACCTTCGGGTCACCAGTACCCGCGCTTTGGATGGCCATGGGTCTGTTGAAAGCGCTATATAAATGCAGTCCATTTAGAATATTATGAAATCAGCTCTAGATGTAGTATCAACATGTTTTGGTGAAGTGTTTTGTTGATAGTTAGCTAAGACGTTCCAACCTTGGGAGAGCTGTGAATCTAGGGAGATTTTGTGTGTGTGCGTTGCATGATCTGTGCAGGCCCAATGTTGAAGATGGACGACACCAGACTTCCTCTCTCCGACCTCTGAGGTCAACAATGATCGAATTCTAGGGATGGGCGACAACTAGCATGCCTAGTTTAAAGATATTCCTGCTATCTATCCTCGTGTGGCAATTTACCGTGACTGTGCATTTTCTCTGGGCCAATCAGAATTATCCACATGGCAATAATGACGTGGCTGGACCTTGAAAACAGTATAACTGTTGAGATATTGTATGTATGATAGGCGGGGTAGAGGGAGCGTGGCCTACGAACTCCTTGTGAGATTTGAAGCTTGAACTATTTCTTCAGTAAATGTTTCTTTAATTAATTTAACTCCTGACTCCTGGTCTTGGGTCTTAAAACCTGTTACCCCAACACATGCATAAACAGTATAAGACAAACAATTTAGAGAGAAAGTCTGAGTGAACTTGAATGATTAGCTACACATTAGAAATCACTGATCACAGATCAGGCATTTAATGAACACTGTTACTCACTGTTTGTCACAGTGCTGTCAAATCCATATTGTCTGACATTGCGCGTAAAATAAACTGAATCCATTTCATCCAAATTCTCGGGGCGGTCAAAGCAGAGGAAGGGGAGGGTTCCCCATATGATGGCATACAGGGAAAGATTCCAGATCGGCTCATCTGAGCTCTAATTTTCTCAAAAGGCAGAGAAAGTCAGCCAGAACTGGGTTTACCTTGATTTACATGTGAATCATTGTTTGAGGGCAGATACATATTTTCTATTTTTTCTTTCTTTCCTGTTCACATCCATCAGGTCTAAAAGAAACATTAGATCATTTGAGATGTCATATGAGAGTCAAATGTGAAGCTCTAAGTCAAGATCACTGAATAGTTCAATAGTCATTTCAATCCCATCAAATCTGCTCGACAACTGCTGTGCACGATTATGATCTATTTTAATGTCATGAAGATAACAGGTGGAGAGGAGAGATTTTTCTGTGAATAACTTACACAGAAGATACTTTATTGCTACTATAGATTAACTACTTACAGTGATTTCAGACTGTGGTGATGTGGTTTCTCCACTGCATGGATCTTCATGTGTCTCTTCAGGTGACTTTTAATAGGGAAACTCTTCACACACTGATCACACGTGTGGGGTTTCTCTCCAGTGTGGATCCACTCATGTGATTTCAGATGTCCTGACTGATTAAATCTCTTGTCACAGTGTGAACACGTGTAAGGTTTTTCTCCAGTGTGAATCCTCTGGTGTAGTTTTAAATCGCTCCCTGAAGTAAAAGTCTTCTCACACTCAAAGCACATGTACTCTCTCACACCAGTGTGTATTTTCTCATGTCTGTGTAAAGTTTGTAGCAGTGAAAAACTCTTTCCACACACAGAACATGAATGTGGCTTCTCCTTCGTATGAACTGTCAGGTGTGCCTTCAGGTTTGATGCCCTAAGAAATGTTTTCCCACATTGATCACATGTGTACGGCTTCTCTCCAGTGTGGATCTTCTCATGTATTTTCAGATGTCCTGACCGATTAAATCTCTTGTCACAGTGTGAACACTTGTAAGGTTTCTCTCCAGTGTGAATCCTCTGATGCTTTTTTAAATGGCTCGCAGTAATAAAAGTCTTCTCACACTCAAAGCACATGTACTCTCTCACACCAGTGTGTATTTTCTCATGTCTGTGTAAATGTTGCAGCTGTGAAAATCTCTTTCCACACACAGAACATGAATGTGGCTTCTCCTTAGTATGAACTGTCAGGTGTCTCTTCAGGTGTGATGCTCTAAGAAATGTTTTGCCGCACTGATCACATGTGAACGGCTTGTCTCCGGTGTGAACTTTCTTGTGCCGCTCAAGACAATGTTTTATTGGGAAACTCTTCCCACACTGATCACATGAGAATGGTTTCTCTCCGGTGTGGATTCTCATGTGACGCTCAAGACATTGTTTGGTTGTGAAACTCTTCCCACACTGATCACATGAGAATGGCTTCTCTCCGGTGTGGATTCTAATGTGACGCTCAAGACATTGTTTGGTTGTGAAACTCTTCCCACACTGAGTGCAGGTTGTAGATTTCTTGGATCTTGTTTTCTTTATAAATGTCTTTTTAGTCTTTGAGCGACTCAAAGGTTTTTCTCCAGGTTTGACATGATGTTCCTCCTTAACTTCACTCAGTTCTTCACTCTCCTCACCCTCTTCCATCACGTCTGAAATCAAAGAAGAAAAAAAAGTATTAATAGAACATGTTCACTCTGCTCCGCACCATTATGTACGCCCGTGCGGGCATGCACATTTTACTTTTGCTTTGCGAGGTGCAAAAGAGGGAAAACTCCAACTGAGATACCGGTAGGGCTGGGACGGTATGGATTTTTTCTTACCGCGGTTGAAAAGCAAGAAATTCCCGCGGTTCAGCGGTTGAAAAGCAAGAAATTCCCGCGGTTCAGCGGTAAACCGCTTTAAACGGCTCCCGCTCGACTTTGGCGCACGGCCGCACACGCACACACCAGCGCAGGCAATTGAACATAATAAGGAACATGTTTATTTTACATTTATTTTTTCACGTTTAGAACAGGAACAATTAGAACAGAAATGGAATGATATCTGAAAAAAAAGTGCTGGCAAAACGAAATATAGACTAGGCTATGGTTTACATCCCAGGCCCAGCCTTCATATTTTTTGCTGATCAGATTTTAGCAGATCAGATCACGACTGAGAGATCTGAAGATGGAACAGCATAAACAAAGATAAACAAACACATTTTTATTTTTCGGTATTGATCAGTAATATATATGTATTTGTTTATTTATTTCCCATATTTTTACTTTCAGATTACAGTCGTCGTCATCAAACAATCACTTAAACTATAGACTTTCGCGCACACCCGCCCATATAATATAATATATTATTTATATTTATAGTATTTATATTTTTATATTACATATTTTTAAATATTCAGGCTATTAATTTACATTTACACCTCGTGTGCGCTTTTGTCTCAGTGGTTAATGAAGACTATAACGAAGGCGCACGGCTATTTAATTTAACAAAGTGTAGTCACTCGCTGCTCACACTACCTTGATTGTATATTATGCTACTTTTATTATTTATATTTATTTTTATAACATTTACATATTTATATTATTTTACATATCTTGTGTGGTGTGCGCTTTTGTCTCAGTGGTTCAAGGCTATTTAACAAAGCTTTTTAGGCTAATTTAACAAGGCTATTTAGGCTAATGATTGTATTTTACACACACACACACATACACATATATATACATATATATATATATATATATATAGGCCTATATAATTATTTATATTTGTTATTTATATTACATAAATAATTTTTACATATTATATTAGGCCTATTTTTACATATTTATATTAATTTATATATAGGCTATATTTCTATCTCGTGTGCGCTTTTGTCTCAGTGGTGCTATTTAACGAAGGCTATTTAATTTAACAAAGTGTCGCTGCTCACACTACCGTGATTGTATATTACTTATTATTTATATTTATATTACATATTTTTACATAGTCATATTAATTTATATATCTCGTGTGCGCTGTTGTCTCAGTGGTTCAAATATTTAACGAAGGCTATTTACTTTAACAAAGTGTCGCACACTACTGTGGTTGTAAGCCTGCCAGACGGATATCTTTTTCGATAGCCTTTTAATGAAATTGGAATTTCAGAATCACATAGCCAACTTATACTTAATTGCCTACAATAGATTATTTATTGATTATATTGAATGAAATTTCGCAGGCCCAGCTTATTTGTAGTCAATCTTTCCCAAACAGAGTTGGAAGAGAGTTAAAACTTACCAGTAGCCTACTAAGGAGTGCTGAGGCAGGTCCAGCTCAGTTTGTTCTTTCTGAAGCCGTGTTTTTTTTGCCAGCTATGGGAGAAAGCGGTCACCAGCGGTCGACACAAACCCATGGCCCGGGCGGTGCGTTCTTTTTCTGCGTTCATGACTTCTATCTCCCTACCCGCTATTGTCGGCTGCGCAACCATGTGAGAGAATTGTGTTAAGCACGTGCAATTAAAAACTGAGGTCCTGCTTATGCGCCTGTATTTTATGCTTTAGTAAAATTAAATTCAAATTATAGGCTGCAAGACATTACACAGGTAAAAATGGAATGTTATAATGGAACATTGCGCTCCCCAACTCGCGAAAGGTCGGATTTGCTCCATCTTTTGATTAGGTTTTGTTTAGAAAACCTTGAATCCATATAAGACACACATGTCATTAGACACAATCCATGTCATTAGAATCAATGAATCCATGGAATTAGACACAACGTGCACACATGGGCAGGCCAAGGTTTTTTTTTTTTTTTTTTTTTTTTTGCGGTGATGGCGGTGACGTTCTCAGACCCGCGGTAGGCGTCACGTGACCACGGTATTGCGATAATGCGGTAACCGTCCCAGCCCTAGATACCGGTATTGGCACATGTCAAATAACCGGTGGGAAATTTCTTCACCATCACATCCCTGGTCTACAGTAGTGTTATGGTGCGTTCACACCGGACGCGATTCGCGCGATTAGCGCGAGTGATTTACATGTTAAGTCAATGCAGAGACGCGAAATGGCATTCTGCGGCGCGATTCGCGCGAATGAGGCGGCGAGATTCGCGCGATTCGCGCGATTGAGGCGGCGAGAAGGACGCGACTTGAGCGTTTTGAACGCGCGATTCGCGCGAATCGCGTGAATCGCGCGAAACGCTCAAGTTGAAAAATCTGAACTTTGGCGGATATTTCGCGCCGCGTTAACCAATCAGGAGCTTGCTCTAGTAGTGACAACAATGAAGAGAAAATCTGTATATTGATATCTGGTTCAGACAATATGATTATCACTGTGATAACATTAAATTACATGAAACACAACCCAGTCTCTTTTTGTTAAATGCAAGTTTATGTATGATCAATAATACAAAAGTATCAGTAATGTATAACAAGCTATACATGAAACAAAGCAACAATGCAGTCAAACATTCAAAGTCAGTGCTAGTAGGCTAACGTTACAACTGCAACGTACAGTTATAGCCTAAAAATATAAAGTAATGAAACTTATCTTTGCCCTCAGCCTAAACGATTTGCCAGGGAACAAATTATAGATCCATGAGACCAAAGATCGGCCGTTACAAGACGAATTATAGCTCGAGACACACCACAGAGACATCAGAGCCAGCGGGAGACGGCAGAAGGACTGGCCGAGGAAAGGTTGCCCTCGCCGGCTTTCACGTGCGCTGAGCGCGCTGTCCTCTGGAGCTCACAGCTCCGACAACGGCAGATAAAATGTTCAAATAGGCACTGTTTATGTAAATAAACCTCAGATTTGAGCTTTAAACAACTACATTATCGACTGAAAAAGTCTTAAAACTACGTTTTGTCACACATTAACAGTAGATATGAACAAAAAAAAAGACATGTAAACACAGCCCATGTCAGCCATTTCTCAACGAGACGAGCTGCTGGCGGAAGCCCCGCCCATGACGCGAATTCGCATCTGTTGTGCAGTGAATGTCACACGCGATTCGCGCGAATTTCACGCGCGATTCGCGCGAGTAAACTCAAAATGTACACGCGTCCACCTTCGCGCGATTAGCGCGAATTATTCGCGCGAATCGCGTCCGGTGTGAACGCCACATTAGACCGATATATCGGGCCGATATTTGCGCTTTTTACGTGTATCGGCATCGGCCGATACAAGGCTGCTGCGTTCGCCGATATTTTTTTCCCTTATTTCCAGACAGGCGTCCTACACTCTAAGTGGACCTACACTCTAAAAAATGCTGGGTTAAAAATAACCCAAGTTGGGTTGAAAATGGACTAACCTATCAATTGGGTTGTTTTAACCCAGCAATTGGGTTGTCTTAAGCAAACATTTAACCCAACTGCTGGGTCAAAACAACCCAATATCTGGGTTAGTCCATATTCAACCCAACTTGGGTTATTTTAACCCAGCATTTCTTAGAGTGTAACCATTAAATGACTAGGTTGTAAATAGTTTTAAAATTAAGTATAGTACAGTCAGTGTGCACTTTATTATGCTGCTTGCTTGTTGATACTGTGTGCAATAGTGTAATTATTTTATTTATGCTTAAATATTTATTTTCAGAATTTATTTTCACCACTGAACTCTTTTTTTTCTTGTTCTACCTCACCTGTTTTTACTATTTGTTAAATATTCTTTTTTTTTAGTTTAATAAATGTTCCTTTTTTAAATTTTAAATTGTTATCATCCTGATCGTGTCATTTTTATGTTGTAAATTGAGGGAGCAAAAGCAGTATCGGCTCCAAATATCGGCTCAAGAAAATCGGCAGCCCGTATCGGTCATCGGCTAAGGCTGATGAAAAAAAATCGGTATCGGCATCGGCACTCAAAAAAATCCATATCGGTCGACCCCTAGTCTACAGTGACCTCGGCTTTAACTAATTTAAAATGTACAATTATCATTAGCATTATCTGTATCCTACATGTCTCAACCCTGTAACTTTGTTGATTTTCCTCCTTTTAAAAAAATTCTTACAATTTCTGACACTCAGGAAGTTAAATCATTTGTAGAGATAGATCAATAATTGTTTCTTCTAGGCAATAGGGACAAATAATTAAATAGCAATATATAAATAGCAATATAAAAAAAAACACTAGGCACTGAAGGCCAGCTGAAAACACTATCGACACAATCATCCACAAAAACACACAATCCTTAACATGTTTCCCCTCACAGATCACGGGACATTCAGTAACAGGAACATTATCACTCCAAACATTGACACAATCATCCACACAAACCTTAACATGTTTCCCCTCACAGATCACGGGACATTCAGTAACAGCAACATTATCACTCCAAACATTGACACAATCATCCACACAAACCTTAACATGTTTACCTCAGTGTTAATTTCGTTGACGAATAATTTGTGTCATAATTTTCGTCAATGACCTTTTTTCACTGACGAAAACGAGACAATAACTAAATAAAAACTAGTGTTGGATGACAAAAACTATAACGAAAATCAACTGTAATTTTCGTCAACAAATAAAAACGAGACAAAAATGTTAGGGAGGGACGATAAGGGAAGAGATCCAGTCAGAACTGATGTCGTGTGTAACAGATGCACACATTTAATTTGAATGTGCTGATCTAACCGCTGGAAAACACACGGCCTACAGGCTCACACACCCCCAATCCAGCGCTCCAGAGCGGCTCAATCAATCAATAACACACTTTTATGCCAGGCAATTGTTTATGACCTAATGCTGATGAATAATGACAATGTTTACTTCACAATGATTATATAGTAATGTGTTTTAGACGGTTGTAACAATGCATATTTTATCTCCTCATCTGAACTTGAATGAGCTCCTGCAACTGCAATAGTAAGGCGAGATTTCAAAATAAGAGTCCCGGTGTATTTCCAGCTGGTTTATAATTAATAGTCACGCATTATATATTCGTTTTTGCTTACACAATAAACTGTATTTCATTTCATTCCCATTTAATTCATAGTCAGGAGGAAAGACCAGTATTTGACACATATTAAAAGGTACTAAAGACGTCATTACAAAGTCCATCTCACTACAGTGGTTCTACAATAACTTTATGGAGTGACGAGAATAGTTTTTGTGCGCAAAAAACCCCTAAATAACGACTTATATAGTAATGACGATTTGAAAACACGGCATCATGAAGCTTTGAAGCGTTATGAATCAGTGAGTAGAATCATGATTCGGATCGCGTGTCAAACCGCCAAACTGCTAAAATTTGGCGATCCAAACTGCTGAATCGACTCAGTGATTCATAACGCTTCGAAGCTTCATGATGCCGCGTTTTGAAATCGTCATCACTATAGAAGTCATTATTTAGGGTTTTTTTGCGCACAAAAACTATTCTCGTCACTCCATAAAGTTATTGTAGAACCACTGTAGTGAGACGGACTTTGTAACGACGTCTTTAGTACCTTTTAAGGGTCTTGAGAGTGAACCGTGCATTGTGGGCCTTTCAGAGCCATCAGATTTCAACTAAAATATCTTCATTTGTGTTCCGAAGATGAACGGAGGTCTTACG
The DNA here is from genome assembly GCF_949357685.1 of Gobio gobio. Taxonomy (NCBI): domain Eukaryota; kingdom Metazoa; phylum Chordata; class Actinopteri; order Cypriniformes; family Gobionidae; genus Gobio; species Gobio gobio. Next base: position 81,441,105 of record NC_137097.1, read on the forward strand.
GGTGTCGAAGGACATGAGGGTAAGTAATTAATGACAGAATTTTCATTTTTGGGTGAACTAACCCTTTAATAGTCACGCATTATATATTCGTTTTTGCTTACACAATAAACTGTATTTCATTTCATTCCCATTTAATTCATAGTCAGGAGGAAAGACCAGTATTTGACACATATTAAATAAAGTATTAGGGTTATAATAGTTAACTAAAACCATTTAAAAAAATCTTAGTTACTTGAAATTAAATAAATGTTAACTGAAATTAAAAAAAATAAACAAACTTATTTGAAGCTTTAGCTTAACATGAAATACTAACTAAAACAGAAATACAAAGTTATAAAAACTATATAGATGTTTTTAAAAACAAACACAAAAGTGAATTGAGCTCTCTTTTGTGTATTTTTAATGTCAAAAACAAAATGATGTCAAAATGTCAGTTCAAGTGACAGTCGGTTATGTAATACTTAAATGCTTAATGTATTACAATTTAACTAAACTCATTAGATTTTAGGAGACTAAATCTACTGTAGATTTAGTCAACTAAAATCGTATGATATTTAGTCGACTAAAACTAGACTAAAACTAAAAACAATTCAGGTGACTAAAATATGACTAAAACTAAATAAAAATATGCTGTCAAAATTAACACTGGTTTCCCCTCACAGATCACAAGACATTCAGGAACAGCAACATTATCACTCCAAACATAGACACAATCATTCACACAAACATACAAACCTTAACATGTTTCCCCTCACAGATCACGGGACATTCAGTAACATTCAGCAACATTATCACTCCAAACATCGAGAGACACACAGACAGACAGACAGACAGACACACACACACACACACACACACACACACACACACACACACACACACACACACACACACACACACACACACACACACACACACACACACACACACACACACACACACACACACACACACACACACTAAAGGCAGAAACGACCTCGTTAGCGTGTAAAGTGTATTTTACAACGGTTTAAATCTGCGAAATACTGTGAACGGCTCACCTCTCCTCAGAAGACTCGACGCCGACTGAGCGCGCGCACGCTACTGATGACGTCATCGGCGAGGTCAGCGGCAGATCATCAAAAAAGCACCAAATTCCATTTAAAACGACAAAACATCTATAAAACAACACAACACACAACAATACTAATGTAGACAAACAGCCATCTCATGCATTCTTAGTCACGTGTGGAGTAAAATATAGTTTATTAGGCAATTAAAAGCTTTATTGAGAAGTTTAAAACAGAAAAGCTGAAAAAGCAAAAATAATACTTCATGGCTTTCAGACATTAAAACTAAAATTATACAATTAAATTTTCCTAATGCAAATACAATCAGTGTACATAAAAGTGTCTGATAACATGTATAAAGTAAAGATAACTGCATTGATAAAAGGCAACATTTAATCAATAATTACTCAAAGCAAATACAAAATTAAGTAAAAGTGAAAACTAATGAGATGATCTCCTGTAAGTGTGGGGATGGGTATCGTTAATGGTATCATTCATACAATACTGCTTATTGATATGGTATTTCTTATTGGCTCCATTGGCTCCACAAAAACTATTGTCGTCGCATCGTAAAATTATTGTAGAGTCACTGTGGTGAGATGGACTTTGTAACGACGTTTTAAGTGCCTTTTATGCGTCTTGGGAGAGTAAATGTACTGAATGCCAATGGAGGCCTATCTGAAGCCTTTCTCAGCCATCAGCTTTCAACTAAAATATCTCCATTTGTGTTCCGAATATGAACGGAGGTCTTACGGGTCTCGAACGACATGAGGGTGAGTAATTAATGACAGAATTTTCATTTTTGGGTAAACTAACCCTTTAAAACTAGAATATTTAACATTAAATTCAGCTTTAGATTTTTTTAAGATAACACAGAAACCTAACCAACACCCGAACCAAATATCCCTTTAATGTATGGCCATTCAAGAACAAATATTTTCTTCTTAAACAATTAAGGCATAGCACAGCAGGATGAAAAACTAATTTAAACTTTTACTGGGGGCAAAAAGGAGGCAAAATCACTGGCTGGCACATATCAACAATGAGCTTCAAACAGCAGCCACTCGGATGTATTGCATTATTTTATCGCAGATACATGAAACAATACTGAAAATGAGCGCAGGTGCACCGGAACTGAAAAACAAAAAAACACTGCAGCCATCTCAGAGCCACAGCCAGAAAACAGCTGTGAAACTAATTAGTCAGCAAACATTCTCCATTCATGAATGGCCTTTTTGTATGAGGGGGTTGCATCCTGCTCGTGGATGACATCTCTCATGCTGCGTTCACACCAAATGCCAAAATCGCGTCTACCGCGTCTAGTTGGACGCTTGAACATTTTGAATCCATTCGCACAGCGAATTGGACGCACGTATAAATTGAGCGTTTTAAGCAAAATAGACGCACGTTCAAGGCGCTCCAGGAGAAATATGTCATAAAACACCACTCTGCCTCTTTTCTTTTACATTAAAAATAAATGTTAAACATTAATAGCCACACAAATGTGGTCCAGGCAACTTCTACATTATCTTGACTGAAATATTCTTAAAAAAAAAGTTATGAAACTTCTCTTTGCCCTCAGTCAAAACGATTTGGCAGACAACAAATTATAGATTCATGACACCAAAGATCGCCCGTTAGATCAACACAAGACGAACCACTACAGGACATCAGAGCCAGCGGCAGACGTCAGAAGGACTGGCCGAGGAAAGGCTGCTCTCTCCGGGGTTAATGAGTGCTGAGCGCCGCTGATCCACTGGAGCTCACAACTCCAAAACGCAAGATAATGTTTTTTAATAGGCACTCTCTTTATAAATAAACCACAGATTTGAGCTTTAAACAACTACATTCTCACCTGAAAAAGTCTGAAAACTACATTTTGTGACACAATAGTAGTATTTTTAAATTATGCACGGTTTCTCATCATGTCACTTTACCAGGTGACCACAGCGAGCAGGCTCCTGATTGGTTAACGCGGCGCGAATTGACGCCTAAGTTAAACATTTTCAACTCGGGCGTCAGACGCAAATTCGCTTCAAATGCGCGAATGCACAAAAGCACCACTCGCGCGTATCGCGCAAGACGCTCAATTCACGCATCCATCGCGCCGCACGAAACACGTCTATCGCGCCGCAGGACCTCCAGACGCGCATCAACGCGTCTTTCCTTTGACTTAACATTGAAATCACTCGCTCCTGACGCTCTTTTCGCGGTTGGTGTGAACACAGCATCAGATCTTGTGTTTGCAACACAGATAAGAGTGTTGCAATACACTTTGGGTATGTGAGATGAAACACATAGTAATTGGTCAGGAGGTAGAGAGGGCCCTCGTGCAGCAAGTCTGTCACATGTTTGAACTGGGGTAGTACACTGCAAAAAATGCTCTTCTTACTTAGTAATTTTGTCTTGTTTCTAGTCTAAATATCTAACAATTCTTAAATCACGATGCATTTACTAGATAAGTAAAATGACATAAGATATTTTTTCTTGTTTTCTTGAAAATAAAATCAAAATGAAGTGAGTTTTTGCTTAAAAATTATCTGCCAATGGGGTGAGAAAAATAATCTTGTTTCTGATTGAAAGCTTGTTTCTTGTTTCTGACCCAAACAGAATTTTTACTGAACGCAGAACGAACCCCGCAAAACTTTTAAAAATGCCGGTTGAAATAAAATGCAGCGTGAGCTCAACCAATCAGCATGTTCAGCACCCAAGTCCCACCCCCGAAAGTTCCTCAAAAAACTTCCTCAAAAAGTACCACCTCGCTAGCAGGGCCATTCAGAGGGGGACATATTTACCCGGAACTTCATTTAGACCCTGCGGTCGAAACACACAGAGTACCAACCCCAAAGTCCCTGGGGAAAGTTCCTGCGGTGGAAACACGGCTATACGTTGTCATTTTAAATCTAGCTTTATGAGCTTTCAGAATACGCTTTAGTATCAGTGCTCGCCTCTTTTCCACCGTTTTGTTAATGACCACTTTCAGCGCTGCTTGCATCTCTTCCATACTTGTTATTGTTGCAGACAGTATCGCACAAAAAATGATTACTGTAAAAAAAGTTCCTGGTACAAATTGTTCCGGGTAATTTCGGTGGAAACGGGGCTTATGTGAATATATAGTAAAGTGTCATTTATTCCTGTGATCAAAGCTGAATTCAGCATCATTACTCCAGTCTTTAGTGTCACATGATCCTTCAGAAATCATTCTAATGTTATGATTTGATGCTTAACAAATATTTATGATTTTTATCAGTGTTGAACACAGCTGTGTACAATTTTTTTCCAGAATAATTTGATAAATGGAAAGTTTAAAAGAACAGCATTTACATGAACTTGAATCTTTTGTAACATTATAAAAAATTTTGATCAATTGAATGCGTCCTTGCTGAATAAAAGTATACATTTATAAAAAAAATAAATAGAAAAACCCCCACTAAACTCTTACTGACCCCAAACCTTTGAATGGTAGTGATAATGTTACAAAATATTCTATTTCAGATAAAAGCTGTTCTTATGAACTTTCTATTCATCAAAGAATCCTAAACAAACATTTTTACACAACTTTGTTCAACATTGATAATAATCATAAATGTTTCTTGAGCATCAAATCATCATGATAATGATTAGTGAAGGGTCATGTGACACTGAAGACTGGAGTAATGATGATTTGATCACAGGAATAAATGGCACTTTACTATATATTCACATAGAGAACAGCTGATCTACACTGGAGGAATATTTCAAAATATTACTGATTTTTTGGATCAAATAAATGAAGCCTAGGTTGTTACAAGGGTAACTCAGAAATAAGTGCACGAAGATCCAATAGCGAGTGAATGACAGTTTATTCTCAGAATAACAAGTTTAGATCGCACATTAAGTCCATAACGATGGGCACTGAACCAGAGTCCTGAGCATATTTGACAGCTCGTCGGCCGCACGGTTCAGTTCTCCTGGGATGTGAATGGCACGAAGCGACCTCAGATGCTTCTGAATCCATAAGAGGGGGTGGTGGGCGAGTTGCAACATCTGGTGGGAGCGTAGACCACCTTGTCGGTTGATGTACACTACTGCCGTTGTGTTGTCTGAACGGACCAGTACATGCTTTTCTTAGAGCAGGGCTCGGAAGCGGTGCGGGGCAAGACGTACGGCCAGCAACTCGAGGCAATTGACATGCCATTGGCGCTGGGGTCCTCTCCAGGAGCCCGCGGCAGCATGTCCATTGACAACAACATGCCTGGAAACTCGTTCTAGGGGAACTCCTGCCCGTAGAAAACTGAGGTTCGCCTACGGGGTGAAGGTCTGACGGCAGGCCAGAGTCACTGGGACTTGGAGCGTGCCCTGTTGCCATGCCCACCTCGGGACTCGATCGCGAATCCAGTGCTGAAGCGGTCTCATATGAAGCAAGCCGAGCAGCGTGACCACGGCTGCGGATGCCATATGCCCCAGGAGCCTCTGAAAGTACTTCAGTGGAACCGCACTCTTGCCTTCGAACTGGCGAAGACAAGTCAGCAGTGACTGTGCGCTTGCTCGTAAGCTGCACGTACATGGCGACCGAGTCGATTTCCATACCGAGAAAAGAGATCCTCTGCACTGGGGATAGTTTGCTCTTTTCCCAGTTGACCCGAAGGCCCAGACGGGCTAGGTGCTGGAGCACCAGGTCCCTGCTCTCGAGAGTGGCTCAGAATCAGCCAGTCGTCGAGGTAAAGACTTTCGTGAAGACGCGAGGGGACAGGGCTAACCCGAATGGGAGAACCGTGTACTGATATGCCTGCCCCTCGAAGGCAAACCATAGAAACGGTCTGTGTCAAGGAAGAATGGAGACATGAAAGTACGCGTCCTTCAGGTCGATCGCTGCAAACCAATCCAACGGACGAACGCATTCGAAAATACGTTTGGCTGTCAACATCTTGAATGGAAGCCTGTGCAGGGTTCGGTTCAAGTCGCGCAGGTCCAGGATCAGTCATAACCCACCGTTTTTCTTGGGTACAATGAAGTAAGGGCTGCTGAAGCCGGACTTCATCTCGGCTGGAGGGACAATCTCGACCGCACCCTTCGCCAGTAGGGTGGCGATCTCTGCACGCATGACAGGGGCTTTGCCACCCACCATGGTATAACGGACTCCCTGAAACCGGGGAGGAGATCGTGCGGACTGAATCACATCACGCCTGATGGTGCGAGCGAGCCAGCTGGACAGATTGGGAAGCGCAAGCCAGGCTCCCAAAAACTGAACCAGCGGGGTCAAGCGAACCACAGGCGTACCCACGATGGGGCAGCGAGGCGGAACGACCGGCCCAGACATGGGAGGCATGGGAGCGTCCCAAGGTGTGGGCGGTGTCGAGTTCTGACACCTTTCCTTAAAAAAAAAAACAAATAACAGGGACGGGGCACCCTCTGGCACCCGCGTCCAGACCTCTGGAAACTCCATGTCTGGTCCCTGGACGGGACGCGGAGGTTCTAGGTGGCCTACCACAAGCAGTGGTAGCCACCATCACTTCGGCTAGAGCCCCCTCTACAAGGCGCCTCTATGCTTTAAAGTGGAACCTGTTCATTGACTGGTGTTCTTCCCGCCGCAAAGAACCTCGAAGGTGTTCGATTAACGTTGTGCTTTCTTTCCTGCAGGATGGGTTGGAGCGAAGGCTGTCTCCCTCCACCCTCAAAGGATGATTTCCTTTGAGGTGTGTGTATGTTAGAGACTGGACTCTTGCTTTTGCAGAAGTGCTCGGCTTTGTTAGATAATAAAGTTTCTTGGATATTAAAATTTATTTTCTGGCATCCAAACCCCCAGACTTCAAGAGTGATTTTTAAAGCAGTGACAGACTCCACAACAATATTTGCCTATATATGAATGAAGGAGAATAATGTTGGGGTTATGAGTTGAGTGAGCTTCAGTTACTTTAGGATAGTCAGACAGACATGCTTAGACGTGTCAATTGTGTCATGTAAAAACTGAAGTAGGAATATTCTGGAAGTGTCTCTATATTCTTGATAAGCACCACAGCAAATACAAAAATATGATAAAATACAGTTTTATGTTCTCTGTAAAAAGCAGGCGTCAGAAAGAGAAAGTTGCACAGCGCTACTATCAAGAGAGTGAATATGCATTTCCTACTGTTTTTTATTTTTAGGCATACAAACAGACAAATCAAATCTTTCATTCCGATTATTCTGAAAAACCTAAATTAAATTCCTCTTACAGCCCTATTGCTAGCTCCTGTTTAATTGTCACCATGCAATGGCCATGAAAGACACACAATAGAGACGATAAAATCATCAGATTGCCCACCCCTACAATCAACCAACAAAATGTCAGTCATTATGGCTGTTGGGAAACTAATTGATTTCTCCACTAAGTGGTTTCTCCACTGCATGGATCTTCATGTGTTTCTTCAGGTGACTTTTAGTAGAGAAACTCTTCCCGCACTGATCACACGTGTGCGGCTTCTCTCCAGTGTGGATTTTCATGTGTCTTTTAAGTTCATCAGATTTCACGAAGCGGTTCCCGCACTGATAACATGCTTCTCTCTGCTGTGGATCCTCTCGTGTGTTTTCAGACTTCCTGACCGACTGAATCTTTTGTCACAGTGTGAACACTTGTAAGGTTTTTCTCCAGTGTGAATCCTCTGGTGCAGTTTTAAACTGCTTGCTGTAGTAAAAGTATTCTCACACACAAAGCACATGTACTCTCGCACACCAGTGTGTATTTTCTCATGTGATTGTAAATTTTGCAGCAGTGAAAAACTCTTTCCACACACAGAACATGAATGTGGCTTCTCCTTCGTATGAACTGCCTGATGTCTCTTCAGGTGTGATGCACTTAGAAATGTTTTCCCACACTGATAACATGCGTACGGCTTCTCTCCGGTGTGGATCCTCATGTGTTTCTTAAGGTCTGCTGATTCCCGGAAGCTCTTCCCACATTGGTCACATGCGTGTGGCTTCTCTCCGGTGTGGATTTTCATGTGTCTTTTAAGTTTCATGAAGCTGTTCCCGCACTGATCACATGTGAACGGCTTCTCTCCAGTGTGAACTCTCATGTGAAGCTCAAGATGTTTTTTGCATATGAAACTCATCCCACACTGAGTGCAGGTTGTAGATTTCTTGGCTCTTGTTTTCTTTATAAATGTCTTTTTAGTCTTTGAGCGACTCAAAGGTTTTTCTCCAGGTTTGACTTGATGTTCCTCCTCCACTTCACTCAGTTCTTCACTCTCCTCGCTCTCTTCCATCTCGTCTAAAATCATAGAAAAATAATTCAAAGAATTATTATCATTAATGAATGAAAATGAAAGAGAATGAAGTTAAAGGTAGGGTAGGTAAGATTTGGTTAAAAAACTTTTTTTCAAAATTTGTTTAAACTTTATTTATATATCAATACATAATTAAAATGTAAGTACTCTGAAAAAGAAAGTATAAAAATTGAGTGTCTGTAGACCTCTCAAGACTGTTTTAAAGACAGCTCATTTTTTCCATTCACTCCACCTTCTCCCTTCTGGGCTCTTTCCAAAGCCACGCCCCCAAAACACATGAACGCACTATGCCGACCGCGATCAGCTCAGCTGAAAGACGCATTATTTACCTGAGGCGAGGGGAGAAGAAGTGCATGTAGTGACATCATGTCAGAATCACATGTAATAAAAAATCTAACTTTATCATTATGAATATAAACAAATAAGATGTCTTTTAGTACTCACTATCAAGCTAGAATAACGATACTGGTAAAGATTAAAATACACACACAACACAGTGTCTCCGACACACACAGATACAAGATAAAAACATTGGTAGAGTATATAAAAACAAACCAAGGGCCGAAATAAACGTGCAGGTAAAGTTCCCGGTGAACATGGTAAAAGAGTTTAGACAGAGGGTAGTAGCTAAAGCTAACTTAGTTCTAAAAAAAGTTCCTGGATGCGGTGTACTAGCTTTTACACATGCATTTTGTTATCTAAAGTTACATTTTGCGAAATTCAACCCGACAGCGATCCACTTGAGCTAAGCATATTGAGTATTTATCATCTCTACTAATGGTTCTCTAAGTGTATAACATTGTAACTTTATGCTAATTAATGTTATGTTAGCTATATTAGGCAGCTACGTGTGCTAGTGAGACATGCTTCATGAAAACATAAACCAAAAAAATGTATAATCAAAATGAAAGATTACCTGTCCAGCAGAAATACAGCCTCTTGAACTCTTCAAATCAAACGGGTGTGCCAGGGTTGCCAGGTTTTCACAACAAAATCCTCCCAATTGCTACTCAAACCTAGCCCAAAACAAGCCCAATCGTGTTTCTCCAGTAAAAATCGCATTTGGGGGGTAAAATATGTGTCTTTTTGGTAGGGCTGCCTGCTAAAATTCGCAATTCCCGGGGCAAAATATCACATAATTGGGGTCGCTTCAACCCGCGGACATGAAAAACAGCCCGCGGCAACAGTGTTTGAAGTAGCCCGACTTGGCAACACTGGGGCGCATGTGGGCAGATCCTGGAGCAAAAGCGGCGGTAGCCATGGTAGCGAGAGAGAGTGACAGTCGCCCAAGCCAATCACTTGTTTCTGCCCGAACGAAAATAATGAGCGGTGTTTATTGCAGATTAAAAAGTCTAGAGTCACTCGATTTTTATACTCTCTTTTTCAGAGTACTTAAATTTTAATTATGTATTCACATATAAAGAAAGTTTAAACAAATTTGGACAAAAGTGTTTTAGATCATTCTTACCTACCCTACCTTTAAGGACAAAAAGTGAGCCCTGGTGTATTAGAAAACTGCAGTAAAATATTTTTATGAATTTTTATACCATAATTATATTCTCCTGAAACTTTAAATACATTTTTTTAAATTCTCAGTGAATCAAAATAATTCAAAAAGAGAAATATGAAATGAAAGGCCATAAAAGTGAGTATAGCAGAATAGCAGAAAGTACACAACTGCTATAATATACAACATTAATTTTGTTTATGTCACATGTTCCTCTGGTAATGTAGTTCCCTTTCGTTCAGTCACTACGACGTACGTTAGTGACTAACGAATGGGGGTTTCGCTTAGAAGCCAATCATCTTCATCGTATTCAACAGCGCCCAATGGCAGTGCCAATGCCATGGGCATGCGGAATTTGCATGCGTAACTCCGCCCCACCTCGTGGGTATATAAGGAAGTACGCTGCGAACATCGCATTATGTTTTTGCTTTGGAGCCAAGAGGATCTCTTCACTCCTACAAGCCTGATCTGAGTCATCGACAGCTTTCGAGACGAGCAGCTTTCCAGAGGCGTTGGTGTTACGGCGCGTTCCAGTGATCATCATACTGCCTGCCTGCTGATCTGCGCAGTGGTCCGCTAGACAGCTGGTGTGTGGTCCCTGGGCGCTTCGGCGTTCTCTGCGAGGCTTTCCTCTCATAAAAGAGCTTACACGTGACACGTCCTTTTCAGGATGTCTCGTCCGTGTACTTCTGGGTGTGGTCGGTTGCTTTCCTCCTCTGATGGGCACGAACACTGTCTGGTATGTTTGGGCTTTCAGCATGCTCAGACAGCGTTCGGGGATGAGTCATGTTCTCACTGCGGGAACATGACCATCGCAGTGTTGCGGTCAAGACTCCATGACCTTCGTACTGAAGTGAGAGTCCCCTCTACCACACCCCGATCTACTGAGTCCCAGAGGCCCAGTACTTCGGCTGGTGGTCAGGGTGACTTGACGGTTACGGTGTGGAACAAAGCCCCGACGCTCATGCCTCGGGCCACACCCCCGTCTTGCACATTGCAACCCGCGAGCGTTCAGATGCAGATCGCGGGGCCGGCTCCGGCCCCCCCGCGCATCTCGTTTGGCGCTCCGGAGGAGGATGCGATGTCGATCACCGCATCACAAGGTGGGCTCGAGTCCTCTGGAGATGATGACTCGGCTGTGCTGCCGCCCTCGGGCGTGCCAGCATTGCCCGAGTCAGATCCAGAGCTGACAGCCATGTTGTCTCGGGCAGCCGCGAGTTTAGGGATCGAGTGGAACCCTCCACCCTGTCCCGAACGCTCAAGGCTCGACGATTGGTTTTTGGGGGCTCGCGCTGACACCCGTCAGTCCTTGCCCTCAATTCCTTTCTTTCCCGAGCTGCATGAGGAACTCACGCGGTCCTGGAAGTCCCCGTTGTCTTCCCGCGACCGTTCGGTGACTTCCTCCGCCTTCTCCGTCCTCGATGGGGCGGCAGCTAAAGGGTACACTGGGGTCCCTCCAGTTGAACGTTCTGTTGCGATGCAACTGTGTCCTCAGAGCGCTTCAACCTGGCGTGGTGATCCTAAGCACCCCTCCAAAGCCTGTCGATTCACATCAACCTTGGTGTCGAAATCGCACAGAGCCGCGGGGCAGGCTGCCGCTTCGCTGCATGCCATGGCGATCCTCCAGGTCTACCAGGCCAGGATCCTCAAGGACATGCACGAGGGTGGAGTTGATCCGGGGCTCTTAAATGAGCTGCGTGCCGCCACCGACCTCGCTCTCCGGGCGACGAAGATGACCGCACGCTCCCTGGGTCAAGTGATGTCCACAAATGTGGTCCAGGAGCGTCACCTGTGGCTGAACCTGGCCGATATGCGGGACACCGAGCGGACCCGGTTCCTCGATGCCCCCATATCCCAGGCCGGCCTCTTCGGCGGGGCGGTTGAGGACTTTGCCCAACAGTTCTCAATCGCCCAGAAGCAGACTGAGGCTATCAAACATGTACTGCCCCGGCGGCCAGCTGCTGCCTCCACCCAGCCGCCGGCACAGTCGCCTCAGTCTGCTCCACGCCGAGGACGCCCTCCTAAGGCTCCCGCCCCTCCCACCCGGTCCAAGCAGCAGCCTTCACCCGGGCCGGGTCGCGGAGGAAGCCGTAGGAAGGCGTCCAAGTCCCCTCAGGCCGCCCCGCGCCCCGCTAAACGCCAGGCCAAGCGGCGCTCCTGAGACGGACGGCTCAGGGATGGGAAATTCTTTCGAGGAGATGGTAGCAGGACCACTCCTTCCCCCGGTGGAGGGCCGGGGGAGAATCCTTTGTTCAGCTGCTGGCCCCCGGGTCAGCAGCACCCTATGTTGGTCAAAGAAAGAATTAACACTCCCATCCCTGAGCCCCCAGAGTCCGGTGATGACGGTGCGCGCCACCCACGGGTCCCGCCACTCGCATCCCACTCTGTCGCCAGCCTCCTGGCAGAGCAGACCCCAGTGGAACGTGCGTCCTTCCCTGGTCTCCTCTGTCAGGACGCAGCTGTCAACCGTGCCCCCGCACCGGGACGCCCCAAAGCCTCCCATGTCCGGGCCGGTGACGCTGCAGCGCTGCAAGCCCACACCGGGTACGTCTGTACACCGTATGACCCCGCTGGTGCAGTTTCTGGATGTCTGGCTTCAGCTTCCAGGGCTGTCCCGCTGGGTCGAGCGGACCGTCAGGCGCGGCTACGCGATTCAGTTCGCGCAGGTTCCTCCCTGCTTCCGGGGAGTCCGTTCCACCATGATCGGGGCCAACGCCCCCGTCATGCGAGCGGAGATTGCCACCCTACTGGCGAAGGGTGCGATCGAACCTGTCCCTCCAGCCGAGATGAATTACGGGTTTTACAGCCCGTACTTCATTGTACCCAAAAAGACCGGTGGGCTACGGCCAATCCTGGACCTGCGCGTCTTGAACCGTTACCTTCACCGGTTTCCGTTCAAGATGTTGACAGCGAAACGCCTTTTCGAATGCGTTCGTCCACACGATTGGTTTGCAGCGATCGACCTGAAGGACGCCTACTTCCATGTCTCCATTTTGCCTCGACACAGACCGTTCCTACGGTTTGCTTTCGAGGGGCGGGCATATCAGTACGCGGTTCTACCATTCGGGCTATCTCTGTCCCCTCGCGTCTTTACGAAGATTGCCGAGGCAGCCCTTGCGCCCCTTCGGCAGCACGGGGTCCGCATCCTGAACTACCTCGACGACTGGCTCATACTGGGTCCCTCTCGAGAGCAGGTTTGCGGACACAGAGATCTGGTGCTCCATCACCTAGCCCGTCTGGGCCTTCGGGTCAACTGGGAGAAGAGCAAACTTTGCCCCGCGCAGAGGATCTCTTTTCTCGGTATGGATATCGACTCGGTCGCCATGTGCGCGCAGCTTTCGAGCGAGCGCGCGCAGTCTCTGCTGACTTCCCTTCGACAACTCGAGGGCAAGAGTGCGGTTCCACTGAAATGGTTTCAGAGGCTCCTGGGGCATATGGCATCTGCAGCCGCGGTAACGCCGCTCGGATTGCTTCATATGAGACCGCTTCAGCACTGGCTACGCGATCGAGTCCCGAGATGGGCATGGCGGTCTGGCACGCTCCGGGTCCCAGTGACCCGGGCCTGCTTACAGACACTCACCCCGTGGTCGAACCTCAGTTTTCTACGGACCGGAGTGTCCTTAGAACGAGCTTCCCGGCATGTTGTTGTGACAACAGATGCATCATCCACGGGCTGGGGTGCCATGTGCAATGGACAAGCAGCCGCGGGCTCCTGGACAGGACCCCAGCGCCTTCTGCATGTCAATTGCCTCGAGTTACTGGCTGTACGGTTCGCCCTGCACCGCTTCCGAGCGTTGCTGAAGGGTCAACATGTGCTAGTCAGGACAGACAACACGGCCGTAGTAGCGTACATCAACCACCAGGGCGGTCTACGCTCCCACCGTATGTCTCAACTCGCCCGCCATCTCGTTTTGTGGAGTCAGAAGCGCCTGAGGTCCCTTCGTGCTGTCCACATCCCTGGAGACCTGAACTGTGCAGCCGATCAGCTCTCACGGTTTCAGCCTCTCCCCGGAGAGTGGAGACTCCACCCCCAGACGATCCAGCTGATATGGGAACGGTTCGGCGACGCACAGGTAGATCTGTTTGCCTCCCAGGACTCTTCCCATTGCTCCCTGTACTATTCCCTGACCGAGGGCACCCTCGGCACGGATGCACTGGCGCACAGCTGGCCGTCAGGGCTACGCAAGTATGCGTTTCCCCCAGTGAGCCTTCTTGCACGGGTACTGTGCAAGATCAGGGAGGACAAGGAGCAGGTCATGTTGGTCGCCCCGCTTTGGCACGGCCAGACCTGGTTCCCAGAACTCTTACTCCTTGCGACAGCCCCTCCCTGGCCTATTCCTCTGAGACCGGACCTCCTTACTCAGAGACGGGGCACCTTTTGGCACCCGCGTCCAGCGTTCTGGAAGCTCCACGTGTGGCTTCTGGACGGGACACGGTAGGTTTGAGTAGCCTTCCACCTGCGGTGGTCGCTACCATCACTTCCGCTAGAGCTGAGTCTACAAGCGACGTCTCTATGCGTTGAAGTGGAACCTCTTCGTCACATGGTGCTCTTCCCGCCAAGAAGACCCCTGGAAATGCCCGATCGGGTCCGTGCTATCGTTTCTCCAGGAGGGGGTGGAGCGAAGGCTGTCTCCCTCCACCCTTAAAGTGTACGTGGCCGCAATATCTGCCTACCACGATCTCCTGGGAGACAAAAAGGTAAGTCAGCACGACCTGATCATCAGGTTCCTGAGGGGGGCGAGGAGACTGAATCCTCCTCGCTCTCCTCTCGTTCCCTCTTGGGACCTCTCAGTAGTCTTAAGTGCTCTGCAGAGGCCTCCCTTTGAGCCTTTGCGGTCGGCCGAGATTAAGTTCTTGTCTATGAAGACGGCTCTGCTGACCGCATTGGCCTCGCTTAAGAGGGTCGGGGACCTGCAAGCATTTTCGGTTGACGAAGCGTGCCTTGAGTTCGGGCCGGCTAACTCTCACGTGATCCTGAGACCCCGGCCCGGATATGTGCCCAAGGTTCCTACCACTCCATTCCGAGATCAGGTGGTGAACCTGCAAGCGCTGCCTTTGGAGGAGGCAGACCCAGCCTTGGCATTGCTCTGTCCAGTACGCGCTCTCCGCGCCTACGTAGACATGACGCAGTGTTTCAGGACCTCAGACCAGCTCTTTGTCTGTTATGGTGGAGAGCGGAAGGGAAGCGCTCTCTCAAAGCAGAGGTTGTCTCACTGGATAGTGGACACCATTGTTTTGGCATACCAGCAGCAAGGCCGACCATGTCCCCTTGGTGTGAGGGCACACTCCACCCGGAGTGTGGCCTCCTCTTGGGCTCTAGCGCATGGCGCCTCGCTAACAGACATCTGCAGAGCTGCAGGCTGGGCGACACCCAACACATTCGCCAGATTCTACAATCTCCGAGTGGAGCCAGTGTCCGACTATGTACTCGCCCCTACGGGTGGCCGGTAATGGGCCAGGCTCAGGTGTCTTCGCTTGCTCGCCATTCCACTCCAAGGACTGGATACGTGCGATATTTTCCTCAGGTGAGCTCCCCGAGAGCACTGCTTACGCCGACATCAGTTCAGTCTGCCCTTTCGAGCCCAGACCCTCATGTCCGGCCAGGTGCTCCGTGTGCATGGTTCCCCTCCGGCGACCCCCACACGAGTATTCCCACCGTAAGCCTCCTCAGTGAGCAGGTGTCTTTCCCTTGGCAAGTCCCTGCCACCCCTAGGGTTAAAAATCCACCTTCGGCTGGTACCCTAGTGATCTTCCATATGCAGCCCTCAGCGGGTCATATGTGTATTCTCTAAGTCCTCCCTACGGTAGGCATCTTGGCATTCCCTCACTGGGATATGCTTCCCAGTGTACCTTGGTAATCCTGTGATAAGTGGGAGTCCTAGGGCCTTAAGTGGCGGGATCTCACACTTACGCAGGGCACTGGATGACAGCTGAGTGGCGTTGTTGAATAGGATCCCCCATTCGTTAGTCACTAATGTACGTCGTAGTGACTGAACGAAAGGGAACGTCTCGGTTACGTATGTAACCCTCGTTCCCTGAGGAGGGAACGGAGACGTACGTTTCCTTAGCCACGTCAGCTGTGCTGCCTGGAACGCGGAGTTCAGTCTTGGCTCCTGCAGCAGTAACATAATGCGATGTTCGCAGCGTACTTCCTTATATACCCACGAGGTGGGGCGGAGTTACACATGCAATTTCCGCATGCCCAAGGCATTGGCACTGCCATTGGGCGCTGATGAATACGATGAAGATGATTGGCTTCTAAGCGAAACCCCCATTCGTTAGTCACTAACGTACGTCTCCGTTCCCTCCTCAGGGAACGAGGGTTACATACGTAACCGAGACGTTTTCCAGCATATAAAACACAACCTTTTTGTCCAGAGGACCAGAGAAGCTGGCATCAAGACCTTCGTTTGGTACACCATCTCTCTTTCCTATGTTTGAAAATAAATCAAATCTGGTGTCCGGTCCCGTGAATTAGACAATGGGGAAATAATTTAATTTCAAGTCTACAGCACCTGTGCTATGTTGCTAAAACTATCTTTAGATCGAACTGTAATTATTTCCCACATCCAGGCTATAATATGCAAAAGTCTAAACATTAATCTCTTATTTTACAGTAAGAAGTTATGCTTATAAAAAATAAAGGCTTAAGCATCTAAAAAAAAAAAAAACACATTTAAGGGGCTACTCTTCTGGTGAAAGTTTTCAGACAGCTTTCAAAATGGCCGCCAGATAGTGTGAACACATGAATACCCATATCTCAGTGAGCAATGGTCTGATTAGCTTGACATTACAGGAGGCATATAGTAGCACATCAATTGGTTAAGACATCAAGTAGGATGATTAAAAATATATATTTTTTAATAATCTGAGGTCAAAGATAGAAGTGTGCTTAATGGGTACTTGAGTTTAATGGGTACGTTTACCCTAGTTTGAGATCCAGCGATATTTAAGGCATTTAACATTACAGTCTCATCCATTTTTTCCTAAATGAATTTTAATTTAAAAACATGAGTCACTTATTATTTTACTCTGTTCCTATACTACTTTGAGTTATTATGACTCTGGGGTAACAGTATCAAGTGTCTAGTTTAAAATAAGACCAGATTTATGAATATTGACCATAGGGTTTAAGAGCTGCAGACATTTTTACTTGGGTATGTCGTTTTCAGAAAATTCTCAAAAACAGGGACGCAGGTTAAGAGGTTAATGTCTCTAGTTCTGTCAGCAGAACCGGTAACGTCAGAACTTATCGATACTGTCCCCTTTCATAATTTATCTCCAGGGCTTATTTAATACCGGGTTTGGTAGCCATTCCTACTCAACACAAAAGTTTTACTCTGAGCGGCTTTATACATATGGCACAGGTTTTACTTAAAGGGTCAGTTCACCCCAAAAATAATGTAATTTATTCCTCACCCTTATGCCGTTCCACACCCGTAGACCTCCGTTCATCTTTGGAGCACAGATTAAGATGTTTGTGTTGAAATCCGACGGCTCAGTGAGGCCTGCATAGCCAGCAATGACATTTCCTCTCTCAATATCCATTAAAGGTCCTGTGGCATGGCATTTTCCTATTATTTTATAATGTTTCCTGAGGTGTACTTATATTGTTAGTATGATTTTTACATTAAAAAATTTCATAATTTAGAAATAAAAGGCATTTTTTTCTATACTGTTATTACCCCTCTGGCTGAATGCCCTGTTTCAAGGGGCTGTGAGACTTCAGTGAAAACGCCCACTGTTGTGATTGGCTGACATCTTTGCATTTGAAATGAGTGTTAGATTATGTTGCGGAGGGGGCGTGGTTTAGCGAGGCACTGCACGCAATGACTGCATGCATGAGAGAGCAGAGCCGGCCCAAGGCATAAGCGAACTAATCGGCTTCTTAGGGCCCCCTTGGCCACCAGTGGGCCCCCAAGAGCACATGAAATTACTTTTGATGTATGTTATTTTATGATTATTGAAATCGCAAAATGGCCTTAAACAATTACTAAATAAACTGCAAAATGATATTGATTCTGACAGCACTGCACGAGCTCGTGGGGCCAGCGGCCGGACACTATTCGCTTGTTAGCCAGGGTTCAAAGTCCAAAGTGCAAGAAAATCGGCACTATAACGTACTACTCTACAGTTGCCCGGTAACCTTTTTATGAATGGATGGATTGAGTAAACACGGACTGTAACAAACACGGACATTCAAATGATTGCGTAACACGCGAAAATAACATGAGAGGGAGTAAATACAGAATTAAAATTCTTGGATGAGCTAAACATTTACAGTTTGAGTGGTCATTTTGACATGCTTTCTTGTGATGAGAACTGTGACTGATTGCATTGATCATCTGAAGTGCACGCGCTGCCGGAACGGCACTCTACAAAGTGAGAGCGCAAACATTATTTAAAGCGACACTCCTTAGTGAAAGCGCAAATATAATTTAAATCACCAGATCACATTTAGTTTTACTAGAATGATTATCAAAGCATTTTAGATGGTTAATTCTGTATGTATAGACAGTGCATTAATAGCGGGAGAGGCGGGACATAGCGAGCACTGGGAGAGATGCTGCCTGAAAGCGCGAGTAATGCGTGAGGAAAAAAATTCAAGTTTACGGAGTTTCAGTGACATTATTACATTAAACAACTATATATAATGTTGAATATAATGTATAATAATGCAATGGGGAAATATTTGTTGGATCCCGATAATAAGAGGCTACACTAATAATAATATTATTATTTTAATAATAATAAAAAAGTACAAAATTTAAAAAACACTCTTGATTTTGGCTACATATCGGGATACATATTGTATCATGAGTTCAGTATCGAGATACATATCGAATCGTCCGACGTTCTGAACGCATGTCTTGGAGTAGGCTACAGCATAGCTTCCAGTTTCTCAGTAGATGTTTTTTCTGCAAGTGCTATATCGTCCCCATGGAATTATAAGTTGTGTGGCCTACATTTTGGAAGTTTTTATTTTTGAAAATAAAAAGGTTCTTTCTACACAGTCGAATGGAATGCAAAAAATAAAATTTTATTTCCGCCAAAAAGCTCTGTTTAATGTTTGAAAGAAATCAACATTTCCTGTTTTTTTAAAAGTCTCTTCTGCTCTTAAGGCTGCATTTATTTGATCAAAAAACATTAATATTGTGAAATATTATTACAATGTAAAACAGCTGTTTTCTATCTGAATATATAGTAAAGTGTAATGTATTCCTGTGATCAAAGCTGAATTTATCATCATTACTCCAGTTTTCAGTGTCACATGATCCTTCACAAATCATTCTCATATGAGGATTTGATGCTCAAGACACATTTATGATTATCAGTTTTCATATTACAATATTTTTAGAATTCTTTGAAAGCTTTCTATTTAAGAGAAATTCTATCCTTTTGAACATTCTATTCATCAAAGAATCCTGGGGAAAAGTGAGCATATTCAGCATAACTAGGCTACTTAAGAAAACACAAAAAAACAAAAAAAAAGTACATATCCCAGTCTGAACTGTAGTACTGTAAGGCTTTGAATATTAACATCTGACCACTCTTGTGGGTTTGCTACTGTCACAATTGTGTAAGGGTAAAAACATGACAGGCAGACATTATGTAAGCAACACAGCTACAACTACTAATAATGATATTCTGGGTGTGCAAATGATCAAGAATTGACAATAGTCAATCGTATTGGTGGCACAGAGGGGCCCCCAAATAAAATTCTGCTTAGGGACCCATAAGGGCTTGGGCCGGCCCTGAGAGAGAGAGAGACTGACTGGGCACTCGTGAACCACGGAGATCTGGAGGAAGAGTTGTTGAGAGCGCTGTGCTGTTAGCACGAGCTGATCTGTAGCTGTGAGTTTTGAATAAACAGTCCCAGTCACATCAACTCTGTCTTCTTCCTCCTTATTCTACAAGCTTTGTAACACATGTAATGCACCATTACAGCCGTCGAGATGAACGAATCGTCAAAGTGTGGATTATAGCATTATTTTATGACCTATTCCTATCACATGAAAATGAGCATTGAGTACACAGACAGTCTGTTGATCGCGTGAATGCTGAGATCTCGTCATTGCAATGTGTTTTCTCTCACAAAATGCTTTCACCCCAACTAACAGCAAACACAACATCGACATGAATACAGTAAGCGCTTCGCTGTGCTGCATAACAGCGATATTCATTATAACGGCAGTTCGGGCAAGTGTGCAGATACACTAGCAATGTGTGATTGACAGCTTTGAACATTATAAAGAGTGTACTTTGATCTCTCTCTGTAGTTTCATCACTTAAAAAACGGATTTGTTTCATGCTACTATCAGAAACGATCGTTTTTGTCACTGGTTTGATTCACTGATGCATTACGCTTAGGGCATCAAGACGGCGATCATTAAACGATCTAGAAAGAAAGTCTGAGTGAACTTGAATGATTAGCTACACATCAGAAATCACTGATCACAGATCAGGCATTAATGAACACTGTTACTCACTGTTTGTCACGGTGCTGTCAAATCCTTATGGTTAGGGGGCAGTCATGGCCTAATGGTTAGAGAGTTGGACTTGTAACCTGAAGGTTGCGGGTTCGAGTCTCAGGTCCGGCAGGAATTGTCGGTGGGGGGAGTGAATAACCAGGGCCCTCCTCCACCCTCAATACCACGACTGAGGGGAAACCCTTGAGCAAGGCACCAAACCCCCGGTTTTAGTGCTCCCCGGGCACTGCAGCAATATGGCTGCCCACTGCTCCGTGTGTGTGTTCACTACTGTGTGTGTGCACTTGGATGGGTTAAATGCAGAGCACAAATTCCAAGTATGGGTCACCATACTTGGCCACATGTCACTTCACTTCACTAAAGTCTGTTTGTAAAGCCTGTGCTGACATTGCGACTGATAAACTGAATCCATTTTCTCCACATTCCCTGTGGTAACCGTTCATAACAGGGAAGATTCCAGATCGGCTCAACATTTCTAGCCACTTGGGGACCATACACAGGCTAGGGGAACTCATATTACTGTTAAAAAATCTCATATGTTCAGGCCATGGGAACTTTAACGTACTAAAAACAGTTCATGTGAGTACAGTGGTTCAATATTAATATTATAAAGCGCAGAGAATATTTTTGGTGAGCCAAAAATTCATGAAGCTTCGGAGCAGAGGTCTTACAGGTCTGGAACGGAATGGGCGAGGAACAAATTACATTATTTTCATTTTTGGGTGAACTAACCATTTAAGTTATGCTTACAACCAGGGGCGTTTCTAGGATTTTCATTTTAGGGGGGCTCAGCCCCCATTGAGGGTATGAAATTTTTTTAACACTTTAGTTTAGGGTCCAATTCTCACTATTGACTTGTAGCTTATTATTATGCATATTAGGATATTGGCTGTTTATCATTACTTATAAAGCAAATATTAACGCTTATTCTGCATGACCACATTGTGCATCCTTAATCATACACTGTAGGCAGGTTTATAATCACTGAGATCCCAAATGTGAAGTAGTTTGGGGGGTTCAGGGGCATGGCCACCTTGATAATTTTGATTTCCATGATCTACATATGTGCAGTTTAAGATGTTCTGAATGCCAAAAAAATGTATTACAATAGCTTGAAAACCATGTCAGTGGGCAGATATGACTGATAAAGTTTTTCCATTTTCATCAGTGAAGACAGTAAACATATGTTTAACTGATATTTATATGTTTTATGAATCATTTTTGTAGACATGTTAATTTCCTGAAGGCTAACAGGAAAGCTAGGTAACTAAATGTTTTAAATTAATTCACAATATGCACACATTCATTACTATCTTATGTCAAATACAGGCTGACAACAAGACATTTTTATTTACTGAGAGCTACTGTTACGTGGGTGTACATTTGAACTGTTGAGTGTGTTATTGATTGCTTGTATCTGAGTTCGTAGGTGGAGTTATGAGGTTCTCCCTGATTTGCGGAATGAGTCACGTCATGGGAATCCTTGCATTTAAGCCGGTCCGGTGGTGAGGGGGGCTGGTCTTCCTGTTCTCTCCTGACTCACGGGCCGCCTCGGTCTCCGCCTCCGTTCCTGATCAGAGTCAGCTGGGGTTTCGCTTCACTTCACCATGCTGGAGCGACCTTTTTGGTCATGTCCTCAGTTTTGTTTTATTATTTCAAAGCCAGGTAGTGGTTATTTTCTTTGTTCACTTTTGCTATTTATTTAGAATAGCGTAGGGAAGCAGTGGCCCGGAAGACTCACCTGTTTGTTGTTTTGTCGGGAGTATAGGTAAGATCTCTCCTACAACGAATCATTTCGTTAAGGGTTTCTGTTATCTGTTGCTGCCCTACCTGTGCTATTAATTTGTTTATTGTTTATTCTAAGGTGCACTCCCTTTTGTCTGTCTCCATGGACTTCATTAAAATTTATGGCGTGATTCACGTCAGACATTCCGCCCCCAACCGTCTGTGATTTCTAATATGTTCGGTCCTTGTCTTATGTGTGATTTAAACGAGCCTTTTTAGATAAAGGGCCGTAACAGCTACACATGGAAATATTAATTTACAATATTCACATATTCATTACTATTATTCTTATGCAATCTGAAGAAAACGGCTTTGTCAATTCTTGTTTGTTAATTATATTATAAATGACATTACATAGGCCTATTTCAATTCAAAATGGCGAAATTAGACTTTTAAGTTTATTAATTTGCCTGAATATTTTTGTCATATATTTAACATTTCTGACTAAAAGAAGCAGCTTTCAAATATGAAACGTTTAGTTTAGTTACTTATATATCTCACTTGACGTCGAGTCCTGCTGCTAGAATTCGTGCTCAGTGTCATCAGCTTCTGTGTGAACATAAAGCCTGCCTACTCTGATTTGATTGGTTTTCTCAAATATTTTGACACTGACGAGCGGTGACAGACCAATGAGGCTCAGATTAACGCACACACATTTGCTTCTGACGTGCGCTCTGCTCGGCGCCGCTGCGGATTAAAGAACACGCTGATTAACGCAGATAAAAAAACGGGACAAGGCCGAAGCCTCAAGCCAGTTTCAGATGTTTGAAAGGTTAATCACACATTTTTTAGGGGGGCTGGGCAAAAGTTTAGCGGGGGCTGAAGCCCCCCTAAAAAGGCCCTAGTGACGCCCATGCTTACAACCCTGTCGACAATTTCTAAAAGTTTATGTACTTGATACAGCTCTGGAAAAAATTAAGAGACCACTTAACATTGATTTCTCAGAGCTGTATATAGAGAAATCTTGGTATCATCGTAGATACTGAGCATTTGTTGAAAACAAACAAGAATCTTTCTGTTCTCCAGCTTAATGAATGAATGAAAAATAAACACCAACCTCTTTGTTCTTCAGGATCTTCAGTGTGTTTCATTCTGCAGGTTCTGGATCACTCGTGTTCTCACTGTCCTCTTTAATAAACTCAGTCTTTGCAGATTTCAGCTCTTCCTCATGCTTTGATGCTTGTCTTCACTTGTAGCCTGATGGGAATATTCCAGCATTTATTGATCAACTGATGTGGGCGGAGCTTAGTTGGCTGTGAACTGTGGTGGGTGGAGCTTACATATAACCCCTACAACCTGTATACTAATTGACACATTTATACTAATTTGACACATTTAAGCATTTAAATTGTATTCTATTGTAAAGTACCTGATTAAAACCTGAAAATAATGGATATACAGCTCTTGCATTAGACCAGGGGTCTCCAAACTCAGTCCTGGAGGGCCGTTGTCCTGCAGAGTTTAGCTCTAACTCTAATTAAACACACCTGAACTAGCTCATCAGTGTCTAACTAGGGCCTTGTAAGACACTGATGAGCTGATTCAGGTGTTTATTTGGGGTTAGAGCTAAGCTCTGCAGGACAACGGCCCTCCAGGACTGAGTTTGGAGACCCCTGCATTAGACGTTCCACAATCTGTAAAATGTCAACTTCAGCTCCTAAAAAGTTTGAGATCATTCGATTTTGTTAATTTACTTAAACCTTTATTTCTCTTTTAAACTATTTCAACTATTCTAATATTTACTTAACAGTGTTGAAATTATATAATTGTACTATAAATATTAAAGAGCACCTATCATGGCATTTAAAATGTTCCAAATATTGTTTTAGAAGTCCCCAACAACAGTTTTGCATGCATGCAATGACAAAAAAGACTTTAGTTTTCTTATAATATGCATTTATTTTTAACTGTTTTGACAGCGATTCTCAAATGATTCCTTTAGTGATTCACTTTTCAAAACCCCGCCTTTACGTGACGCTAATCTGCGGTGATTGGTCTGATGACCCAGTCAGTTGTGATTGGTTTAGTCTGTGCAGATATTTTCGGAAACGGAACGCCCATCAAAGTCTTATAGTGACAGTAATTTGTTAATATGTGTCAGGAGTTATGAATATGAAAACCGCGTCGGTACTGTTTGATTGTAATATGAGCCTCAGCTGATCTCATTCATAAAAAAACTCCTCTATTCTCCTCACGAAGACTCGCGACAAATCAACATCCCTCAGGGCTTTTAGTTCAAAAGTGTGCAGATGAGGAGACATATTGATAGATTCTCATATGTCTGTGTCAAATTTCTAAACAGAGGAGTATTTTTTATTCAATACTTCCTCAAAATGGGCAGATATAGCCTAATCATGAGCGATTGAGTCTCTTATGTGTTGTTTTCAATTCATACTGGCAGCCGGAGGGCGCTCTGTGCACATGTAGTCCATGTATGGTACAGACAGACGAAGAAGAACCATGTGCCATAATAGAAGTCCATAATAAAAGCTTCCTGAGATCGCGAAACATACATTTGACGACTAATAAACACACAATCGCGACGATGTATGGTTTGTCTTCAAGCCACTTAGTCTTCAAATGCTCATCCTTGGGCAGATGAAAGAAGTTTGCTTTTGAGTGGCACTTCAGAACACAGGGTCTCGTCGCCATGATGTTTTCTAGTTTTCACTGGCGTCTTGGAGCGCAATAAGTGGGCGTATCGTATTCAAATAACTTGACAAGTTGACGTCATCTAGTCAGAGAAAAAGCTTCGGTCTTCTAACGATTCTTAAAAATGACTCCGAGTCGACTCTTACTTTTGAAAGAAAATAACTATATATACGGTGCACTGTCATATTTCAAGCTATCACAGGATGTTTTTGTTCACTTAGATCTATGTTACACACTACATGAAAGGTACATTTCAAAATTCCATGATAGGTGCTCTTTAAGCTACTAGAAGAGATAACTTCTAAATACTTTACATCGACCCTGTAATGAGTAATGAATGTGGGAAATGTCAAATCTATACATAAAAATGTATAGACTCATATGCAGATATTATGCTGCTGTAGTTATTTACCTGTAGAGGTTCATGAAGATGTAAGTATATTTTGTTGTTGTATTTTGTTTTACACTTGTCATATTGTGAGATATTACAGTGTTGTCTTTCAGTAGAGCAGTTTAATAGTCTTTTGTCATATGTCCTGACTGGTATAATGTGTTTGTAAGAGCAAACAGTCAGAATAAAGTGAGATGATCTGCTGATGATCCTGAATGTCTTGTTGAATGAGTGTTGATAGTCTGAGGCTCATCAATATTAACAGAGCTGCTGAAAAGACTCTTTATTTCATCTCAATAGTTCCTGTTCTCACCTCATTTATGATGATGTCTTCACATCTCCTGTAAATTCACACTTAAAGCTCATTTAATTGGGCTCAACAGACTGAGGGGATTTGATGGTCACTAAATATACGTCTATTTGTTCTTTTCTAATTTTCTAGATATCTGCCATTATTTTCATAAAGAAACAGAAAAATCTTTGTAAAAAAAAGTGAATTAGCATCAGTTACCTTACAATAGACCGATTTAAATGCTGTATTTAGTATACAGGTCAAACCAAGGGTTATATAGCAAAAAATTACTTTGATACTATTGATCATAACTTTGTTGGAGACTGATCAATCTCAAACACTATACAATGACTGTAACAACTCAGTTATCATATGGAACGTCATCCAGGTTTAAAATCAGTAGAGGCATACGACAAGGCTGTCCCATTTCACCGTTTCTTTTCTTACTTGTAACACAAACCATGGCCATACATACTAAAAGAGATACATTTTGTTGTATTAGACTTTTGGAGAAAGAGTTAAAATGGTCTCAATAAGCGAACGACACTGCCATTTAAAAAAATAAACTGAAATTAAAAAAGCTATTGAGTGCCTTTTCTATTTTTAAACATAAAAAATGTGTTTTATTCCCTTTGAAAAGATGTAATCATAATTACATATTTGGTATTCCAGTAAAGGAAGATATTAAGATCTGTAAAGATCAAAAAGAGAGAAATAATCTGAATTTTACACAAATTATTAGAAAAATTAAACAAACATTAAATTCATGGTTAATGAGAGATATTTGACTTCATAAGAAGTCAAAGTTTGAGATCATTTGATTTTGTTAATTTACTTAAACCTTTATTTCTCTTTGAAACTATTTAAACTATTCTAATATTTACTTAACAGTGTTGAAATTATATAAATTTACTATACAAATAGGCTACTAGAACAGATAACTTCTAAATACTATATATCGACCCTGTAATGAGTAATGATTGTGGGAAATGTCAAATCTATACATAATAATACTTAAAATTTGCTTTGTGTTGCTCTTTATTTTAGAGGTAATTGTCAGTTTCTGCACATAAAACTGTATCATGTTATGATCTAATTTGTGTTATAATAAAATGACAGTAGTTATTAGATTAAGACTCATATGTAGAAATTATGCTGCTCTCTATTTTATTGTTGTATTATGTTTTACACTTGTCATATTGTGAGATATTACAGTATTGTCTTTCAGTAGAGCAGTGTAATAGTATTTTGTCATATATCCTGACTGGAATAATGTGTTTGTAAAAGCAAACAGTCAGAATAAAGTGAGATGATCTGCTGATGATCCTGAATGTCTTGTTAAATGAGTGTTGATAGTCTGAGGCTCATCAATATTAACAGAGCTGCTGAAAAGACTCTTAATTTCATCTCAATAGTTCCTGTTTTCACCTTTTTTATTATGATGATGTCTTCACATCTCCTGTAAATTCACACTTAAAGCTCATTTCATTGGGGTCGACAGACTGAGGGGATTTGATGGTCACAAATTATCTCTGAGTTTATGCTTTTAACTGTTTTTCTAACCATTATTTATATCTGTAAGTGTTTAAATAAAGTTATTAAATATTCTATATGTTTGCATATTGTATAATGATTTTATTGATTAGAACTTAATTGGTGTAATCTATGAGAATATTCCCAAATAATTGATACTATTATATAATTAAATAAACTATATATAATTATATCCGGCTCAGGGCAGAATCCTGAGAGATATTAAAGCATTTGACTGGAACGGATGTTCCTGCTTATAGATCCCTGTTTCAGGCCGGGGTGGAAATGCTCAAATATGGTGAAGCCTTTGTCTCGTAATGTATTGATTTCCTTTGAGGTGTGTGTATGTTAGAGACTGGACTCTTGCTTTTGCAGAAGTGCTCGCTTTGTTAGATGATAAAGTTTCTTGGATATTCAAATGTATTTCCATCATCAAAACCCCCAGACTTCAAGAGTGATTTTTAAAGAAGTGACCGACTCCACAACAATATTTGCCTATATATGAATGAAGGAGAATAATGTTTGGGTTATGAGTTGAGTGAGCATCAGTTACTTTAGGATAGTCAGACAGACATGCTTAGACATGTCAATTAGTATAAAGACAAACTCAGTAACTGAAATATATTAGATTTTGGGCATATTAACTTTTCCCACAGCAATCACAACATCAGTGAAGTTCCTCCCACAGCAAACACATCATCAGTGAAGCTCCTCCCACATAAAAATCACATCATCATTGAAGCTCCTCCCACATAAAAATCACATCATTAGTGAAGCTCCTCCCACAGCAATCACATCATCTGGAAGAGCTGAAATCTGCAAAGACTGAGTTTATCAAAGAGGAGAACACGAGTGATCCAGAACCTGCAGAATGAAACACACTGAAGATCCTGAAGAACAAAGAGGTTGGTGTTTATTCTTCATTCATTCATGATGCTAAAGAACATTCATGTTAGGAAGACTCAACACTTCAGTACATTTAGAGAAACAGTTACACTATCAAATAGGTACTGAATTTAACAAATGGTCAGTAGAGAGAGTTTGAGAAACTTTCGTATTGATTGTCAACATCAGGTCATATTAGCTCCTTATTTTACATGTGAGTTGCCTTTTTTGCAACCATGTTACCAAAATGTTAGACATTTTTCAATTTAGTTTTCAACATTGTGTACATTTGAAAAAAAAGTAACTGTTCACATAAGAGACAGAAAGATGCAGATAACTGCATTATTTAAGGCTATATCTATTGGTGAAGATATTGATATGAACTGTAAGCTTCATTCATAATGCTTTCCCTTTGGTGAGCATGTGCGCTCCTCTAAACGGTCCGGGTGCTGCACTGCTCTTGCAGTCGACAGCGGTCGCCTTTGTCCTGACAATATCACATCAATAACAAGGCCCAGCCCTAGTATCACATAATCCAGTATTAATAATGTGTACTGTATGACAACACAGTTGACTATTAAACAGAAATGTTTTGCATGTTTTCCGCATGTTTTGCGCCTGTGAATGGGCGTAGTTTTGTTTTCTAGCAGTGTTTTCAGCGTCTGCTGTATCACTATGTGAATACACAAGTACATGAACTTCAGCTCCATATCTGCTCTGAGAGTCCCTTCACCAGCATTTCCACATTTAATTTGATAAAACTATTGTCAGATACAAAATTAACCTCAAAGGTCTTTCACCACCAAAATAAGAGTTCAGTTTAACTTGAAATTATGACAGAAATATATGACCATTTAAAATAATTTATTGTGTGAAGTAATTAACACACACACAAAAAAAATTAAATTGAGAATATAACTACTGCATATATGCTATTAAATACTTTTTAAATACTGTAGTCTATGCCAGAGACGTGAAGTGTTAGTCTGTGAAAATACCATGTCAGGCAGGCTACACAAATATTGATTATTAAGGTGTGAAAGCGTCCTGTTTTTTTTACATGTCTTACACTGTGCATTTAACTTAAAATATGTAATTTTGCACAAGAAAACAGCCCTTATTTATGAATTATTAGTAGACTATTGTAGTGTCTCAGTAAATCTTGCTCATTGGCACACAGCTCTTCTGTGGCTACTGCACTGAACAGCAGTTTGAGATAAACCCAGACTTCAGTGAACGTCAAACAACTTTTGTGTGGTTACTTTTAACCTGATAATCTGCATGAGGACGCGGACACACTGAAGCTTTCTTTGTTTAAATTAGCTCAAAATTACTGTCAGATGTAAGTAATTACCTTGATAAACAATACATCATTGAAAAGATCTAAGACTCAAGCTTCCATTTTTACCTCTGTTTTATTCTCAAAGTCTTATAGTGACCGTAATTTGTTAATATGTGTCAGGAGTTATGAATATGAACATCGGCGTCGGTACCGTTTGATTGTAATACGAGCCTCAGCTGCTCTCATTCATAAAAAAAACTCCTCTATGCCTGTCATTTAGACTAGCGATTAAACAACACCCCTCAGGGATTTTAGTTCAAAAGTGTTAAAAGAAATATTGATACTCGTATGTCTATGTCAAATCTCTATACAGAGAAGTATTATTTATTCAATCTTTACCCCAAATGAAGATATATCATGTGACGTTCCAGGAAGTCCATGTGACAAACAAAGCTCCCAGGGATCGTTATATCATGCAGATAGACAAGTTTGAAGACAATAAACACACAATCGCGATGGTGTATGGTTTATCTGTGTTCTTTATACCATGTTGGGAGTATTATATTTATAATGCAATGTTATTCGACATAGCTTTTATCATTATGCAGAATATTGTAAAATAATATATTTTCTGTCTGATTTGAAGCCAAATAAGATGACAGAAAGTTATTTAAAACATTTGACTTGTGATATAAAGTAAGTTTGGAGTAAAAACATTGTTTTAATCTATTTAATAAATTGTATTGTGTTGTGATTTTGTGCTAAGCTAACATGCTAGCTAGCCCTAAGATGCACCTGCCACCCGGGGCAAATACATTATTTTTATGAATAATTTTGAATAGTAAAATCTCTGAAATGTTTCTATTTTCAAATAGGACTTTTGAGGCACTTTAGAAGGTGAAGTAAATTTGTTTGATCTAAGAAATGAAGTTTGAATAGACCAGTTTGAATAGAGAGTCATCAGTGATTACAATGAAGACAAAATAATAAGATAATTAGAGCCATAACCAGGCCAGAGAGGTGTGAAAGTGTGCTGGGGAGACTGAAACTGAATGGGCAGTTTGCACCTCAAAACAATAGAGACAATCAACTGAATGGTAGCTCAGAAGAGATGGCAATAAACATCAGTTAACATTTTAGAGAAATCTCAAAATAAAATCACATGACATGATATTGAAAACATTTAATGAAAGAGTTTTAGACTTATCTTCAAATTTGAAATATAACATGGTCAGACATGTGGCTTTAGCTGTCACTTCTAGATTGCTACAAGTTCAACTTCAATTTTATTTTCATAAAGATATTTCATACAAATAAATGTCTAATAACTTTACAAAAATCTGGAGCTTATTATAACAGTTTTTATCATTATGAAAATAACACATTTTGACTTTACAGTAAACTGCCAAGTGTCTTTTTCAAATGAGACCATACTTATGCTTTTATTTCAAAGGTTTCATGAACCGTATCTGTTTTAGTCTGAGTATGCCACTTCTTGGGATTTCTCCAAAGCGGGGATGCAGGCTAACAGGTTTTTAAAGACAATTTGAAACAATGAAGGTGACTCTGATATCACAGAAGAACAACAAATCAAGAACAAGAAGTCAGGTACTCAAAAACTCAGGATTTACATTTCACTTATAATTAGCAACACAATTAACTTTTCATCGTGCATAGCATAGGCTACAAAATAAATTGTGTCATTGAAATATTGTACAGTGGTTTACTGTAAACATCGGTAACTGCTAATTTATCGCCCAATCCTATTAAATGGAGCATGGGGAACATCTGGCGAGATTCTAGATTAATGTAGCCTGACGTTGTCATACTCAATTCTAGTCCGAATATGAGTCTGATTCTGCTCCGTTGGGCTGTGATTATGGGGCGTGTTTCAACCGAACTGGGAAAGACCTCAATTGGATAGACCTACAACCAATCAGAGCAACGGAGCGACGCATAACATTTGTTGTCAAATGTTAACAGAACTCAACTGCACACAGTGTTGCCAAGTCCGCAATTTTCCCGCATTATGTTTTTCCATGTCCTCGGCTTGGAGCGACCCCAATTATGTGATAGTTAGATCTGTATTTTTTTTATACAGGCAACCCTGCCAAAAAACAAATGTTACCCCCCAAACACCTTTTTTTCCGGAGAACTTCCAGAGCTACTGTACTTGTTTTGGGCTAGTTTTGAATAGCAATAGGGGTGGGTTTTGTTGTGAAAACCTGGCAACCCTGTCTGCACACATGCTAGAAGAAGTAGAATCTTTACGATCTTTGCCAGTGTTGTAAAAAGGAATTTAAGGATACATTTTTATTTTAGTTGCATTTACTATAGGGGCTAGACAAAAACACAAGCATGGGACAGCATTACTTCATAGTCTTAGCCATAACCTGTGGATATTGTTTAAGCCTTATCTAAGTTGTTAATATAGTTATGATCTCAAGGGGGCTAGACAAAAATACTATTACTGTACTAGCACGCATGGGGTCATATTACTTTATAGTATTTGCCTTAACTTCTAATTATTGTTTGAGCAAGCTTTAGCTATGTTGTTATATAGGGGACTGTAATGGACTAAACAGCACTGTCTGCATTTTCATCGCGGTCTAAAGAACCGTGAAGATTAGCCGGTGATGTAGTACTGCGCACAACTTTCCAGAGCGCACTGGAATTTGTCCTCCACAAATAGACATAATAAGGTCTGTACCTCGTCTTCAGTCCATCGGTCGTATTTTTTAAACTTCATTGTTGATTTGAATAGTAAACAACTCTCACTGCACGCACCACAACAGACATTTAGGTTGAAATAAAATGCTGAGTAAGCTCAACCAATCAGCATGTTCAGCACCCTTGTCCCACCCCCAAAATTTCCTGAACTTTGAAAAAAAATATCTACCTCACGAGAAGGGAACACATCTCCACTGATCTAGAGTCCAGTGGCAGCGTGCTTTACCCCACTGCATCCCATGCTTTGCATTGCACTTGGTGATGTAAGGCTTGGATGAGCTGCTTGGCCATGGAAACCCATTCAATGAAGCTCTCTACGCACTGTTCTTGAGCTCATCTGAAGGCCACAGAAGTTTGGAGGGTCTGGAGCTATTGACTCTGCAGAAAGTTGACGATTTCTGTGCACTGTGACCCTCAGCATGCGCTGACCCCACTCTGTTATTTTATGCTGCATACCACTTCATGGCTGAGTTGCTGTTGTTCCCAATTGCTTCCACTTGCTATAATACCACTAACAGTTGAGCGTGGAATATTTAGTAGTGTGGAAATTTCACAAATCGACTTATTGCACAGTTGGCAACCTATCATGGCTCCTGAGAGCGACCCATTCTTTCACAAATGTTTGTAGAAGCGTCTGCATGCCTAGTGCTTGATTTATACACCTGTGGCCATAAAGTGATTAAACACCTGAATTCAGTGATTTGGAGGGGTGTCCCTATACTTTTAGCTATATAGTGTATTTAAAGTTAATATTATGTTATATAATTGACATTGATCAAATATTTAATATTTCTCACTACATAAACATAGGGGATGTGCCTGTAATTACACAATAATAATAATAGTAATACTTGGAAGATCAATTTAACATTGAAAATTTCAGGGTCATATAATTTTGGTCAAAATATTTTACAGCAGTTTTCAATTACACCAGGGCTCACTTTTTGTTCTTCACTTCATATTTCTCTTTTAATTATTTTTCCTAATTGCAGACGTGATGGAAGAGAGCGAGGAGAGTGAAGAACTGAGTGAAGTGGAGGAGGAACATGTCAAACCTGGAGAAAAACATTTGAGTCGCTCAAAGAGTAAAAACACATATATAAAGAAAACAAGAGCCAATAAATCTACAACCTGCACTCAGTGTGGAAAGAGTTTCACTAACACATGTAATCTTAAACTTCACATGAGAGTTCATACTGGAGAGAAGCCATTCAAATGTGATCAGTGTGGGAAGAGCTTCATGCAACCAGCACACTTTAAGGGACACATGCAGATCCACACCGGAGAGAAGACATTCAAGTGTGTTCAGTGTGGGAAGAGATTCTCAAACAAACGAAGTCTTGAGATTCACAAGAGAGTTCACACAAGAGAGAAGCCATTCACATGTGATCAGTGTGGGAAAACATTTATTAGGCCTTCAAACCTAAAATCACACCTGAGAGTTCATACGAAGGAGAAGCCACATTCATGTTCTGTGTGTGCAAAGAGTTTCTCACTGCTGTATAGTTTACAACTACATCAGAAAATTCACACTGGTGTGAGAGAGTACATGTGCTTTGAGTGTAAGAAGACTTTTATTTCAGGGAGTGATTTAAAGGTGCACCAGAGAATTCACACTGGAGAAAAACCTTACAAGTGTTCACACTGTGACAAGAGATTCAGTGTGTCATCAAATCTGAAAACACACGAGAAGATTCACACTGGAGAAAAGCCTTACAAGTGTTCAAACTGTGACAAGAGATTCAGTCTGTCAGGAAATCTGAAAACACATGAGAAGATTCACACTGGAGAAAAGCCTTACAAGTGTTCACACTGTGACAAGAGATTCAGTCTGTCAGGAAATCTGAAAACACATGAGAAGATTCACACTGGAGAAAAGCCTTACAAGTGTTCACACTGTGACAAGAGATTCAGTCTGTCAGGAAATCTGAAAACACATGAGAAGATTCACACTGGAGAAAAGCCTTACAAGTGTTCAAACTGTGACAAGAGATTCAGTCTGTCAGGAAATCTGAAAACACATGAGAAGATTCACACTGGAGAAAAGCCTTACAAGTGTTCACACTGTGACAAGAGATTCAGTCTGTCAGGAAATCTGAAAACACACGAGAAGATTCACACTGGAGAAAAGCCTTACAAGTGTTCACACTGTGACAAGAGATTCAGTCTGTCAGGAAATCTGAAAACACACGAGAAGATTCACACTGGAGAAAAGCCTTACAAGTGTTCACACTGTGACAAGAGATTCAGTCAGTCAGGAAATTTTAAAACACATGAGAAGATTCACACTGGAGAAAAACCTTACAAGTGTTCACACTGTGACAAGAGATTCAGTCTGTCAGCAAATTTTAAAACACATGAGAAGATTCACACTGGAGAAAAGCCTTACAAGTGTTCACACTGTGACAAGAGATTCAATCAGTTAGGAAATCTGAAAACACATGAGAGGATTCACACTGGAGAAAAACCTTACAAGTGTTCACACTGTGACAAGAGATTCAATCAGTTAGGAAATCTGAAAACACATGAGAGGATCCACCCTGGAGAGAAGCCACACACGTGTGCTCAGTGCGGAAAGAATTTCTCCATTAAAAGTCACCTTAAGGAACACATGAAGATCCATGCAGTGGAGAAACCACATTACCACAGTCTGAGATCACGGTAAGTAGTTCATCTCTATGTGTTGAGCTGTTAGTCACAGTCAAATCACCCTGTAGCCCAAGACCTGGGGCCTCATTTATAAACGTTGCGTACGCACAAAAGAAGGCGTACGCCACTCTCTACGCAATAATTGGTATTTATAAAAAGCAAACTTGACGGGAAAATGTGCGGTCCTTCACGCAAGCTATGACCCAGGCGTACGCACAAAAACGGTGAAATGAGAAATGGCGACACCGTCGGCAGATGGAAGAAACACGTGAAAGTGTGTGAAACTGCAGACCGTTGTGTAAAAGAAATGGCAATACTGCCTCTCATAAATAACTTGAAGACTTCACAAAGCAAGTATTACAATTAACAGCCTACACAAACACCCGTTTGATCGATCTGCAGTGTAAAACAAACAAAATCAAACGAAAATTACAACAGAAATGCAAAAAAAAAAAAAGTGAAATATGTTCTGCAACAATATTGGCATGTTATGCAATTCATTCTCATAAATAATATGGTAAACAGAACGAAATAATGTACAAAACTGATATTCTCGTCAATGTGTCCGTCTGGCGGAGCAGATATAGATGCAATTAGATAGACAGATAGATAGATAATTAGGGACATATATAGATAAATAGATAGATAGATGTATTAATTGTCCACTGGGGAAAGTTGTTTTCATAGTAAAAATTTCTTCATCAGCTACGGAATCATGGTATTCATGCAAATGCCTTTAGTTTGTTTTATTTTCGATAAAATAACATATGACGTATGTCTCAACCATTCAGAAAGCTGCAAGAAATTACATTTGCACTGAACTATTTCCCATTTTCACGTAGATAATAGGGATAGGGATTAATAGGGATTCCCCAATAATTGCCGCCAGTCTCTCATCAAGAGGGGTCAGCTCCGGTGTCCCCTTTCCCCCACCCGTGGCATTCTGGCGATGGAGCGCTAGACGCTTTTTTGCCTCGACTTTGATGTCCGATCATTTCTTTTCTTTTTCGGCCACGGTCCGAGGTTGTGATGCTACAGCATTTACGGCGTCTGCAACCTTTTGCCACTCAAGTGCCTTTTTGGCATTAGTAGGCTAATGCCCACACTGTGCCCTCCAAAAAATATTTTTCTCCTCTTTTCCACCTCGCCAACGATAATTTCTACTTCACATTGAGTGAAGTTACGTTTTTTTGATTTCCTCTCTGTATTTGCCATGATTTCGCAATCGATATTAACTTGTGGGCGTTTCACGGACTATTTATGGGCAACTATGGGCGTGACATGAAGCCGCAAAAGCTGCGCTACATTTAGAATTGATTGTGATTTATTAAGGGAAAACTGCGTAGGATGTGCGTGCGCACGGTTTTATAAATCCGAATATTTCTGTGCGTACGCATGTCCTATGTTTCATCCGTACGCCACTTCTGACGCAAATCCTACGCAAAGTTTTATAAATGAGGCCCCTGATGTCCATTGAAGCTAAGCAGGGTTGAATCTGGTCAGGAGCTGGACGGGAGTCTCCTGTGGAAGAGGTGTTAATGAGGCCAGCAGGGGGCGCTGCTCTACTTGGGCTCTGTGTGGTTCCCGAGGCCCCAGTATAGTGTAACAAGAATGTCCTTTGTATGTGATGTTAAACAGAGGACCTGACTCGCTGTGGCAAGGTTTCTCAACTCTTGCTCCAACCATGATCAAACCACACCTGTAGTTTTAGGACCTGAAGACCTTTATTATCTTGTTCACGTGTGTTTGATTAGGGTTGGAGCTAAACTCTGCAGGGAAGTGGATCTCGGGGGGGCCAGAGTTGAGATCTGATCTGTGGTCATAAAAATCCCATGGCACTTCTCGTAAAGAGTAGGGCTGTAATCCCGGTGTCCTGGCCAAATTCCCTCCATTGTCCCTTATCAATCATGGCCTTCTAATCATCCCCGTCCATTAAACTGTTTCTCCCTCTCTCTCTCTCTCTCTCTCTCTCTCTCTCCTCTCAACCTATGGCTAGTGTGTGGTGAGCATCTTTCAGCTGCTGCACGTATATAGCTAAAGCACTATATAAACAGCCAAATGAGCGACAGGACAGTTTGTTGGTTGATCTCACATCATGTCAGTTGGAAATTAAACTTGTTTGTTTTGGGCAGAACTATCAGAAAGCATCTGGAAGGAGAGGACAGAAAGAACGCCAGTAATCCAGAACCTGCAGAACATAAAGGCATTCAGGAGCTGAAGAAGAGGCCATGACACTTTTCACAGAAGCATTAATATTAATATAAATTTTAACTGGTTCTTCATTGTTTTTAATCAGAGCATCTAGTTTATCTTCCATGCTAATGTAAGATATTCTTTCATGTGTCTTTGAAACTGGACGCTTTGCTTTTCTTCTTCTCAAGTTGCTTTGGCTCTTATAAGCCAGTTAAGACTCATTCGCTTTCACTTATACTTCTTTTTTTTTGTATATGCTTCAAGTAATGATTGATTAAACTCTTTACTCACTTTATCAACAACTCATTGTTGTTTATTTTTTATTCTTGTATCATGAATCATTTTAGTTCTGAAAGTCATGAAGAAGCCTATTATTGGGGTTTTCCATGTTTTAATTTTCACAATAGAGCTTCTAAATGGCTAATAAATGGTATTTCACTCCACACATGACTGTCATTGAGTGAGATTGCATTAATGATAACCTCATCATGACATTACACAATGTAAAACTGCCAAAGTGTTTAAAATGCAACAAATAAAAAAATATACACTTAAATTTAAAAGCAGAGATATGTAACCTATTAAACAATACAAAAAGTACATTTTGAATTACATTTTCCATTAAAGGGCACCTATTATGCAAAATTAAATTTTACATGGTGTTTGAACATAAATGTGTGTTGGCAGTGTGTGTACACAACCACCTTATAATGGTAAAAATCCACCCACTCCTTTTGTTAAATTCCCATAAATTTTAAGCATTGTCTCGGAACAAGCCGTTTGCAGAGTCCTGGCAGAGTGATGTCACACTACACAGGCCCCACCTGCAAGTGTTGATGGACACTGCCGTATTAGCATAGACCCCGCCTTCAGAGAGCAGTTTACAGTCCGCCATGTTTATCTCCTCACCAGAGCATGTAACAGCAGCATTCAAGTAAGAAATGTGTTCTTAATAAAGCTACTAAAGTTCATTCATCAAGAACAGTGAGTGATTTTCTGTTTATCTTGTGTTGTTTGATTCATATTAAAAGCAGATATAGCAGTAGGAAACGTTACTGTATATTACACTGCTTTCACTTTAGTAGCGTTACACAGATCTAATATACACACAGGATTTCTGTTCTTGCTGCATCTGCATAGACATAACCAAGTGTTCCCTTTCAGTCAGTACACTATGAGTTACGCCAGTTACTGACGAAATGGGGGTTTCGCTTAGAAGCCAATCGCCTTTGAGATCTACAAAACGAGTAAATGGCATGAAAATGCCATGGGTCTGCAGAATTTGCATAATGCAATGCAGCCCCGCCCTGGGCGCTGCACCGCACACTCGCATTATGTTTCTGCTTCAGAGCCGAGTATCACTTGCCTGAGCGTTGTATATCTCTTCAAGACAAGCTTCTCTCCAGAGTGTTGGTGTGACGGCGCGTTCCAGCGAGTTCCGGATTCCTGTCGATCTGTGCAGTGATCCGCACAGTGTGTGTGTTCTCCCTGGGCGCTTCAGCATTTCTGCAGAGTACAAACTCCTCTCTAAAAGAGCTGCACGTGGCACGTCTTTTTCAAGATGTCTCGCCCGTGCTCCGTTGCTGGGTGTGGGAGACTAGCTAGTCCGTTTGACGGGCACAAACGCTGTTTAGCGTGCTTGGGCCTTGTGCACACTGAGCGCACGTTCGTGGATGCGTCATGTTCCCACTGCGGGAACATGACCTTCGCGGTGTTGAGATCGAGACTCAGTGATCTCCGTAAAGGAGGGAGAGTCCCCTCTACCACACCCCAATCTATCTCCTCCACGAGAGGGGATACTTTGGCTGGTGGTCAGGGTGATCTGAGGGTGATATTGTGGGCCAACCTGAAGAACATTCCTCAGGCCACACCCCTTCAATCACACCGCAACCCGTGGTTTTGCCAGATGATGGCGCTGGTGTATGCCGGACTGGGCCCAGCGTGTCATTTGGCGCACCGGCAGATGACGCTATGTCTCTCACCGCATCACAAGGTGGGCTGGACTCCTCCGGAGATGAGGATTCGGCTGTGCTGTCTCCTTCGGGAGCTCCTGCATTGCCCGAGTCTGATCTGGAGCTTACGGCCATGCTTTTCCGGGCAGCCGAGAGCCTTGGGCTTGTGTGGAACCCTCCGCCATGTCCTGAGCATTCGAGGCTGGACGGTTGGTATCTGGGGGCGGCCCGTGCCGCCAACCCTCAGTGCCCTTCTTCCCGGAAGTGCATGAGGAAATGTCAAAATCGTGGAGGTCTCCCCTGACCTTTCGTGATCACTCGGCATCTACCTCCGCCTTCACTGCTCTCGATGGCGGCACGGAGAAAGGGTACACTGTGGTCCCCCTGGTTGAACGCTCTGTCGTGATTCAGCTTTGCCCGCAGAGCGCTTCAACCTGGCGTGGTGACCCTAAGCACCCATCCAAAGCCTGTAGGTTTACGTCTACTCTGGTGGCGAAGACCTACAGAGCTGTGGGACAAGCCGTGTCCGCCTGCATGCTATGGCCATCCTTCAGGTCTACAAGGCCAAGGTGCTCAGAGACATGCACGAGGGCAATGCTGACCCTGCACTCATGCAAGAGTTGCGTGCGGCCATCGACCTCGCTCTACGAGCGACGAAGGTGACTGCGCAATCTCTCGGTCAGGTGATGCCCACTTCGGTGGTCCAGGAGCGCCACCTATGGCTCAACCTGGCTGATATGCGAGAATCTGAGCGGACCCGGTTCCTCAATTCTCCCATTTCCCAGGCTGGGCTATTCGGCGGGCGGTCGAGGATTTTGCCCAACAGTTCTCGGACGCACAGAAGCAGACCCGGCGGCCAGCTGCTGCCTCCACCTAGCCGCCGGCACAGAAGCCTCAGCCTGCTCCCCGCCGAGGCCACCCTCCTGCGGCTCCCACCCCTCCCGCTAGGCCCCAGCAGCAGCCTTCACCAGGGCCCAAGTGCGGAGGACGTCCGCCTCGCTGCTCCATCGTGGGTACGCCTGTGGTTCGCATGACCGTGCTGGTTGAGTTTTTGGGAGCCTGGCTTGCGCTTCCCAATCTGTCTAGCTGGCTCGCTCGCACCATCAGGCTCGGCTATGTGATTCAGTTCGCACGATCTCCTCCCCGGTTTCGAGGAGTCCGCTATACCATGGTGGGTGGCAACGCCCCAGTCATGTATGCGGAGATCGCCACCCTACTGGCGAAGGGTGCGGTCGAGATTGTCCCTCCAGCCGAGATGAAGTCCGGCTTTTACAGCCCTTACTTCATTGTACCCAAGAAAAACGGTGGGTTACGACTGATCCTGGACCTGCACGACTTGAACCGTACCCTTTATAGGCTTCCATTCAAGATGTTGACAGCCAAACGCATTTTCAAATGCGTTCGTCCGTTGGATTGGTTTGCAGCAATCGACCTGAAGGACGCGTACTTTCATGTCTCCATTCTTCCTCGACACAGACTGTTTCTACGGTTTGCCTTCGCGGGGCAGGCAAATCAGTACATGGTTCTCCCATTCGGGTTAGCCCTGTCGGGTTAGCAGCCCTTGTGCCACACAGGCAACACGGGGTTCACATCCTGATCTACCTCGACGACTGGCTGATTCTGAGCCACTCTGGAGAGCAGATTTGCGAACACAGGGACCTGGTGCTCCAGCACCTAGCCCGTCTGGGCCTTTGGGTCAACTGGGAAAAGAGCAAACTCTCCCCAGTGCAGAGGATCTCTTTTCTCGGTATGGAAATCAACTCGGTCGTCATGTACGTGCAGCTTACGAGCGAGCGCGCACAGTCACTGCTGAGTTGTCTTCGCCAGTTCGAGGGCAAGAGCGCGGTCCCACTGAAATACTTTCAGAGGCTCCTGTGGCATATGGCTTCCGCAGCCGTGGTCACGCCGCTCGGTTTGCTTCATATGAGACCGCTTCAGCACTGGCTTCGTGATTGAGTCCCGAGGTGGGCATGGCAACAGGGCACGCTCCGGGTCCCAGTGACCTTCACCGTGTGGGCGAACCTCAGTTTTCTACTCTCGTCAAACACGAGACAAGGCATCAGGTTTTATGTTTTTAGAACCTGGCCGGTACGAAAGAGAAAAATCAAAATGTCCGGAAAAAAGAGCCCACGAGCCTGCCTAGAGATGAGTCTTTCAGCAGATCTGATGTATTCCAGATTCTAATGGTCGGTCCATACGATAAAAGGAACCCCCGAACCTTCTAACCAGTGACGCCA
The DNA here is from genome assembly GCF_949357685.1 of Gobio gobio. Lineage (NCBI taxonomy): Eukaryota > Metazoa > Chordata > Actinopteri > Cypriniformes > Gobionidae > Gobio > Gobio gobio. The sequence continues at coordinate 81,481,976 of NC_137097.1, forward strand.
TTCCTCCAATGCAAGCTTGACCGCCAACAATTCCTTGTTACCAATGTCATAGTTGCGTTCGACTGGTGATAAGCGATGGGAAAAAAATGCGCATGGATGCATCTTATCATCCGAGGACGAGCGCTGGGAAAGAACCGCACCTACCCCCACCTCTGACGCGTCCACCTCTACCACGAACTGACGTGATGGATCAGGGGCCACAAGAATGGGAGCCGAAAAAAAACAGCTTTTCAGTTTGAAAAATTTAGCCTCGGCTACACCAGACCACCTGAACGTCGTTCTGGGAGAGGTCAACGCTGTCAGAGGCGCAGCTAGTTGGCTGAAATTACGAATTAAACGTCTGTAAAAATTGGCGAACCCCAGAAACCTCTGCAGGACCTTACGGGAATCTGGACTTGGTCAATCTACCACAGTCTTAACCTTGTCGGGATCCATGCGAATTCCCTCGGACGAGACAATGTATCCCAGAAAGGGAACATTTCTCCGCCTTGACAAAAAGCCCATTCGCTCGCAACCTCTGGAGCACTAGTCTGACGTGCTGAACATGTTCCTGGAGAGAAGAAGAAAATATCAGTATGTCATCCAGGTAGACATAAATAAACTGATCTACCATATCTCTCAGCACCTCATTGACTAGTGCTTGGAAGACAGCGGGGGAGTTGGACAGCCCAAAAGGCATGACCAAATATTCAAAATGGCCCCTGGGGGTATTAAATGCTGTCTTCCATTCATCCCCCTTCCTTATGCGGACCAAATGATAAGCATTACGCAAGTCCAATTTTGTAAATATGGATGCTCCCTGCAACCTCTCGAAGGCTGAAGACATCAACGGCAAAGGATAAGTATTCTTTACCGTGATGTTGTTCAGCCCCCGGTAATTGATACAAGGTCGCAGAGTTCCATCCTTCTTACCCACAAAAAAGAACCCTGCCCCCGCTGGAGAAGAGGAAGGGCGGATGAACTCGGAAGCAAGCGAAACAGAAATATATTTCTCCATGGCCTCCCTTTCTGGATTAGAAAGTGAATATAACTTGCCCTTAGGCGGAGACGTACCTGGCATAAGATCTATCGCATAGTCATAGGGACGATGAGGAGGTAGAGAAGCAGCCCGGGACTTACTGAACACTTCCTTCAGGTCTTGGTACTCCTCAGGCACGTTAGATAAATCCACCGTCTCCTACTGCAACACAGAACTAGACACAGACGAACGAGCAGACACAAGACAAGAGGCATAGCACTGATTACTCCAGGTGGAAACGGAACCCAGTCCCCAGTCAATCCTGGGGTTGTGTTTGATCAACCAGGGGTGGCCGAGAACGATGGGTGGGGTGTCCGTGATAAAAAATTCCAGTGTCTCTGTGTGGTTACCCAATACTGTCAATGAAATAGGATCCGTGATGTGCGTGATGGTGGGTAGTGTCTGACCATTGAGTGCGTGAACTGATCCGGTTGCCCATTGCAATCTTCCCGGAAGGAGAGTCGCGGACGAGGATTTTCCCAATGCTGCTCCACCCGACAGTAGCCTCCTCTCTACTGCCGGGCTTGATCTTTTAGCGGGCAGCGATTGAGGAAATGCCCCGCCACGCCACAGTAAGACAGAGTCCCCCAGCTCTACGATGCTCCCTCTCCTCCTGGGAAAGCCGAGCTCTACCCACCTGCATGGGCTCGTGTTCGCTGGGTGGGCTGACCGTGTCTCTCGTGAAGAATTCCAGGTGCTCAGGTTCTCTTCGGACACGGGAGCGCTGTTCCAGCCTCGAATCGACCCGTAAAGCCAATTCCATAAGTCTGTTTAAATCCTTGGGCAGATCCAGAGCATAAATCTCTTGTTGGACACGGTCAGACAGCCCATGCGTCCCACTGCGCCTCCTCGTTCCAGTGGCACTCGGCAGCCAGTGTGCGGAACTGGATCATGTAATCCGAGATGGGTTGTTTGCCTTGGTGGAGATCAGAAAGTTGGCGGGCCGCCTCGCAACCGGCTACCGCGCGGTCAAACACCCATCTCATCTCCTCCTGGAGTGTCTGGAATGAGGAACAGCAAGGGTCGTTATTCTTCCACACCGCCGTTCCCCAACAAGCCGCACGTCCCGTCAGAAGATTTAATACCAACGCCACTTTGGATCTTTCCGTGGAGAATGTGACAGGTTGCAGAGAGAAAAATAATGAGCAACTAGTCAAGAACGAACGACACAGCTCTGGCTCACCCACATATCTCTCTGGCGTTGGTATCCGGGGCTCGTGTGGATGGATGACTCCACTGGGATTGAGGGGAACGGTCGGTGGGACGGGCGCAGTGGGCGATCTCAGCTGTTGAATCTGGGTAGCGAGCTTGGACACCTGCGCCACCAAAGTCTGAATCACCTGAGCAGAAGCGGTAGCCTGTTCCTCTTGATGACTCAGACGCTGGTCACTCGTAGTGAGATAGTCCTGTAGCTCTGCCATTCTCGCTGAATCCATGATGGTCAGATTGTTCTGTTACGTCAGATGATAAGGAGAGACAGAAGATCCAATCGCGAGTTGAACAAGGTGATTTATTATACTCAGATTCACAATAGCACAGAAAGTTTGGTGGACAATGAACAGAGACTCAGGATCAGACTGCAAGCAGACCAGGGCGGCAGAAACCAGGACGACACTCAGGTGGCGATGCAGGGATGCAATGGGCAGACTGATACGGTGGAATCCAGGAATCCGGAAGCGAAGGACACCAAAACCAGGAACACACGAACAGACAGGTACCACCGGACAAACTGCAAACAATCTGACAACAAGGCAGAGTGAGACACACGTATAAATAGCCCAGATGATGAGTGCAGCAAGTGGCAGTGATCAGAGTGATCGGTAATCAGACACCACGCCTCCAACACAACCACACACACACATAGAGCAAGAGAGACGGTGCATTCATGAACCGTGACACATTCAGTGTCCACAGAATTTTATTCACTAGAGAAATCAACTCTTTCGCTAAGTATATGCACTATATTAGCCTATATATTCATTATATTCTACCTGTTAGTGATGTCTTGTTTATTCCATGTATGTTTAAATAAACCTGTCATGAAAATGACAGACACTGTATATAAATGTTTATATTTAAACTACGAATTGGAGAAAAAAAACAATTTTATTATTAGATTTAGAAGTTATTGCAAAAACTGCCTAATGTGAAGTTTACATGTTTGTGTACTGTTATTTGAGTGTTTATTATTATACCTAAAAATAAATAGCAACTGAATTTAGGCTAGATTGGGCTCTGTTGTTAACCTTTAACATTAATCTGCAAGTAAGGGCTCCTTATATAGTTTACAGCAATATCTTCAATAAACTTTTAGTTATAATTTAATTCACTTAAGGACAGAAGATTTTTTCCCAGTAAACCACTGTTTAATTTAAAAATAAATAAAAAGCAATTTTGTAAAACTGTTGTCCCGAACCCGTACCAAACCGTGACTTCAAAACAGAGGTACGTACCTAACCGTCAGTTTTGTGTTCCATTACACCCCTAGAAAGGAGTCATTTGAACAGGGCTTTCTCCCAGCTTCATTAAATCAAGCATCTATCTCCCTTTTATTAAAAAAAGACCCAACTTTATGTAGCAGCTATAGACCTATCAGTTTATTGAATACTGATATAAAAATTCTAGCAAAGGTGTTGGCAAAACACATTGACACGTGTCTTCCTGATATTATTTCTGAGGATCAGACTGGGTTTATTACAAGACGTCAGATGCCATCTAATATCCGGCGCCTGCTAAACATACTTTTTAGTCCATCTCTTTCTAAAAATTCTGAAATGATTATCTCCCTTGATGCTGAAAAAACATTCGATCGTGTGGAATTAAATTATTTATTTACTACATTAGAAAAATTTGTCTTTGGGCACAATATTATTTCATGGATTCGCCTCTTATATTCTGCTCCCTCAAGTGTTAAAACTAATGCGGATAGTTCTTCATTCTTTCCCCTCTCCCGTGGGACATGGCAGGGTTGCCCTCTGTCTCCTCTGCTCTTTGCTTTAGCCATTGAGACACTTTCTAATGCCTTAAAAACATCTTCATCCATGCGGGATCCGCAATGGAGGCACATAACATTGTGTTACTCTTCATGCTGATGACTTGTTGTTGTATGTACAGGATCCAGTTGGCTGTGCCAATGAGATTATGAACTTGCTTGACACCTTTGGCTCTTTTTCAGGTTATAAGTTAAACTTTGCAAAAAGTGAATTTTTCTACATAAATTATGTGGCTGAGAACATTTCTAAAAGCACCCTACCCTTTAATTTTTCTTCTGCAGGGTTTCAATATTTAGGTGTAAACATTTCACACTCTTTTAGTTCTCTCTTTAAGAATAACTTCACAAATTTGTTTGATCAATTTAAACTTGACTTAAAACAATGGGACAGCCTTCCCCTTCCTCTTGTAGGGAGAGTAGAGACCATTAAAAATAATGTTTTGCCCCGACTTTTATTTCTCTTTCAGTCTCTCCCTCTTTTTTTTTACCCAAATCTATTTTTAAATGTTTAGATAAAATAATCTCCTCATTTATTTGTGCAGGCAAGATTCCTAAGGTGAATAGAACTATCCTTCAATGAAACAAACATGATGGAGGTCTAGCTCTGCCAAATCTTTTTTATTACTGGTTTGCTAATATTTCAAAGATTTTCTTGTGGTGTAATGCGTCAGAGGTCTGGTGTACTCTAGAAGCTACTTCTTGCCCTTCTTCTTTCCTTCCTGCACTAGTCTTTGCTCCTTTGTCTCTGCATCCCTTTAGTTACACTAAAAATCCCACTGTGCTGTCGACATTAAAAATTTGGAAACAATTTCGACAACATTTTCGGTTGGAGTCAACATCCGTCTTAAGCCCTATTTGCAATAATCACTTGTTTTTGCCACCAGTTATTGATTACACTTTTAAGAGTTGAAAAGATAAGGAGATTGTTTGTTTATCAGATCTTTTCATGGATAATTGTTTTGCTACATTTACCAATCTTATGTCCAAATTTAACTTGCATACTACAGGCTTATTCAGGTATTTTCAACTCTGCAATTTTGCCAAAACAAATTTTCCCAGTTTCCCTCTATTACCAGAAAAATCTCTGCTTGAGAATGTATTGTCAGCCCCTACATTTTGTAGTCGGATATCTTCTATCTACGCCATGTTACTTTCGTCTAGTACATCTTCTCTCTCCTGCTTGAAGATAACTTGGGAAAATGAGTTGCAAATCAAGTTATTGGAAGAGATATGGTCTGAGGCCCTTGCTAGAGTTAATTCTACCTCTGTATGTGCTCGGCTAAGTCTCATTCAGCTTAAAGTCTTTCATCGAATAAATTTGACCACAGCTAGACTTCATAAATTGTTCACAGAAACTGCGGACTCCTGTACCAGATGCTCCTTCTCTCCCGTTGATCATACCCATACATTCTTTAGCTGCCCAAAACTGGCCTCTGTTGGGGTAACAGTTATGGACCCAGAGACCAGATATGCGAAAAGAAGACCAGGAATCAAGATGTTCAATCAACGAAGAGAATTTTACTGAAGAATAGTTTGTAGTTTCATCGGTAGAGTCAGCTTCTTACGAGTCAGAGTCTTACGAGGATGTCGCAGGCCAAGACTCTACCTTACACAGAGAATCTCAAACCAATTATACCCATTTCAAGGGTGCAGATTACATCATCCCCACAAGTGGGAGCTTCTGATTGGTTCTAAAAACATGCAATGTAAGCAACTTTCCACAAATAGACAGATGGGAGCACATATCACTAAATTGGGTAGACTAGTTGTCGTCTCATAACTAGATTTAGATCACAATGACCTAGGAGGTCACATCTCCAATACTGGACCTGCACAGGTCTGGTACGCACACACACAAAAGCTCCAGAGAACAAAAAGTTTCCTCCAAGGTTGGAAACATCTTAGCTAACTATCAACAAAACACTTCTCCAAAACATGCTGATACTACATCTAGTAAGGAGGTGAATTCATTCTATTAACTAAGAAAGGCATATAAAAGAGGTACATTTACATTTACATTTAGCAGACACTTTTATCCAAAGCGACTTACAAATGAGAGCAAAAGGAGCAACTAAAACAGTCAAGGGCAACAATATGCAAGTGTTGTAACACATCTCAGTTAATCTAGCACAGAACACACAGGACAGAACTTTTTTTATTTATTTTTTTATAAATAGACAAACAGACAATGAATAGAATGAATAGAATGATAAGTGCTATTCTTGATTGGTCAGGTGCTGCTGGAAAAGATATGTCTTTAGATCAGTGGTCGCCAACCCGTCGATCGCGATCGACTGGTCGATCTTTATCGCTGTCCCGGTAGCTCCCGATAAATAACCGAAAAATAATTAACAACATGTAACAAGTAGAATTATGTACTGCTCCTTTAAGGCAGAACGCTCGCACTCACTCGCTGATGAGGGTGCAGTCCGTGGACGGAGCGCGTGCTGTGAACATCGCATGTATACGTGTAATATTTCTGTTGCTCTTTGCACTGTTTATTTTCTGTTCAGTAACGCAGTTGTTAGTGAAGTGTTTTGCGAACTGCCCCATGTGTGCGTGGGATCGACGATGCTGATAATAAACCCCTGTGAAATATCAGATAGTCTACGTGAGTTTTGCTTACACTTGACTACAACCATTCAGGCCAGCTATCCGGCTTCTCTGTGTGAAGCGTTACAAACATTATCAACATTATCAAGGCACGAAATTGCTCCTTATGCTCCCAAAATGTATTCTCTGCAACCTCAAAATTTGCACAGCACAAATCGACCGATGCTATAGTTATGACAGCGCTACTGCAGCTGAAGATCTCTTCAGCAAACTGCCGCAAAGGAAAGTAAAAGTTGCAGACGCTCAATACACAATCATTATCATTAAAAGAAAAGAAACTAAATGATCAGTGCTTTTGCCTCTCTCTCTCCTATTGCAGTCCTTGATTTTGAAATTAGCTGTTGATCAATACAATGCAGCTCATATTTGTTGATTTCGGTGATGTGAACTCGGTGACTGGAATTGAAGACAAAACAATTGTGACCAAGTGTAAATGGAATCGTTCTGATAAATCAGATATATGATCTGTAAAAACACATGAAGTGGACCAGGTATAAATAGTCCCAGCAAGATAACTGTTCGGGATGCTTGATATAGGAAGACAAATATAAATATTGAATTGGGGAGGTGGGTTACATGAATGTATCTCTGAATGAAATGGACTGTCTCCAGAATAGTTTTGATGGCATTTTACAGCGGTACCCAAAGAAACGCTTTTTTTCCATAAGCACCATCTACTGTCAAAGAGTCCATCTGTTTTTGTTTTGTGCAGGTGTGTCTTATGTAACAATTTCACAAAGCTAAAGTCAGACCATTCTGTATTTGCTCTAAATCTAGAAATTATGCAATCTAATTTAAATAAAAAACACTGCTCATGCTACATGTGTGTATCTTTGTTTGGATCGTGATTAAAATGCAGTGGTTGCCTCATATTTCAAATGGCAAATTTTTTTAAGGCTAGTTTGGCTATTATAGAGCAAATAAACAACAAATTAAGTTGCTTAAACAAAACAAAAAAAAACTACAGATGTTCTCGAAATAAATAAAAAAAACCTCTGAATCGGCCATGAAAAATCTATAAGTAGATCTTGCCTTTCATCAAGGCTGAGGTCAGGGATCTTTGGCTTGAAAAGGTTGGTGAACACTGCTTTAGATGTTTCGTGAAAATGGCTACAGACTCGGCTGCTCGAATAGAGATAGGCAGGTCATTCCACCCGGTGGGAACATTCCAGGAAAAGGTCCATGAGAGTGATTTCATGCCACTTTGGGATGGTACGACAAGGCGACATTTCTGTGAGTCCCTAATAGTCACGTAGAACTGTAACATATGTGAACCTAAGGTCAGTTTAAACAGACATATGGTTAACACACGCTGAGGGGTCTTCTCACTCCTGTGATCTATTTTCTCACTCCCAGGGTGTTTTACACACAGACATCAGAGCTGCCCCTAAAGAAATGTGGATCTAAAAGCACACAACAAACAGAATACTAAAATCTTAAAAATCACTCATTAAATATAGAGAGGTTATATTTGAACTGATTTATTAAATGTAGAAATGGTTATAACTTGATTATGATTATGAGTCTTATTTTAATATAGATCATAAAGTCATTCTTGAAGGCTATGTGTCTGATGAAGAGGCAAGTGATGTCTGACTTTACCCTTCACCAGTGCTGGGGAAGCTACTCTGAAACTGTAGTTTGACAAGCTACAAGCTACTTATAAATTAAAGTAGTTAAACTACAGTCAAGCTACCCTTCTGGAAAAGTAGTTAGATACACTACAAGTTACTACCAAAATGTAGCTAGCTACATCGAAACTACTTCAATTTTTTTCCCCAGTTATTTACAAATAACCTAATAATCATTAATGAAGAATGTTTTAAGTTAAATGTTTGGGGTTTAAAACAACACAATGCAATACAATAATGATAAGAGTAAAGTTTTATTTTGTAAACTTTCCAAATATACAATACTCTATATTTCGAACTGACTGTCAAAGTTCAAAATCGCTACAAATGTCATGTCACATCAATGCAAGAACAAAATATAAGCAACACAGGAGTAGACAAAAATGCTGGTAAACTCACAGCAAGTTCTTTTCTTACAAATTAATATAAAATTTGTTTCCCTCCTCTTCAATTCATTATATGTTTATTAATTAATTAATTTATTTATTTGAGTATAATTGCTCAGAGAGACTGCTGATATTTTCTAATCCTCCTTGGGTTTTTGGGGGGTGGGGGCGTTCCTTCCCTCATTCAGTTTCACGTGAGGAAAGGAATGTGTAAAAAAAAAGTAAAGGTGCAGACAATGTTTTCTCTTTTCTGCTTGTTGGGTTAATTCTTATTTTTTGTCTGAATAATAAAAATATATTGTGTATCTGTATTATTATTATCATTTATAAAGGTTCCTTGAATACATTGAGTGTGGGGAGAGGACTGTGGACTCCGAGGAGTGTGTGAGGCCGGGTGCATGAATGTGTGTGTGTGTGTGTTTTAATGCATATGTTGACATATACATTTCGTTTTAATGGAAATCATATGTTCTTCTGGGTGAATACACACAATCTTTTGTCCAGAGAATCACTGATGGATAGAGAAGCTGGCATAACGACCTTGTTCAGTTCACTGTCTCTCTCTCCTATCATGTTTGACAAAAATATTAAATAAAAGAAATCTCTAGACAAAATAACTGGTGTCTGGTCCCGTGAATTAAACAACAACAGGGACGTTTATTTCTGACCATTTCAAAGTTATTAGGGAATACCTTGCCAAGTATAAATGACACCTTTCCAGCACAGCAAATTTCAGGAGTTGAAAAATCATGAGTTAGACAAAAAAGTGTGAATGAGTTACATTTTTTGAGTTATTTTTTACATTTTGACTACCGTGTGTGTTACTGGATACTCCCTGGCTGTGTTGTATTTTGGCGTTCATTCATTGGTGTTCAGGAGCGTGTTTTAACACTACATCTGGAGTTACATTTTGAGAAGTGCGTCACGACACGACCCTGGTTCTGCAGCACAAATAATGGACTTGTGCTTCGTCGTGAGGTAGGTAAAAGTGTATATCTACAAAAAAAAAAACTATTTCAACATGTTCTATATTTTCTGACAAACACGTTTTGTCAGCTGTTACGTTATTGTGTACTAACGTCAAAGACCATGGAAACGTATGAACGTAGCCTATAACTTGTTTCAAAATTTTAAATGGCTATTTGCGCTGGCTTTTTGTCGATGTAAACGAGCTAAGCGTCTTTCCATTTGTAACGCTTTGCAGAGAGACCGGACAGCTGGACCGAATGGCTTCAGCCAAGTGCAAGCAAAACTCACGTAGGCAGGCTATCTGACGTTTCACATGGGATTTATTTTCAGCACCATTCCCATGCACACATGGGGTAACGTTAGTTTGCAACACTTTATGACAATAGTGTTACTGAACGGAAAAGTAAACGATAAAGAGCAACAGAAATATAAAGCGTATGCAGCTCACAGCTCGTGCTCCATCCAAGGACTGCCCACTCAGCGAGTGAGTAAAATAATGTGCCTTCCCCTTAAAGGAGCAGCACCGAATTGTACTTGTTACACATTCACCGTGTTTCTGAAAATGAGTGTTTTGCCGTCAAATTGAAGTGGCGACTCAGCTCAAGAAACCTGTTCAGCTTCCACACTAACTTTAATGCCGCCGAGGTAACGTAATTCACTCAGCTGCCTATATGTTTTGCTGTTAGATTTACAGTATGACAGCAATTGTTTTCAAAGTGTGTCCATGCATTGAATTTCTGAACCAAATGTATGAATTTGCTCAAATGAAGCCAGTAAATCAAGAGTATGGTGTTCAGTGTAGTCATTTCCACATAACACATATTGTGTTAAATAAATGTTAACTCTAAGAAGTGTTAAATAAAATATGTTTTAAGTGTTAATTTTTAACACTGGTAAGGAGTTTATATTATAATTAACTACATTTCAGAGTTACAGTTACTCTCCGTAGGATTAGTATTTCAACTCCAGAAAGAGTTAAATTTTAACTCTGAAAAAGTGTTAAAAATTCAACTCCAATAGCAGAGTTATTTTAACTCTGCGCTGTAGTTTATTTGATGGTCACGCATGTACACTCAAATTGAGTTGATTTTAACTAACAGGGAGTCTATTCCAAAAAACAGAATTTGCTGTGAGCTGTTCAGTCAATTTATTTTATTTTATACAATCAATGACAAAAAAAGATATAAAATAAATAAAAAATCCATAAAACTAATCTTTCTAACATAGTTGAGAATCATCTTTATACAAAGTTGGGTAATAAAAATCATGAAACCTAAAACATTTATTGATAAATGAATGTTATTTCGCCATATATCCTTTTCCCCAAACTGGCCTCTTCAGGAACAACAGGGGCGAAACTGCTCCAGGTCTGCACTGCAGTCTCCACATATAGTGTTTTCTTGATTCACATATTCCGATTGGCCAACACAGTTGCAAGCAAGAACCTGCTCTCACCAGTGAGAACACACACGCCTAAAAAACACACGCGACACACACACACACACACACACACACACACACACACACACACACACACACACACACACACACAAGCTCCTTGCGTTTAGTTCAGTAACAGCGGCGTCAAGTGTCTGAGGTGAGTCGAGCAGTTTGCGGTATTTCTCCTCATATTTACACACAATCACACACACTTTATAGAGTTTGATGAAGCGACAGGCTCATTTCTGTATTGTTCTCATCGGGCTCAGCGCTACTGGAGCGTCTTTTCTGGCGTCTTCCTCCTGAAATAAACATTTAATGCAGCAGCAGCGAGCATGAGAGGAACATATGTTGAGTTCATTCACACCTGAGTGTGTGTGTGTGTGTGTGTGTGTGTGTGTGTGTGTGTGTGTGTGTGTGTGTGATTGTTTCGATGTTTGAGTGAGAACTACTGAATGTCAAGTCAAAAGTCAAAGTTTGTGTTGAGTTGAGCTGATATTTTAAAACTTGTTAGTTATTTTACATTGAGTCTATAATGAGCCACGTGAGATATTTAAAACATTTACATAAATGTTAATTTTGAAACTGGGAACATTAAATATTGCTTTGTGGTGTTTTATGATCATTGTCAGTTTCGGTACAAAGCTAATATGTTAATGATCTAATTACTTTATTACATTGAATGTAGTTATTATAAAGCTTAATTAGATTCATTTGGATATATTATATTAGCTATTTATCTGAGTGTAGTGTTTTGTATTGTGTTAATGTCACTTTGTGGTAAATTACTATCTTTTAATAGAGCACTTTTACACGATTTTAGTATCCTGAGTGGAATAATGTGTTTGTAAGAGCAAACAGTCAGAATAAAGTGAGATGATCTGCTGATGATCCTGAATGTCTTGTTGAATGAGTGTTGATAGTCTGAGGCTCATCAATATTAACAGAGCTGCTGAAAAGACTCTTTATTTAATCTCAATAGTTCCTGTTTTCACCTAATTTATTATGATGATGTCTTCACATTTTTTTCAAGAATTGACATTACATTTATTTATTCTGTTGTCTATTAGTATAAAAAACATAGTAACTGATAAATGTTTGAATTTTTTGTTTTATTTTTAGATTCTCACATTTTCCTACTGCATTTAATTATCAGAGAAGCCCCTCCCACAGCAGTCAACGTCAGTGAAGCTCCTCCCACAGCAGTCACGTCATCAGTTAAGCCCCTCCCATATCAAGCACATCATCAGTGAAGCTCCTCCCACAGCAGTCACATCATCAGTGAAGCTCCTCCCACAGCAGTTCGTCAATAAATGCTGGAATATCCCCATCAGGCTACAAGTGAAGACGAGCATCAAAGCATCAGGAAGAGCTGAAATCTGCAAAGACTGAGTTTATTAAAGAGGACAGTGAGAACACGAGTGATCCAGAACCTGCAGAATGAAACACACTGAAGATCCTGAAGAACAAAGAGGTTGGTGTTTATTACGCTATTGCACACAGTATCAACAAGCAAGCAGCATAATAAAGTGCACACTGACTGTACTATACTTCATTTTAAAACTATTTACAACCTAGTCATTTAATGGTTACACTCTAAAAAATGCTGGGTTAAAAATAACCCAAGTTGGGTTGAATATGGACTAACCCAGCAATTAGGTTGTTTTGACCCAGCGGTTGGGTTAAATGTTTGCTTAAAACAACCCAATTGATGGGTTAGTCCATTTTCAACCAAACTTGGGTTATTTTTTACCAAGCATTTTTTAGAGAGTAGGTGCACTTAACTTAATCTCTTGTTGTAGAAAAGGCCCCAAAGTTATGTTAGTGTTGCTATTATTTAGGACAGTTGACCATAATGTACTTTATGTAATAGGGTAGCAAAAGCGCACGCTGGTTTGTATACTATATCTGACGTCACGCAGTTAGTATGCAGTACGATAGAGATGATCAGTCGGTTGTCACGCAGTTAGTATTCAGTATGATAGAGATCATCGGTCGGTTGGATTATAATTGTGAGTGACATTTACCTCAGAGTGTGCGTGAATGAAAGAAGTAAGTAAATCTGCTGCATTACTCGAGATATTGTATTTCTTTGTCAGCTGTTATTTTGATATTCGATATGGATGAGAGTTAGGAGTGTAAGGGTCGCTACACGACCGTTGTGTTAATTATATCCACGTTCGCACGTTACTTTCTAGCTTCGGTCCATCAGACTGCGTCGGGTTAAATGGGTTTAGACATGTTTACTTCATTCAATACTTGATGTTATGAATGTTAAGTATTCTGTGGTTGAATAAAATATGAAGTGATGTTAAATATCATTATCTGGACCGCTATTGATGCTTTAAACAGGGTTCCCACGCTACTTGAAAGTACTTGAAAGTTCTTGCATTTCAGACACATGGATTCCAGGCCTGGAAAGTACTTGAAAACAAACATAGGTCCTTGAAAGTGCTTGAATAAAGCATTTTGTTAGAGTAGCATGGTTTTATTACAAAATATTGGCCTTCGTGCGCTGCCAAAGCCAGAACAAAACAGCATTACTGGAGGAAGCTATTTCAATATATTTCTGGTGTTCCATAAGCGTCATATAACTATCTCTCCTCTCTTCATTTCACTCTCTGGAGATTTGGCCTTAAGTGGTGTTCTGGCCGACGCACCTGAGTGAACCTGGTGATAAACCCAGAATTAGCACCTAGACTGAACGTCTACCCATTATCTTCACTTCACTTGTAGAGCAACACCAGCGGTAATTCAGGAAAAAATCTCCCAATGCTCCACGTGAAACTTCAGTCTTTTGACCTTTTACCATCGTGTCAATTCTCAATTGATTTTGATTAATATGCGCGAGGGAGGGAGAGCAAGACAGTTTGAAGACGGTGAGAGCTGCCTGTGGACTACTGTCTGTAAATAATGCAGGGAAAAAAATATCGGCGAACGCAGCAGCCTTGTATCGGCCGATACACGTAAAAATCACAAATATCGGCCCGATATATCGGCCGGCCGTTATATCGGTCTAACACTAGTCCATAGTATCGATAAGCTTGGATGTTACCGGTTCTGCTGTCGATACTAGAGACATTAACTTCTTAATCTGCGCCCCTATTTATGAGAATTTTCTGAAAACGACATGCCCAAATAAAAATGTCTGCAGCTCTTAAACCCTATGGTCTGTATCCATAAATCTGGTCTTATTTTAAACTAAACACTGGAAACTATGTTACCCCAGAGTCATAATAACTCAACGTAGTAGCAACAGAGTAAAACAAGGATAAATATATATGTAAGTGACTCACATTTTTTAATTAAAAGTCTTTTAGGGAAAAATGGATGAGACTTAAATGTTAAAGGCCTGAAAATAGCCTAAATATAAACTGAATGTCTGTGAAGACTAAGATTTTATTATTTAATATCAACATTCATAATCATTATTTAGTCAGAGTGGGTCTGAAGTGTGAGGGTTACATGGTGAGATGATCTTAAACACAGGAATATGTAGCATAAATTCTCCAATTATGCACATTTGACTGGAATTCTCTGTAAGGTAGAATTGTGTAGCAGGATGTTGTTTTCCCACTAATGCACATGACACAAGTCACAAGTTCTCCAAAAGACATATTTTGAACAATGAACAACATGTTTCTCTATGCATATGTTCAAGGGTATATTGTGCCGCGTGAAAGCACGAGGTATAGCGTAAACAACCTGTTTTTCTGATAAGACAATTCATTTCTCTGTTTAAGCACCCTATAAAAACTAGTGATCGACCGATATTGATTTTTTATTACCGATTATTTGCATGTTTATGTGCCGATAACCGATATATAGAACCAATATTTATTTATTGTGTTATTTATGTCTTTTACAATTATAGCAACAGCACTGGACTGAACAACTGAACTTTATGTAATTTTTGCAATTTCACTCCCTAACATACAGAACAAAACACACTTCTACATCAATAAGTTTGAAAGAGTGCATTTTTAAATACAGTGCACTGCAAAGTCTTTTTAACATTAATGCTGCTCCATCTTTTTATTTATAAATACAGCATATTAACAACAGGCAAAACACATTTACAAAGTCTAATGTTTTCAAATGGAGAACATAAATAAATGAGAGGTGAGTGAGTCTATCAACTCCACATAAATATAAGTATTAGTTTTAAACTACAGTTTCAAAAGGTTTATGTGTTTAATAGACTAAAGAGTGAATATTCTCTGGAATATGCAAACATTGTCAGAAAAATAAAAGAAACCACGAATACATCATAGCTATTACAGAGCCCATCTCATCTGGCACGTTATCAGATTTATTAATGTTTTAAATGCCTGACCGAGCGCTGTTTTCATGCGTTTTACACAGAATGTCTCTCGCGGAGATAGCCCTAATAATAAATTTCCACAGAGCAGTAATCATTTTGATGTTTATTATATAAATGTTATAGCAGACGTTAATATAATTTAAGGAGTTTTAAACGAGTGTGTCTTGTTAAAAGATGCTACAGTGACTAGCATGAGCATTCACCCGGTGAGTGAACGGCTGAACGCGACCTCACAAGATGACATTAAACAGAGAGAGAGGAATAAATGTGGCGCTTTTATTTCCAACATGCTCTTGTTCATGGCTGTTTTATTTCATTCATGTAAAGTTACGTCTTTATTATGACATAACGGATTACGTGACTCCTCGAGTTCGTCTCTATTTTTAGCGCCAAGTTTAAACTACATAGGCTACATAGTAGCATCTCATAACATCTTATTTGTGCATATCGCATTTGTGCAGTACTAGTTGTTATGTTAAATAAAGTTTATTAATTAAGGGATGCAAGTTATTTTACCTTTGAACTACGTTGTTGACTCATCTCCCCTCAGAAAGCAGTGCTTGAATGAAGCCGGTACTGAAATTTTGTGGGGGGGTCCTGGTCATTTCAAGGGGGATCTCATGAAAACCAACAAAAAATACAGTGGACACGGCTAATAACTGTATATTACTGCTACTAAACAACAAAAATATAAATTGCACCAAATAATTTTTTCGATTTGGTTGACTGCCTTTTTAGTTTGATGATGAATAGACTGTATAGTTTGGATTTTTCCCTTAGGTCTATAGCAGCGTAACAACTTATAGCTTACTCCTTCATTTATGGTATTGTAGCTTGTCTATAGGCTACGTGTTGTAGGCTTAGCATATTTGAGTTTTTTTTATTATAAGTTGTGTATTTGTTTATTATTATTATTATTATTAGGCTATATGTGCATATGGATTTAGAACATTTAGTTAAATGCTGTTCTCCTGTCGGGTTGTAGTCATCGTTTGGGGAGAGAAGGGCGAAATGTTTGAATTTGCATGGTGGTAAACCATTTTGTTATTTTGGCTTGTAATTTCGTTTGTTGGAAATATTAACTGAATTTAGAAATGCTTTTGAAATTAAAAACTTTGCGTTTAATAAACAAAATTAATATTGAAATGAAGACATCGTTTGGAGTGGAGCACATGCAAAATAATCTGTTCGCTGAATCCACGGCATTTGTTGGTATTGTGAGTTTACACAAATAAAAGTACAGTTTATAGTTTATCATTATTATGTCTTGAACTTATCTGTATGGCTAAAAATGATGGAGTGTGAGTTGTTTCCGCTGTCATAAAAGAAAAAATGTGTCAGCGCTTTCGTCGGACAGAGGGTTCAAGAAAACGTAGCCTATTTAGTTTCATAGTTAGCCTATGTTTAAATATTAGCCTATTATATATATATATATATATATATATATATATATATATATATATTTATATATTTATATATTTATATTAGGGATGCAACAATACAGTTAGTCCACGGTTCAATACATACCTCGGTTTTTAACCACAGTTTTCGGTTCGGTTAAATTCTGATGGCTTGTCACATCAGTTTTTTTTGCTATATTTTTCTGCAATACTCTTTCTTTATTTTACTTAAAAGAATTGAAAAACCTTACTTAAACTTAAAACTTTACTTGTAGCCTACACATTCCTAGTGTATTGTATAATATAACATAAATTATATATAAAGATTTACACTGGCAGCTGAGAGCTGTACAGCAGCATTTAAGTATGAAATTGAATTAATTAATGTAAAAATAAAACGCTACATAGACTTCACTATAAAATCTACATTGATTCTTATTAAAGCTACTGTATTAGTTTTTCAGTCAAGAGCAGTGAGTGAGTGATTTTCTCTCTTTTGTTGTTGTATTAACATTAAAGGGATAGTTCACTCAAAAATGAAAATTCTGTCATCGAGAAATGAATACAGGTTTGGAACAATATTACAGTGAGTCAATTATACAATTTTAGAGGTGAACTGTCCCTTTAAGGACAGCGTGTTCACTAGGCTGCGCTGCTGTCAATTTAAGACCTTTGTGCATCTAATATACAGACATGCCGATATTACTTTCACTTTAGACATAACTGAAAGATTATATGTGTATATATTCTGAGTATACGTTTTCTGCAAACTTCATTTTCTGAGCATGAGAGAGGCAACAGGTGTCTCCTGTTTTTTCAGCTCTTGGTGTGTGCGCAAGCACATTCCATTCTCAGGCCGTGTGTACAGAAACGCACAAACCTAGCTGTTATCATTTCTATGCGACCAGTCTGTTCCTGTTTTTTGTTACTACCAAGGACGTTCAACTGTTGAACTTATCTCTATGTATGGTGTTACTCTTCTGTTCTTATAACGGACACACACACCTAACTGTAAGGGCGTGGATGAATGGTATAAATATCACTGTCTTTTTGCTGTATCTCTGAGAGCTGCATTCTGAATAAACCATATTGACTTCATTCGTGTGGTTCGTTGACTTGCACTCTCCCAGGATTACACTCTCCTGTTTATGGAGTCAAAATAGGGCCACATATATCTGCAAAATAACACAATGTTTTGCAAACAAAAAATATGTTTTGCAAAAAAAAAAAAAGTTTTGCAAAAAAAAAAAATTATTTTGCAAAAAAAAATAGAATATTGAGAAAAAAATGCTTTTTTGCAAGTAAAAAAATAGTAATTGCAAAAGAAAAGTTACCACTGAGAGAAAAAATAAAGTTTAGCAAAGTAAAACTTGCAGCATTGACTTTGCAACACCTTTGCGCCGCTCCTTTAAATCCGCGTTTCCGTCATCCGTGCCTCTGCGGCGCAAGCTTTCCTTTGCGCTTCATTCTTCTTTGCGCCTCGCTTTGTGTCCCTGATTTGACGTGGGGGAGGGGTCAAGAGGTTGGGGTGTGTACAAGGGACGAAGGCGCGTCCTTCTCGTTACGTCAATCAATACAATCTGACTTAAATTTGGCCACTCGCCCTTGAGGCTGAGCAACTGTGCTGATCTCTCGCTGTCTCAATTAATTTGCCCAATCTCATTCACTTTCTATGCAGAGGATGATCCATCGATGTCTAGCATTCTGGTGTAAGGGTTATAAATACCCATGTTGCATGCATGCAGCTCTCAGCTATGTTAACTAACCAAACTACATCAGGAATCATTTCTTGAATCTGTCTGACACATCATCAGTGTTGGGGTAAAGTGTTACAAGTAGAGCTGGCAATTTAACTCATTAATTAAAAAAAAACACATGATTAAAAAAATTTATGCAATTAATCATGCCCAATATATTCTTGTGTTCAAAGACAGCTAGATGATATGCAGCAGAATGACACACAGAGGTCTCGAGATCCATACGGTCTGGGGCTCGCGCTGATGACGTAACGAGAAGGACGCGCCTTCGTCCCTTGTACACACCCTTGTACACACCCCAACCTCTTGACCCCTCCCCCACGTCAAATCAGGGACACAAAGCGAGGCGCAAAGAAGAATGAAGCGCAAAGGAAAGCTTGCGCCGCAGAGGCACGGATGACGGAAACGCGGATTTAAAGGAGCGGCGCAAAGGTGTTGCAAAGTCAATGCTGCAAGTTTTACTTTGCTAAACTTTATTTTTTCTCTCAGTGGTAACTTTTCTTTTGCAATTACTATTTTTTTACTTGCAAAAAAGCATTTTTTTCTCAATATTAAAATTTTTTTGCAAATTTTTTTTTTTTTTTTTGCAAAACATATTTTTTGTTTGCAAAACATTGTGTTATTTTGCAGATATATGTGGCCCTATTTTGACTCCATACCTGTTTACTGATTGCTGAGCAGAGACTGAGACACACAAAGACACAGGGAATTAAATTTCTTACAATAACCGACTGTGCTTTCGTGATTTTATATTATATTATTATATATCATATTATGATATCTATAGTGTTCCATGAGAATAGCTCTACTACTAACGGGTGATGTGAATGTATGTGTCAGTATTGGGATGGAAGCAAATTATAGAATTTGTAGAAAAATTATAATTTAAATGCAAAACCGACAATTCACAAGCATGTATTTAACCGTGAATGCCGTACCGAACGGTTCAATATTATATTGAGAATTGTGGCATCCCTAATAAATAAATAAATATATATATATATATATATATATATATATATATATATATATATATATATATATATATATATATAATATTTTTTTTATTTCATATGTTGATGATGAAAAGTGAGCAGCATAAGATAAACTTCATTATAAGATGTGCAATATGACTGGAGACTTCATTGAGTTTTGTTGAAAGCCTTTCTTTAAAGTGAATTTCATTTTCTATAAATTGTATTTTAATTTTGATCAAGGTTTCATCCACTAAATGGCTGTATATTTAATAAATAAGAAGCAAACCAAGATCGTCTGGAATGTATTGACGTGCGTAATTAACCCACTGGCCTGTTTCCGCGACCCTTGAGTAGCCTAGGCCCGTCTTTCTGTTTTTAATACATTTTTTTAATATATGTCTTAATTACAATAGGCCTATTATAGATAGGCTAGTTATGATATTTGTGGCTGCACCAGGGTCCGGCATAAGTTACGCAGGCGCAGCGACGTTCATGGGGCGTCGTAGTGTGTCACAGTGATTCTTATGTTTATATTTTTTTATATGTCGAATAAATTATTAATTATTATTGTTCTGCGTAGTTTGAAGAGAAACATTTTAAAATCTTTATCCCGGATAAATGTATTTTTTAATCAGGAAGAGGGTGGGGGGGTCAAATGGGGGGTCAAGGCGTTTTTTTAGGAGGGTCTTGAGACCCCCCCTGGCGCCGCCAGTGATTCGGTATCCGCTAGGGGTGTAACGGTACACGTATTCGTATTGAACCGTTTCGGTACAGGGCTCTCGGTTCGGTGCGCGCGTGTACCGAACGGTTATGAATGCAATATATGAATACAATCCGCTTGTTTAAAGCGCGGAACACACTTCAGTCCTAGTTCCCACATGAACATATTGAGTATTCAGTCCATTTTATCACAAAATTCAAACGATAAATGCCGTTTTAACGCTCTTTAATGTGACATGACTGATAGACGCATATCAGTTCAACTTCAAGCGGCAGCGTGCGGCGCGTGAGTGAACGCGATCAGGAAGAGATGATTGCGTTCACTGGCGCGCCGCGCGCTGCCGCTTGAGAAGGAATAAATATAAATGAATATATTAAGGTATGTTGAGGATACATTACAACTTACTGAAACGTATCATATGTTGTGTAATCACTCCATCAGTGTTTCAACCGCGGAAAGACAATAAAACATTTTGTAAACAAGGTCGTGTAGAATCACGTTTACCTCAGAAGTCATTCAGTGTCCACAGCTGTTAGTTTACAAGAGAGATTAACTCTTTCACTGAATACATGCACTATATTAGCCTATATATTCATTATATTAGCCTATATATATTTATTATATACTACTTAGCCTGTTAGTGATGTCTTGTTTATTTAATGTATGTTTAAATAAATCTGTCATGAAAATTACAGCCACTAAATGATTATATTTCAACAACAAATTGGAGAAAAAAATAATAATTAGATTTAGAAGTTAATGCAAAAACTGCCTTATGTGAAGTTTATGAGTGCTGATTTTTATATCTAAAAATAAATAGCAACTTAATTTAGGCTAATAGTTTGGGCTCTGTTGTTAATCTATAATAGCAATATGTAAGTAAGGGCTCCCTATATAGTTTACAGCATTATCTTTAAGAAACTTGTAGTTATAACTGAATTAATTTAAGGACTGACACAAATTTTTTTCATTAAACCACATAAAAATGAATAAAAAGCAATTTTGTAAAACTGCTGTACCGAATCCGTACCGAACCGTGACTTCAAAACCGAGGTACGTACCGAACCGTCAGTTTTGTGTACCGTTACACCCCTAGTATCCGCAGCTGCGTTCAGTCGCAGGTATAAACAAATCTGGATTTCTTTATTATTTCAGCTTGTTACTGTCATGAGATTATATATTTAGACATCGTCTTGGGGACGTTTATTGTAACAAAAAAAAAATATATTATAGCAGTTGTCTACTTTCTGCTATTGTTATACTCACTTTTATGTCTCTTCATTTCATATTTCTCTCTTTGAATTATTTTGATTTACTGAAAATTAGATTAATTTTCCTCTTTCATTTCAGACGTAATGGAAGAGAGTGAGGAGAGTGAAGAACTGAGTGAAGTGGAGGAGGAACATCATGTCAAACCTGGAGAAAAACCTTTGAGTCGCTCAAAGACTAAAAAGACATTTATAAAGAAAACAAGATCCAAGAAATCTTTCACCTGCACTCAGTGTGGAAAGAGTTTTATAAGGAAAGATAATCTAGAGCTTCACATGAGAGTTCACACTGGAGAGAAGCCGTACTCATGTGATCAGTGCGGGAAGAGCTTCACACAAAAACCCAATCTTATGAAACACATGATAATCCACACTGGAGAGAAGCCATTCTCATGTGATCAGTGTGGGACCAGCTTCACACTGAAAGCAAATCTTAAGAAACACATGACGATCCACTCTGGAGAGAAGCCGTTCTCATGTGATCAGTGTGGGAAGAGTTTTCCATACAAACAAAGTCTTGAGGGTCACATGAGAGTTCATGCTGGACAGAAGCCGTTCACCTGTGATCAATGCTGGAAGAGCTTCACCCAACAAATACACCTTAAAATTCACATGAGGATCCACACTGGAGAGAAGCCGCACGCATGCGATAAATGTGGGAAGAGTTTCACGACTTCATCACACCTTACAAATCACATGAGGACCCACACAGGAGAAAAGCCTTTCATGTGTGATCAGTGTGAAAAGAGATTCTCAAACAAATACACTCTTGATCATCACTTGAGAGTTCACACTGGAGAGAGACCGTTCACATGTGATCAGTGCGGGAAGAGCTTCGTGCAATCTGATAAACTTAAAAGACACATGAAAATCCACACTGGAGAGAAGCCACACGCATGTGATCAATGTGGAAGGAGCTTCCAGGAATCAGCAGACTTTAAGAAACACATGAGGATCCACACAGGAGAGAAGCTGTTCTCATGTGATCAGTGTGGGAAGAGTTTCATGGATTCAGGATACCTTAAGAGTCACATGAGGATCCACACTGGAGAGAAGCCATGCAAGTGTGATCTGTGTGAAAAGAGATTCTCAAACAAACACAATCTTGAGCTTCACATGAGGATCCACACCGGAGAGAAGCCATTCTCATGTGATCAATGCGGGAAGAGTTTCAAAGACAAAGCAAGTCTTACGCTTCACAAGAGAGTTCACACCGGAGAAAAGCCGTTCATGTGTGATCAGTGTGAAAAGACATTCGCTAGAAGACAAAATCTTAACTCTCACATGAGGATCCACACGGGGGAGAAGCCATACTCATGTAATCACTGCGGGAAAACATTTCTAGTGTCATCAAACCTAAGGAAACACCTGAGAGTTCATACGAAGGAGAAGCCATATTCATGTTCTGTGTGTGGAAAGAGTTTCTCACTGCTGCAAACTTTACAATCACATGAGAAAATACACACTGGTGTGAGAGAGTACATGTGCTTTGAGTGTGAGAAGACTTTTACTACAGCAAACAGTTTAAAACTGCACCAGAGGATTCACACTGGAGAAAAACCTTACAAGTGTTCACACTGTGACAAGAGATTCAATCTGTTAGGAAATATGAAAGCACATGAGAAGATTCACACTGGAGAGAAGCCGCACACGTGTGATCAGTGCGGGAAGAGTTTCTCTTCTAAAAGTTACCTGAACAAACACATGAGGATCCATGCAGGGGAGAAACCACTTAGTGGAGAAATCGATTCGTTTCCCAACAGCCATGATGAGTGACATTTTACATTTACATTTATGCATTTGGCAGACGCTTTTGTCCAAAGCGACTTACATTGCAGTCAAGGAACACATTTACATTTTGTCAGTTCTTGCTTTCCCTGTGAATCGAACCCAGAAAAGATTGTGATTTTTAAGTCTTTGTAATAATGTAAAAACTACAGCAATGACTGCCTACATTATATCATGCGTCTTTATCGTGTGTCTTTCATGCATGATGACAATTCAACGCGGGCTAGCAATAGGGCTGTGAGCGGAATTGAATTTTATTTATTTTTTTATTTGCTCTGGTGCTTATCAAGAATACAGAGACACTTCCAGTTTTTACATGACACAATTTTCATCACCAATAGGACGCTTGCCGTCAGATTTAACCTTGCCACGCAGGTCACACGTGCTTTAAATTTGTTTGTGCTAATCAGTTGTTCCAGAAGGTGGCGGCAGTGTTGATGGCTGATGAAGTTTCTCATAATTCAAAGTCATTCATAGTTATAGAGATTATTCTTCTCACAGTAATTTTGGTAACAGGGTTGATGAATGTGGTCAACACTGTACAGTTTGAGAATGGATTGAGATTATTTTCTTGTTGATGTCACTTCCTGATGTCATAAATTCATATGAAAGGAAGACAACCCCTAAGCCTATGTAGTTTTATAGGCTTTTATTATAATATCTCATATATCATTTGTATATATATCATGTGTTTGTATCAGTCAGAATAAAGTGAGATGATCTGCTGATGATCCTGAATGTCTTGTTGAATGAATGTTGATATTCTGAGGACCATATCAATCAATATTAACAGAATGCTTTCAACAAAAATGTTAGGATTAGCAATTTAAAGGCCCACTGAATTTTTTTAGCTTTTATTATGACGCTCCAAAACAATGACAACATTTTCATTTAGGAGATATAAGCATTCAAAATGTACAGTCTCTCACTTCCGTTAAAATGAATCACAGATTTTGATGACATCATCGCAGACTTCACCTTCTCATCAAATCTTCTGTCCAATCAAATGCTCTCTAGAGTCTGAAGTGCCGCATTATAAATAGATGCTGAAGCTGCGTCTGAAATCGGTCAGCTGTTCACACATTTACTCATTTCTACATGGTGAAAGGCACATAGCGCACTATACATGTGATAGGAAACGATTCAAACCATGTAAATAAGCTTTCAGTTGAGGCGAACGAAGTCTGGTTACACGTTAGTTTCTCAAAACGCTATTGGCTGTTTCAAAAAAGGGGAGGAGCTGTTAACAGCTGGAGCCGTTTCAGGGGAAATTACGTCAACACATTGAATAATGCTGTGCGTTTCATGGCACTTCAGTGGGCCTTTAAATAAAGCAAAAACACCTGCCAATGGGTTATTAAATTAAAATTATTACAATAGAACATAGTATATTAATAATAATAGGGAATACATACTGTTCTGAGCTGGCATGTTTTAGTCCAGATTAAAAACCTGTTTGAAATGTATTTAAGAAGGCCTGTTTAAATATTTGAAGTTGTTTGATAAACACTAAAGCGAAAACAAAAATCTGAATGGCTGTTTGAAAACGTAAATACTGGTTGCCTTTTTCTCATATATATATATATATGTAAGCAGCCAAGTCTATTACTTTAAGCAGCTGATGGCTGCTGGAAGGTGCTTGTTAATGGACGCGCTTGTTTGCATTGTTATTCACTGCAATGTCCACACCAAGTTAATATGCTTACATTGTAGATTTATTTTACTGTGACTGGTCCTCATTTCTAGTAAGCAAGAGCCCAACAAACAGTCAATAAATCCACAGTTCCAAATCCTTCACCAGTACAGATTTCCTCAGCATGGCACATAATAACAGTGTAGCATAGCTTAGCGGTCAAAAACTGTGTGCACCTTCCCTCCAGCAACACATGTCACCTAAAGGAAGGTTCCTACCTATATTCAACCACCAATTACCCAAAAGAGAGACCCCTACTGGACACACACTTACATAAGGTTTAAAATAAAGACAAAATGGCTCTTACATACCGGCCCCTAATTGGGATGAATCAAACATACCAATTCCCAACACATAACAAAGAGCCACACATAAATACAAATAGTGATACTTATCACAAAACCCCTTAGCCCACGGACTCGTGTAAAAAACAAAGCTTCGCTACAGGCCTGTCTATCACACTGGTTTTAGTTTGTAAACGGACAGAGCGAACCAACCCCTTTGTGTCAGGGAATGTTTCCAAAACTCTTCCGAGTGGCCAGGAACCTCGAGGTGCTGTTGGATCCATAATAGTCACAATGTCCCCAGGCTTGAGGCTATTCTTAGTTTTATTCCATTTCTGCCTCTCCTGCAGCAAAGGTAAGTATTCTCTGACCCATCTCTTCCAAAAGAGATCAGAAATGTATTGGACCTGTCTCCACCTTCTTTTTATGTACAAATCATGTGCATCAAACAATCCAGGAGATAATGTCGGTTTTCCTTTCAGCAACAGAATATGATTAGGGGTCAGAGCTTCAAGATCCATTGGATCATCAGACAATTTGGTGATTGGTCGATCATTTAAGATGGCCTCAACTTCACACAAAACTGTATGAAAACCATCGTCATCAAGCATCTGCTGTTGGAGAACTGCAGTGAGGATTTTCCTCAACATGCGGATGACTCGCTCCCAAACCCCACCATAATGGGACCCAGCAGGAGGATTGAAACTCCACTTAATGCCCTTCTGGCATAAAACTCCTTGAATGTTAGCCTGATTCAATGATGCAAGTGCCTCCTTAAGTTCTCTCTTTGCCCCAATGAAATTTGTACCATTATCTGATAGAAGATGCTCCACTTGTCCTCTTCTACTAATAAATCGGCGCAGAGCATTAATACAGGCATCTGTGTCAAGAGAAGTAGCCAATTCAAGGTGAACTGCTCTGCTGGCCAAACAGGTGAAGATGACACCATAACGCTTCGCTGTGCCTCTTCCCTTCTTCACCACTATTGGTCCAAAATAGTCAACACCCGTGTTGGTAAATGGTGGATGGTCCGGCAGAATCCTCTCCTTGGGTAGGTCAGCCATCTTCTGCCCCATCATCCGGCCATTATATCTTTTACAGAAACAACATTCTGCTATGACCTTTCTGACAGCTGAGGTAGCGCCTGTAATCCAATACCTCCTTCTTAATGTAGACAACATGTGGTTACGCCCACTATGGCCAAGCTGTTGATGTAAATCCTTCAGTATGAGGGTAGACACATGCTGATCTTTAGCTAGGAGTAATGGATATTTTGTGTCTTCTGGTAAAGAGCCTCGTGTCAGCCGCCCTCCGACTCTCAAAAGCCCATCATCCAACCATGGGTCCAACTTATAAATGGTACTCTGCTTGCTTACTATATCCTTTCCAGAAGACAAAGCAGCGATCTCCTCAGGGAATCTTTGCTATTGGCAGTAGCAAATTATAGCCAGCTCAGCTTCCATATGATCTTCTGCTGACAAGGTTTGTCCTCCTGTTGCACTTTTAACCATCCGCCTCTTTTGTACCAAGGCACTCTGCTTGTTGGCATCAGCATTATCTGACTCCATCCTCTTGAGAGTTCTTCTCAACAATAATATCCTCTTCAACCTAAGCAACCAGGCAACTGCTACTCGAAGCTTCCTCCAATCTGAAAAGTAAGCCATCAGCCAATCTGTACCCCTCAGTGAACCTTGAGTAGTTACCACATTTACAACAGCTTCTTTCTTAACCTCGAGGTCATCAACCCATGCTGCAGTGTGCACAAGATTTTTGGGCCAATCCTCTTCTGCTTTGTACAGAAACTTGGGACCTTCTATCCATCGGCTTTTCTTAATAAAATCTCCAACTCTCCTTCCTCTGGATGCATCATCAGCTGGGTTCTCCTTTGAGCCAACATATCGCCACTGTGATGTCTTTGTGCCTTCTCTGATAATAGAGACTCTGTTTGCAACGAAAGTATGAAAGCGCTTGTCCTCATTCACAACATACTTGAGCACTGATGTGCTGTCTGTCCAAAAGACAGATTCTTGCAACTGGAGTCTCAGCTCTTTCTTTAACATCAGGTCAACACGAACAGCAAGCACAGCAGCAGTTAACTCCAAACGGGGAACAGTGATGACCTTTAAAGGTGTTACTCTGGCTTTGCCCATGAGGAAGGCAACATGAATGTCACCGTTGCTATTCTGGATTCTAAGGTAAGTGACCGAACCATACCCCTGTTCGCTTGCGTCTGAAAAATTATGAAGCTGAGCATTTACGCAAGACCCACAGCTTATGGGCTTAACGCATCTCTCAACTTTAAATTCAGACAGTGCATTCAGCTCCTTCAACCACCTTGTCCAGTCACGCAAAATGTCGTAGGGCACAGTCTCATCCCATCCTACATTCCTCCGACATAACTCCTGTAGCATGATCTTAGCAGGTAACACAACTGGTGCCAAAAACCCAAGTGGATCGTATACTGAGCTGGAAACAGACAACATCCCACGTCTTGTGCAGGACTTCTCCTGGACCTCCATTTTGAACTTAAAGGAGTCAGTTTCCGCACACCACAGCAATCCAAGTGCTCTCTCAACAGGCAGGCTGTCCCTGTCCAGATCCAGCTCCTTCCACTCTTTGGCTCGGTGCTCCTCGGGAATGGTTTGCAGGACAGTGCGCTTGTTGCTACTCCATTTTGTCAGAGTGAAACCTCCTCGTTGACAAAGAATGGAAAGGTCATTAACTAAACAAACCGCTTCATCTTCAGAAGCCACACTCTTAAGGCAATCATCTACATAGAAGTTTTCTTTGAGAGTTTGAACAACCTCTTCTCGGAACGCAGATTGATGATCATCTGCTGTTTTTCTCAAAGCAAAGGCAGCACAACTCGGAGAGGAGACAGCCCCGAAGAGATGGACAGTCATGCGAAACACTGCCACTTCCTTTGTAAAATCTCCGTTCTGCCACCACAAAAAACGGATAAAGTCCCGGTCCTCTTCTGCCACCCGGACCTGATGAAACATTGATTGAATGTCACCCATGACCGCTACAGACTCCTGCCTAAACCTCAAGAGGACTCCAATCAATGTGCTTGTGAAATTGGGACCTTGTAAAAGGACTTGATTCAAAGATGTTCCATTGAATGCAGCACCACAATCAAAAACCACCCTCAAGTTCCTCTTCTTGGGATGACGTACACCATGGTGAGGAATGTACCACACCTTTCCGCTCTCACATTTAAGCTGATGTGTGGGCACTTGCTCTGCATATCCCCTTTTGATCATTTCATTTACAAATGATACATACTCCTGATAAAACTGATCATCTCTCTGAAGTCTCCTCTTCAATCCAAGTAACCGCTGTTTTGCCACAGAGAAATTGTTAGGAAGATACACATTTTCTTTTTTAAATGGTAACTTCAAGGTATAATGGTTGTCCTGAAGCTTGGCAGAACTCTCTGCAATCTCCAAAAATCTAATATCCTCTCTTGACAATCCTTGCTCTTCTGCAGCTCTTTCATTGAAGTCATGGTTGTATTGTTTAAACAACATCTCTTCCAATCTACACACTGAAATCCTGTTAACCACTGCAGAACAGTCTTCAGCCTCAAAGCTACCTGAATGCAAAGGACCATTAATAACCCAACCTAATGCCGTTCTCATAGCATAAGGGCCATCCCCATGGCTGTTTATGACTTCCCAAGGCTCTAACATCTTAGGAGCGTTGTTTCCAATCAACAAATCAACGTTAGCCATTATGCGAGGAACTTTAACCTTTGCCAGGTAAGGCCACTTAGACAAATCTCCTTTAGACACAATGTTGTCAGAACTTACAGGCATTTGTTTCTGTGTGAGCGTTTGTGGAAGCTGATAGAAGATGTTACCATCAATACCAGACACTTCCAAACCTGAGAGTGCATATGCTGATACAACTCTTTCCTGTCCCATTGTTTGTAACAGAAACTGAGTTCCTCTACCAGAAAGATTAAGCCGCTGCATAAGACTTTCAGTACAAAAGGTCGCAGAACTGCCAGGATCCAGGAATGCATACGTCTGGATTATCTGATCTCCTTTACTGGCCTTGACTTGAACTGGTAAGATAGAAAGCAGACAGCGATCCTTTCCGGCCCCTGTATGACCACATGTTTCGGCAGATCCTACAAACTTGCATGCCTCCGCCTCCTCTGAACTGGCCATATATCTGTCAACATGAAGCACAGTGGGATGGTGCCGACTACATATCTTACAAGTCAACCGCTTGCCACAATTACGACTCATGTGCCCAGCACTTAAGCAACCAAAGCAAAGCTCTTTCTCCTTTAGAAAGTCCATCTTTTCCCTCTGCTTCTTCTTTTTGAATTGTTGACAGTACTCCAATACATGATGCTTAGCACACCACACACATAATGGAATCACTTTAGAACTGTTTGGTAGCAATTCTGTCCTCATATTCTTAGAGGTTTCCTCAGATTCCACTGGTGCAATGTTAGTGGCAAAGATGTTTCCCTTAATTCTGCCTTCTGGACATAGCCTTGGTCGATTAACAGGTCTTGTGATCGTTGGCAAATCCCTAATATCACCAAACAAGGGATCCATTAGGATGCCCACCTGCCTTTCAATAAAATTCACAAGATCTTTGAACAAAGCTCTACATTGAGTAGTTTCCAGAATATTATGTGCGACAGTTCTCCACCGCTCTCTGAGCTTGAAAGGCAATTTACACATAATAGCTCTCATATTGCTTGGCATATCTAACTCCTGAAGGTAATGCAGTTCCTCAGTGACATTGCAACAACCACGCAAAAAAAGGGCATATGATTGCAAAGCATTGACATTCTCCCCTTTTATTGCAGGCCAAGACAAGGCTCTTTCCAGATAAGCAGTGGCAATCTTATACTTATTGCCAAAATGTTCCTGCAATAGCTGTTTTGCCTTAGCATAGCCAAGGTCCGGGGTCATGTGCAAGCAACTACGTACTAAATCTTGTGGCTGCCCCCTGGTGAACTGTTCCAAGTAATACAAACAATCACTACCACTTGTCTTCTCCTCCACTCCCTTTTCAAATGCTCTGATAAACGAAACATACTGAAAAGGATCTCCATCAAATAAAGGTAAATCTCTGGCTGGTAAGGAGGAACAACGTTGCTGTTGGACAAGAGCTGATGTTATTTCAACTTGCTTTTGCATTATAGTGCCAATGTCACCATACTGACTCTGCATTTGTGGCTGAAGAATCATTTCAGATGCTTGTTGTCCATGTTGAACTGATTTGTCTCCTAATGCATGCTGAGCATTCCGCCTTTCTGGGTCCATACATTCATGCCAAGGCTGCTGAAGAATTTCCTGATATGGCACAGAAGAAGATGCTTGTTGTCTATGTTGAACTGATGTGTCTCCTAATGCATGCTGAGAATTCCGCCTTTCTGGGTCCATACATTCATGCCAAGGCTGCTGACGAATTTCCTGATATGGCACAGAAGACATCAAAGAAGGATCCACTGCTGGTACTTTGTTTGCAGTTTTACTATAGCCAACAAGTTCAAACTCTTCTGCCATTGGATTTAAGATAGTTGCAGATGCTTTCCTTTCTTCCTTTCCCAATTGAGACTTAACAACATGAGAGGCATTAGAAACACTGCGACTTTCAGAGGCCTTTAGGACTGCAAGTTTAGCATTGGATTCTGCTAGCATTGCCTTTAGTTCCAGTTGCTCCTTTTTCCTCTTAATCATCTGCTCTTGCTCCTCCAAGTCTTGTCTTTCCTTTAAAGCTGCCATACGAGTAAGCAGTGCAGCCTTATTTGCCTCGGCTATAATTCTGGCAGAAGAAACACTACTGCTTGTACTCGTTTTACTTGGATGTCTACTACCAACATTTGAAATACTGTCATCTGGATTGACCCCATCAACATTGTCATTCATGACTTCAGCTGTAGTACTTTCAACATTTTCAGTACGTGACACCCACATTTTGACTTCAGAAATACAATCATTATTCACAATCATTTTTGCCTTAAACCATGTGTCATGTTTTTCCTTCTCACTTTCAGGTAGCATACCCATCAAACTACCATGAATACCTTTTACTTCATCACACAAATCCAACAAATCAACAAAAGCACTTTGCACCTCTTTTACATTTCTTTGTTGCATCAGACCTTGTATCTTTTTCCTTAAATTAGTAGCTTTAGTTAATACAGATTTTCTATCACTCTGCAACCTTTCAACCTTTTCTACAAACGCTTTAGGAGTTAATTTCACAACACGTTTTTGTTTGTCCATTTGAACATCAACATCAGCAAAAACACTAGTGTTCAACTGAAGCGCTTCCATTGGCATGTGCTCAGCTTCAGAAGTCTCCATAATCTACCGTTTTCAAAGCACAATCAAAGTAAAAGGTGAATCCAGTTCGCACAATTATACTCTTTGACCACCAATGCATTGGATTTATGTCCCCATGTTGTGCACAAAAAGTCAAAAAAGATGGCCATTCAACAATAAGTAGCGCTACTAAACATACCTCTTCACGTTGGGCGCCATATGAACAAAAAGCTCCCTTACTGACAGTCGTAGAGCAGCTCCGGTGCCTTTCCACGCGCTGGTAGATGATCCCTGACCCAAAGCAGAGACGCACACATGTAATCCACAGATATGCGATGTCCTCCTATCACGGCTGCAGCTGATCTCAGATGTGAATGAAATCGATGCAAAGTTCCTCCAACATTCCAATCAATCTCGTTCAACAAATGACGAAACTCCAAAGCAAAAATAGGTAAACTCAGTTCCTTTTGAGTAAATACATAGTTTTTGACTAAATGTAAGCAGCCAAGTCTATTACTTTAAGCAGCTGATGGCTGCTGGAAGGTGCTTGTTAATGGACGCGCTTGTTTGCATTGTTATTCACTGCAATGTCCACACCAAGTTAATATGCTTACATTGTAGATTTATTTTACTGTGACTGGTCCTCATTTCTAGTAAGCAAGAGCCCAACAAACAGTCAATAAATCCACAGTTCCAAATCCTTCACCAGTACAGATTTCCTCAGCATGGCACATAATAACAGTGTAGCATAGCTTAGCGGTCAAAAACTGTGTGCACCTTCCCTCCAGCAACACATGTCACCTAAAGGAAGGTTCCTACCTATATTCAACCACCAATTACCCAAAAGAGAGACCCCTACTGGACACACACTTACATAAGGTTTAAAATAAAGACAAAATGGCTCTTACAATATATATATATATATATATATATATATATATATTCCCAAATTCAGTATCTCAGAAATTTAGAATATTACTTAAGACCAATACAAAGAAAGGATCTTTAGAAATCTTGGCCAACTGAAAAGTATGAACATGAAAAGTATGAGCATGTCCAGCACTCAATACTTAGTTGGGGATCCTTTTGCCTGAATCACTGCACCAATGCGGCGTGGCATGGAGTTGATCAGTCTGTGGCTCTGCTCAGGTGTTATGAGAGCCCTGGTTTCTCTGATAGTGGCCTTCAGCTCTTCTGCATTGTTGGGTCTGGCATATCACATCTTCCTCTTCACAATACGCCATAGATTTTATATGGAGTTAAGGTCAGGCGAGTTTGCTGGCCAATTAAGAAAAGGGATACCCTGGTCCTTAACCCTTTAGGCGCCAGAGGTTTTTTCCTAAAACGTTCGATTTTGACATCTTAATTTCAAAAGTCTTTATCTAAAAAATGATAAAAGATAGAGACTTTCCGAAAATTAGAGAAATATTAAGGATGACCCAAAGTTTATGTAGGGATTACATTTTCCCATCTAATTTGCATATTATGACATCATATGGTGGTGGCCATCGTGGATTATAGAATTTTCATGAAAAGTCACATGTTTAAATGATAAAATGCAGCACTTCTTTCCCCCCAAAATGTCCCTCACCTTCTGTATGCTATATTGCACAATACAGAATGCTCAGGTAAATAGTAAATAGTAAACAAACTGTGTAAATCGTTACTAATAAATGGTAGAAACAAACCAAATGCATGTAACGGTTGGCCTTTCGCTGTAGAGACTTTCCATTTACTACATACAGTAGGCACTCTGATTCCATGTATGGGGCACATATATATGTAACGAGATAAATATTGTAAGTTGAGGTCCCTTTAAGTAAATCCTGCAATAATGGGATCGCGTTTCCTATTGGCTGCATCGGTGGCGCTATAGGACACTGTGTTTGAGTAATCTGCAGCAGAGCTAAAGAGAACTGCTCTGGGTGAGTCGGTTCTGTGTTTGCTCCACACTAAAAGTAAAAAATATGTAATTTCATATAAGATGTTTGACACTGTATGCAAGGATTGCTCACAATAGACACTGATTGCTTTGTAGAGAGTGTTATCTGTGTATATTTATGAGTATTTTGATCGTTTTATATCAGTTTGGATGCACTCAACGATCTTTCTAACTGCGTCATTTTCCATGTGCTTTCTAACGAGGTGAAATGTATTTCGAATAGGTGGAGCTTTATACAACTTTGATTCACCATCTTCTCTCTTTCACTGCTCTGTGTGCAGGTAAATGTTTTTATCATATAGTGTTTAAGAATTAACTCTGTTCATGAAGTTGTATTTTAAGCTGTGTAATCAGTTTTATACGATCACAAACCAAAGTTTAAGAATGAAAAGACAGTATTGAATTGTTTACAAAGTCTGTAATTTTCCTGGAGAGTTTATTACACTTCAGATTTGTTTTATTTTGGTTTACTGTTAAGTACACTATAATGGGAATGAGTAATGTTTATTGTGATATTGAGAGCAGCAGAGCTAAAGAGAACTGCTCTGGGTGGAGCTTTATACAACTTTGATTCACCATCTTCTCTCTTTCACTGCTCTGTGTGCAGAAAATAAAGATTCCTGATTTCATCTATATTCTGAGTGTGTGTGCTGATGAGGGGGTGAGACAAACCGGGTCGAATAAGAAAACCAAAGGTCACATTGGTGCCGTGACTCAGGACTTCAGCCAAGGTGGTCGAAGATCATCTGAACATCGGACCGGCGGGCTTGTCTTCATTCTTCTCTACACAGGACTTTCAGCTAAGCTTTAAAGTTATCACGGGACAAAGAAAAAACTGAAAAGAGACTTTTGAATAGACACTTTGAAGTGATTTTATTTTTTTATTGAGTTCAGGAATATTTGCTATTATAGAATATATTTTGCATTTTTTTTCCCTTTCTTTTCTTACTTTTATGCTCTCATTAATTGATTATGGAGAACGCAAGGTTAACTGAATCTCGCTACATGGGCACTCCATTTAGTGTTGGTCGAGGGCGAGGTTTATTAACCACACCAATTCCCTTCCCAAACATTAGCAATGGTATGGGGTTAGAAGCTAATGTAAGTCCCGCTCCAAATGGTAATGAGAACCCTATTAGTGTAAATGGCAGCAGTTCTGAAACGACGCAGCCAATTAGCACATCAACTCCAGTCCTTACCAGTGACATGATGAGTCAGATGGGTATCATAGTGCAGCAAGTAGGCCTACAACTGGCGGACAGTATCCTTGAACATTTGAATTTGCGCAGTCAGACAGAAGTTACACCTAAGCATTCTCAAAATAGCCACCAGAGTAGATACATGCCTGAGCAGAGTTCCACATCAAGTGCATCGCAGATTCAAGTAGTGCGTCAAAGGGAAGTTAAAGATCCTCCAATTTTCAGAGGCAATGCTTCAGACACTGTTACACTTGATGAGTGGGTGGAGCTCATGAAAAACTTCATAAGAAAGGGATTTCTGCCTACTGAAGAGCAGGGTGACGAAATTTTAATCCACCTAAGAGGCAAAGCCAAAGATGTTGTTAAAGTGGGTATGCTGTCTAGCGGATTGAATATCAGAACAGATCCTGATGCAATCTACACCATTTTACGGAAGCATTTCAGTTGCCAACAGTATTCTCCTATCCCACTGCAAGATTTCTATACAACTCTTCCAGATCCCCAGGAGGATCCCTTTGATTACTGGTTGCGCCTGAACCATACTGCTGACATTACGGCTGAGTGTTTAAAACAGCAAGGCAAGGTTCTAGATAATCAACTGATTGAGGTTACACGTATGTTCATTAGAAATTGTCCAGATTCAGATCTAGCGCTGACGTTTCGTTCAAAAACCATTGACAAATGGACGGCTTATGAAGTGCAAGAGATCTTGAACGAGTATCATTCAGAGAAAAGTCTCAGAGCAACGGGAAAAGGAAATAGGCCGAATGCATGTGAAAAAATTTCTGTGAATGAGATGCGTGTAAGCCCTGGCCCATGCACGGTAAAAGCTGAACAGGATTCTCTTCAGTCAAAACAGTCAGAAAATATGGCTTTGGAAAAGGTGATCGATATGCTGGAACGAGTTCTGATGAATAATAGTGGTAAAGCACAAGCAAGCAAGGAGTACAGGAAGAGAAGCAGCATGTCTAGAATACCAGGCTTGAATGAGGCGCCATGCTTGGTGTGCAAGGACACCTCACATTCTGCTTTTATTCACTGTAAAGACAACAGGCTCTGTTTCCAGTGTTTTTCACCTGACCATCCCAGAAACCGGTGTCCAAAGGAAAGGAAGAGTGCTCCCTTGGGCAATCAGCAGTCAAACTGAGTGATCTACGTGTGAGGGAGGATCACGTAGATCTTGAGAGTGAAGCTCCCGTATCAAGTTTTGGTGAGATGAGAGATTATGAGTCCTTATGTGAAATGTTCAGTGATGTAACTTCAGACAAAACAGTCATCTTTCAGAGTGTTCAGAGAGTTCAAAAAGCTGATAGCTTGTTTTACACATCCGTTTCAGTTGAGACTGATCTCATTTTCAACGCTTTAATTGATAGTGGATCAATGGCATGTACTCTTAGTGAGTCTGCGGAAGAACAATTGTTGAAAAGTAACCCAGATATGACAAGACAGTCAGCACAAGATATTGTCATTGTTGGTTGTGGTGGCCATCATGTTTCCCCTACTGCAATCTATGATCTTAATGCTACAGTGTACGGCTGCTCCATGACAATTCCTGTGTTGGTTGTGCCTGGACAGACTGAAGAGATGATTTTGGGCACGAACGTCATAAAGAGAGTCCTGATGCAATTAAGAGAAACTGACGGTTACTGGAGGCTCATGTCTAAGTCAAGCAACAATGAGAGTGATGAGTGCTGTATGTTTCTATCCCTTTTCTCAAATGCCGAGAGGTGGAGAGGTGAATCCATACCTGAGAAAGTCGGTACTGTAAAGTTGCAGAGGAGTGTGACGTTAGAGCCACAAACTGAACATCTAGTTTGGGGTAAGCTACCTCAGTCTTCAGTCTTGTCAGTTGGCAGCACTGTCATCGTGGAACCAACCGAGTCTAGATCGAGACCAAGGCAAATATTGGTCGGGAGGGTCATAACACCACTATGGGGAGATGGTTCTATCCCCTTGAAAGTCATCAACCCCACTAATCACAGAGTTGTGTTGAAGAGAAATGCAAAAATAGCTGACGTGTCGCCTTGTATTGCAGTGCAAGATTTGCCGCTACCAAAACAGATTCAGTCAAATCTACAGTGTATTGAGGAAACCTTACCACCTAGATCCGGTGAAGAGATGAAGCGTGTCTTGAGTGAATTGAACCTTGGTGAACTCGACTTGGAGTCATGTGAGGTATCTGCCCACTGGAAAGACAAGTTGTTGCAGCTTATTGAGAAGCATGAGTCAGTTTTCTCAAGAGACAAAATGGACTGTGGAGAGGCCAAAGGCGTTGTCCATCGAATCAACCTCACAGACGACAGACCTTTCCGTTTTCCTTACAGACGCATACCACCGAGCCAATATGCTAAACTGAGGACAGCATTAAATGAGATGGAGGAAAAAGGTATCATCCGCAAGTCACATAGTGACTATGCGTCCCCTCTCGTACTAGTCTGGAAGAAGAATGGCGATCTCAGGATCTGCACTGACTTCAGATGGTTAAATGCGAGGACTGTCAGAGATGCCTATCCATTACCACACCAGTCCGATGTGCTGGCGGCATTGGGTGGCAACACATTCTTTTCCACCATGGATCTTACCTCAGGGTATTATAATGTCCCCTTAGAGGAAGAACACAAAAAGTACACTGCTTTCTCTTCGCCATTTGGTCTCCATGAGTACAATAGGCTTCCTCAGGGTCTCTCTAATAGCCCAGCCACTTTCATGAGAATGATGATGTCTATTTTTGGAGATGAGAATTTCAGTAGTGTTCTTTGTTACCTTGATGATTTGATGGTGTTTGCTCCTTCTGAGTCAGTAGCCCTTCAACGCCTTGAGATGGTCCTTTTGCGGTTGGCACATCACAATCTAAAGCTGGCTCCGAAAAAATGTTTTTTCTTGAGACGATCTGTGAAATTCCTTGGACACATTGTATGTGAAGAAGGGATTAAGACTGATCCTGGTAAAGTTGAGGCAATTAACAACATACAAGCTTCTGATTTGATGGAAGCCGATGGAAAAACACCATGTCAGAA
Organism: Gobio gobio; assembly: GCF_949357685.1. Taxonomy (NCBI): domain Eukaryota; kingdom Metazoa; phylum Chordata; class Actinopteri; order Cypriniformes; family Gobionidae; genus Gobio; species Gobio gobio. The sequence continues at coordinate 81,519,691 of NC_137097.1, forward strand.
AAAGATCAGGTCCTTTCTTGGAATGGTTCTATATTATCAGCATTTTATTGAAGGATGTTCAGCAAAAGCTAAGCCTCTTTTCAAGTTAACATCAGGTTCAGTCAAACAGACTCCTATCACGAAAGGACGCAAACCAAGAAAGAAAATTAGTTTCCTCAAACTTTCCCCAGCTGATTGGACAACTGATTGTGAAGAAGCTTTGCGCACCCTTAAACTAGAACTGACAAGAAATGTGACATTGGCTCATCCAGACTTTGACCAACATTTCATTCTGGCTGTAGATGCATCTTTTGATGGAGTGGGAGCTGTTTTGTCGCAAGTTCTGCCAGGTGAAGAGATTGCCAGGCCTGTAGCCTTTGCAAGTAGAACTCTGTCTCGCTCACAAATGAACTATCCAGCTCACAGATTAGAGTTCTTTGCCTTAAAGTGGGCTATCTGTGAGAAGTTTAGCCATTGGCTAAGAGGAAGACACTTTACGGCATGGACCGATAATAACCCTCTTACATATATTCTGACTAAGCCACGGTTAGATGCATGTGAGCAGAGGTGGGTGGCAAAACTAGCCTCTTACAGTTTTGATCTTAAGTATGTCCCAGGATCGAAAAATGTTGTTGCGGATGCTCTGAGTCGTCAGCCATTTGTCCAGTCTTGTATAGGACATCGCCTTATCACTGAACCATACCTGTCTCTCTTGAAGGATGTCAGTGGTGTTGTTGACAATTCTGTCCAAAATGCTTTCAAGTGCACAAGTAATCATCAGGTGGTGCTTAAGGGTGACAAAGCTTCTTGTGACCCAAACAGTGATGGACTGTTGCCTTCAGGTTCTTCCGGGAGCCAGGAAGTTTCTGCGGTGTTGGCAGCTCATTCTACTGGCGGCTTGAGTGAAGTCATGGGGACTGTACCAGTCGTCTCACAACCGCAACAGTTGAGCCCTCCGCTACAGCACAGCAACATTGTTGATGAGCAGGAACGGGACAGCACCTTGTGTCGGATTCGGTACTATATTGAAAGATGTCGGAAACCATCCAAGAAAGAACAAGCAAGAGAATCCAAAAGTGTGCGTAGATTGTTGAAACACCACGATAAACTTGTCATCTGCGATGGTGTACTGTACAAGGTGAAAAGAGATCCGAAGCTGAACAAGAAACTGTACCTGTTTGTTGTGCCTGCTTCCTTAAAAGCACAAGTTCTCCATGGAATCCATGATGAAGCAGGACATCAAGGACGTAGTAGAACACTGTCACTAGCAAGTCAACGATTCTTCTGGATTGGCATGAGAAAAGATATTGATGATTATGTGAAGAATTGCTGCCGCTGTGTGGTTGGTAAAACCTCAGAACCCAATGCCTGTGCTCCGTTAGAAAGTATCCGAACATCAGAGCCGCTGGAGCTGGTCTGCATCGACTTTTGGTCTGCAGAGCTCAGAGAAGGAAAGTCTGTGGACGTGCTGATTGTGACAGATCATTTTACAAAAATGGCCCATGCTTTTCCATGCCAGAATCAGTCGGCCAAACAAGTTGCAAAAAGACTCTGGAATGACTTCTTTCTAGTTTATGGATTCCCCAAGAGAATTCACTCTGACCAGGGGGCTAATTTCGAAAGCAAGCTTATTAGGGAACTATTGACCATGGCGGGTGTTGACAAATCACACACAACACCATACCACCCTATGGGTAATGGTATTGCTGAGAGGTTCAATAGGACTCTTGGAAGCATGATCAGAACATTACCTCCTAAAGCAAAATCAAAATGGCCACAGATGTTACAGCAACTTACCTTCTGTTACAACTGCACAGAACATGAGACGACAGGTTTTGCGCCATTCTTTCTTATGTTTGGCAGAGTTCCTCGTCTCCCAATTGACGTCCTGTTTCAGAATGTGCTTTTAAATGAGGATGTGGTGGATGTAAAGGATTTTGTGTCTAAGTTGAAGAATGACTTGCGTGAAGCAGCACGTATAGCACAGGTACACACCTTAAAAGAACAGGACCGACATGGCAGACTTTATAACAGAAAGGTGAAAGGATGTCCACTGGCTATTGGTGATCGAGTGCTGGTTGCAAACAGAGGTGAAAAAGGGAGAAGAAAAGTTGCTGACAAATGGGAGTCATCTCCTTATGAAGTCATCATTGTCTACCCTGACATCAATGTTTACAGGATCCGGTGAATCAACTCAGACAAAGTGAGGGTAGTCCATAGAAATTTTTTGTTACCTGTGAACTTCCTACCGATTGATGAACCTCAGGAGCAGGATCAAAGGTGCAATGATGTGAATGATGACCTGGCTCAAGGAGACGAAGTTTACCATGATGATGAAATTGCTCAAGGAGATGTTGACCATGATAACAGAACTGCAAATTGGGTATTGAGTAATCCTGATAAATTTGTTGAGGAAGATGGTCATACCAACCGAACAGACTTACCTGATGTGTCGGATTGTGTGTCGGAAATCTTGGACTCCGTGAGTGTTGACACTGGGAACCTGAATGAAAGGAGTGAAGTCAAAGTGCAAAGTGATGTCGAAAGAAGTGATGAAAATGTAACAAGTGATGTAAATTTACCTGAAGTGGATGGTCAAGACACTGATTTGACTCAAGGAGGACAGTTTAAGCATGAGGCTGCAAAGGAACCTGTGGTGTGCACACAGCCAAGACATGTTGATGCCGCAGTAACTCAAACAAGACTTGGCAGAGTCATTAAGCCTCCTAAAAGACTGATTTATGAAATGAACAAACAACACATAGAAAGTTCAGACTCTACAGTGAGTTCTTTTGTTTATTTAGTTAAAAGCATTTTCACATAAACAGTGACATTTGATTTCATGCATAGTTGAGAACATAAAGAGAACATATTGATACAGAGATTTGAAATCAAATTGGGAGTTAGTATATAATGAACCTTTGAGGTGTAACAGGCATCTCTTTAGTCTACTGTAAGATTGGGAGTAGGCGCCTTCCTTGTCTTTATGTACTCCTTATGGGAGAATCAATTGATTGACAGTTAATCATACTCCATGTACATTTTCTTCTCTTCTTTATTGATTGGAAACATGAAGTGGGAGTTCAATACCCCTTTTTTTTTTTGAGGTTCTCTCTTTCCCTATATTTGCTGTTGGGTTTTCTTCTTATTGTGTGTCCCCATTAAGCAGGATTTAAGGGGGGTGTATGTAACGAGATAAATATTGTAAGTTGAGGTCCCTTTAAGTAAATCCTGCAATAATGGGATCGCGTTTCCTATTGGCTGCATCGGTGGCGCTATAGGACACTGTGTTTGAGTAATCTGCAGCAGAGCTAAAGAGAACTGCTCTGGGTGAGTCGGTTCTGTGTTTGCTCCACACTAAAAGTAAAAAATATGTAATTTCATATAAGATGTTTGACACTGTATGCAAGGATTGCTCACAATAGACACTGATTGCTTTGTAGAGAGTGTTATCTGTGTATATTTATGAGTATTTTGATCGTTTTATATCAGTTTGGATGCACTCAACGATCTTTCTAACTGCGTCATTTTCCATGTGCTTTCTAACGAGGTGAAATGTATTTCGAATAGGTGGAGCTTTATACAACTTTGATTCACCATCTTCTCTCTTTCACTGCTCTGTGTGCAGGTAAATGTTTTTATCATATAGTGTTTAAGAATTAACTCTGTTCATGAAGTTGTATTTTAAGCTGTGTAATCAGTTTTATACAATCACAAACCAAAGTTTAAGAATGAAAAGACAGTATTGAATTGTTTACAAAGTCTGTAATTTTCCTGGAGAGTTTATTACACTTCAGATTTGTTTTATTTTGGTTTACTGTTAAGTACACTATAATGGGAATGAGTAATGTTTATTGTGATATTGAGAGCAGCAGAGCTAAAGAGAACTGCTCTGGGTGGAGCTTTATACAACTTTGATTCACCATCTTCTCTCTTTCACTGCTCTGTGTGCAGAAAATAAAGATTCCTGATTTCATCTATATTCTGAGTGTGTGTGCTGATGAGGGGGTGAGACAAACCGGGTCGAATAAGAAAACCAAAGGTCACATATATTATTCATATGACACACAAATGCAAGTAGACAAGACCTGTTTAGTTCAAAAGCTCACTCGCCACAGCAAGGCAAAGATCATGAGTGAGATGACGAGACAAGACGAGAGATGAGTGTGCACAGTTCGGACTACTGTCATTACTCGCGTTTCCACCGAAATTACCTGGAACTATTTGTACCAGGAACTTTTTTCCCAGGAACTTTTTCTCCCCCAGACCTGCTACAATCTGCGTTTCCACCGCGGTCTAAAGTACCGGGGAGATTAGGCAAATTAGTCCGGTGACGTGGGAATGCGCGCGACTGCTTCTCCCAGTTACCAACGGACAGTAATCACTTTTGCGCGATACTGTCTGCATTCTGCAACAATAACAAGTGGAGAAGATGCAAGCAGCGCTGCTTTTGCTGTTTATGTACACACATTACCAACACTGTTTATTTAAACATGCACTTTCACCTGGTTTGACCATTTTAATGCAAAATGGGATGATGGGCAATCCAAAATCTGAATGTGTTGTAATAGCTCAATTCCAAAACAAAACATTTTCTATAAAAGGATAATGAGGTTTCAGTCATGACAGATGTGTGAAAAGTTAATTGAATGAAAACAATAGACTGAATTAAGCGGTTGAAAGATTAGGTACTAGACTGCAAGTATTTTATTTTTTATCACAATAACATCTCACAATGTTCACAAAAAAAAAAAAAAATTACATGACTAGTATTACAATATGCTTCATTAAATGCATAATTTTAGAGACTTCTTCCTCAAATTTGAAATGAAGCAGGACCACACTTATGGCTTCACTTAAGTTGTGGTTATAAGTTATTATACTACATTCACATAGTTATACATTTAAAAATATAATATTTGGGTTTTCTAGATATGTTTATGTGCATATTCAGAAAGACTTGCGAGCAGCAGCCCTTTTATTTGCTTCCTACACTATATGAATACAATTAGAATGTGGTTATATAGTTAGAATGTGGAAATTAAAGACACAGTGACATTTTACACATTTGACTTTATTTTAGACAGATTAGTTCTTACAAAATTAAAATAAAAGTGTGCAAAGACAAATAAATTACTAGAACAATAAAATGAAAATATAAAATGTGAAAACAACAATAAAAAAAAGTGTATTTTTCAGTAACCTTTCCAAGAGCTGTGCCAACACGTAAAATATGAAGCAATAGAGCAAATGCTTCATTCAAGCGGCTGGTCATTGTGGCTACTTCTTCAACGACTGGACAAACTGTCCAAGAACAGACAGAAACCCGGTCTTAAAGTCCCTCTTCTGCCGTCTGCTTTCTTCCGCTTCTGACTGGTGGAATGCCAGCTCTTGCCTCCTCATCTCTCCTCGGCCTGGCTATCCAGTAACAGCTGCATATATTGGTCAGGCTGTTCTTGTCCATGCTGCAGGACGACCCATCAAGAAAGTCACAGTCCCTTTTCCTTTTCTCTAAGTAGAAAAATTGCACAGAAACACATGGAAATTAATACACAAGGCAACCATGAAACAATAGAAACCATCAATTAATTATTTAAAGTGTTTTCACTACAAATAATGAACAATTGTTTGCCCAGCTTGAACAATGCCCAGTGTGCAATTTTTATCATGGGCAATTTAAGTTTACAATTAAAAACAACAAAACCATTAAGGATTACACATCAGTTTTTACATATATACACATTTTTGTCAGCTTTATAACGTACTGGTGACCGCGGGGGAAAACACGCTGGTCTCCGTTGCCTGCGATTCATCAGGGCCACTCGTTACGTCTGGAAAAGCACGTTGAAAAAAGTTACTGCAACGTGTTTAAACACTGCAACGAGTTTAATAGATGATACCAAGATGAGATATTTACCTTCAACCCACTCGGATTCCTGGATGGTTTCCAACAACGCACTAGCCGAGTCTTTCGTTACCGCTGCCCTAGAAAAGGACGGTCTGTCCCAACAACGCGTCCAGGCGGTCATACCACTTTGTTGGTACGCCGGTCGGAACCGCTCCGGTTGTTATGATCCTTTAATTTCTTGTAATCTTGTCTTAATTTCTTCAACTTCTCTCTGCACTGTTTTCCAGTGTGACTGGAACCGAGTCGATATCTTCAGGTATACATTTTCATTGCGGGTCGCCGTTTACAGTTCCCGCTGGATGTCCTCCTCCGCATATATGCTCAATAAAGCCTGAACCTCGTCGTCGGTCCATCGGTCGAATTTTTTGTTGAACTCCATTGTTGCAAAAAAAATATTTACTGAACGCAAAACCCACGGAACCCACCTCGCAAAAGACTTGTAAATATGGCGGTGGAAAAAAAATAGCTGCGAGAGCTCAACCAATCAGCATGTTCAGCGCCCAAGTCCCACCCCCGAAAGTTCGCGAACTTTTGAAAAGTCCCACCTCGCAAGCAGGGCCGTTTGGAGGGGGAAATATTTACCTGGAACTTCATTTAGACCCTGGTTCCTGCGGTCGAAACACACCGAGTTCCCCCCCAAAGTTCCTGGTTCCGGGGTAAAGTTCCTGCGGTGGAAACGCGGCTATTGTCATTGCGGCTCCCCACCCTGCCTCCACGTTGCCCCCTAAAGCCGCATTTCCACCGCAGGACTTTCATATTGCGATGACGATGAAAATTCGATGTATCGTTCAGCCCTAATTCACACTAATCTGATCTGGATCAATCATGATAAAAACACACACAAGAGCTCAGTCAATGGCTTTATTTTACAGGGAGGAAGGATTCGCAGCGCCCAGAGGCAATAGAGATGCCTACAATATAAGAATAAAATACTGGTGAGTATTGAGCAAATCTTCAACAATATCTAAAATAGCAAATACATATAGAGGTCATAGTTTTATTTTCCTCTTCTCAGAAAACAAAGAACACACTCTCATCACCCTGAAGAAATAGTGACACCATCAAGTTTAGATTACAATTGATTTACAAATAAAAGGCAATATTTAGTTTCTTTTATATGGATTTTAGGGATACTTATGTAACCCCTCCTGTTCGAACCGCTCACTCCAAGCGGGACTCGAACCCGGATCCGCCACCATGAGAGTCAGACGCTCTAACAAGGAGGCTAAAGGCTACAATCCCTAGCGTCAGTCACTAGAGCATCCTCTTGGAGTGAGGATTACTCTCACAGAGACTACTAGCTGGCCTCGGTTACTCTTACAGTGTTGAAGGTCATGTTCTTGTGTTTTTTATATAAACTGCTTTAAATATAATATTAAATACAGTAATGGACAGGCTCAGACTGTAAAATCCTCTCTCTGTTCTGATAGAGATCACTTCATGATTCTGTTTACAGCATTTTATTTTTCATTTTTGAATGATTGCTACTCATTTTATTAATAAAACCTCTGTAATTGTGTAATCTTTCCTGAGATGTTTGTTACAAATATGGTGATCACCAGTGATGGGAATAACGGCTAATGGAATTATTTTTTTCAGTAACGAGTAATCAAACAAATTACTGTTTCTCCCGTTACAACGCCGTTAGTGTTACTGAGAATAAAATTTGGCGTTACTATAATTGAGCTCACTAAAGCGGTTTTCATCCGAACAGGCTCTCTGTCAGTCGGACCTGCAACGTGTGTGTGTGTGTGTGTGTGTGTGTGTGTGTGTGTGTGTGTGTGTGTGTGTGCGTGCGTGTGGGCGTGCATGCCTTGCGTGTTGGGTGGGGTGGTACACATAACTGATGATAATTGGTGGGTGGGAGACAAGGTTGAGGTTGATAGGTTGAGTTCACACACACACACACACACACACACACACACACACACAAACACACACCTATGACACACACACACGCGCACAGTCACACACACCAACGACCAGGAGGAGTCAGAGCGATGGCAAGTCCAACGACTTCAAAGGTAGCTTTCGCAAACTGGAAGTATAAGCGCTACTTTTCCCTCATTGAGGTGAAAGGTAAGAATGTTTATGTGACGTACAATTTATGCCCAGGAAGAAAGAGTCTCTCCAGGTCAGTGGCAAGTAATGCTAATCTAATGAAGCGCCTCACATCATCACATGCCGCCACAAAATTAGTGGCTAAAAAACCAGGTGATAACGTGAGCTCCACTACCAAAGGAGTAGTATAATACTGATAATATTTACACAAAATGTACACTATAATAGGTCTACTGATAATATTTACAATAATGTATTGAATTTGATAGGTGTCTCTCACATTGTCCCACAGCAACATTACAATAGTGTACATTAATGTACAATGTTTTATAATAATAATTTATTCTATTTAGTGTCCAATTCATTCATTTAACATATTTAATATTGGGGGCATCCAAATTATTGGACATATTTGAAAATTTGAAGAAAAAAAAAGTAACTGTATTTACTTTCCCTGGTAATTAGTTACTTTTATGATGATGTAACTCAGTTACTAACTCAGTTACTATTTGTAAGAAGTAACTAGTAACTATAACTAATTACTTTTTTAAAGTAACGTGCCCAACACTGGTGATCACCCACCTTTTTTTTCCTTGCTTGTAATGTGTGAAGATGTGTTACTGTGAAGCAAAGCAGCACATATAAACTAATAATGAAATCATTAATTCATGTGTATAATATTATATATGACTTTATTCTGGTTAGTTCAGAAATCCACTTTGATAAACGAATGACTATAACACACTTCACCTTCACTCACAGCCGGGTTACAAGAGCAAAGTTATTGGGTTTGGTCTCGGAAGTGAAATGTTTTTTTTTTTTTTTTCAAATATATTTCAAATTAATTTCACCAACTTAAAGTTTGATAGATATTTGTTCACTTCAGACTCAGAGAGAGTGTCGACACATACAATATAATACTACAGTAAACACTGTAAAATACTTAAAAATTAAGTATGTTCTAAATAGTATGAATGTGTGTAGTATGAATGTAATTTGGTCATACTACATTCACCCTGTTGTCATTATCATGTGACCAACAAGCGTCAGTTATGTAGCTTCACTTTTCACTCATAAATTCCTCTCCCGTGGCCTCATGGGATAGTAAAGTGTCCATCATATGCACACTTCAGAATCCCACCGGAAGAAGTAGATTTCGGACACACTTCTTTTGTCACATACATTTTCACCTACTATATAGTATAGAAGTATGCGATTATGGATGCAGCTTGTGTTCATGCCTGGGTTCAACTTCCATTTATTAAAGAAGCAAAACTACTGAAAAGACATGCAAATGTCATGCAGACGCCCATCGCTAAAGCCAACCGGCCTCACAACCGCAGACCACGTGTAACCACACCAGCCCAGGACCTCCACATCCAGCATCTTCTCCTCCATGATCCGGACAGCTGCTGCAACAATCGGTTTGCATAACCAAAGAATTTCTGCACAAACTGTCCGTAAGGGAAGGTCATCTGCATGCTCGTAGTCCTCATCGGGGTCTCGACCTGACTGCAGTTTGTCGTCGCAAACGACTTGAGTGGGCAAATGCTCACATTCTATAGCGTCTGGCACTTTGGAGAGGTGTTCTCTTCACGGATGAATCCCGGTTTTCACTGTACAGGGCAGATGGCAGACAGAGTGTGTGGTGTCATGTGGGTGAACGGTTTGCTGATCAACGCTGTGGATCCAGTGGCTCATGGTAGCGATGGGGTTATGGTATGGGCAGGCGTATGTTATGTACAATGAACACAGGTGCATTTTATTAATGGCATTTTGAATGCACAGAGATACCGTGAGGAGATCCTGAGGCTCATTGTTGTGCCATTCATCCATGGCCATCACCTCATGTTGCAGCATGATAATGCACCGCCCCATGTTGGACCTGTACACAATTCCTGGAAGCTGAAAACATCCCAGTTCTTGCATGGTCAGCATACTCACTGGACATGTCACCCATTGAGCGTGTTTGGGATGCTCTGGATCGGCGTATATGACAGTGTGTCCCAGTTCCTGCCAATATGCAGCAACTTCACACAGCCATTGAAGAGGAGTGGACCAACATCCCACAGGCCACAATCATCAACCTGATCAACTCTATGTGAAGGAGATGTGTTGCACTGCGTGAGGCAAATGGTGGTCACACCAGATACTGACTGGTTTTCAGAACTTTAAAAACTGCAGCTCTTGTGGGGTGTTCCCGGTCTGCAGGGGTCAGTATCTATCAAAAGTGTTCCAAGGAAGGAACAGTGGAGAACCGGCCACAGGCTCATGGGCGGCCGAGGCTCATTGATGCACGTGGGGAGCGAAGGCTGGCCCGTGTGGTCTGATCAAACAGATGAGCTACTGGAGCTCAAATTGCTCAAGAAGTTAATGCTGGTTCTGATAGAAAGGTGTCAGAATACACAGTGCATCTCAGTTTGTTGCGTATGGGGTGGCACAGCCACTGACCAGTCAGGGTGCCCATGCTGACCCCTGTCCACTGCCCAAAGCACCAACAGTGGCACGTGAGCATCAGAACTGGACCACAGAGCAATGGAAGAAGATGGCCTGGTCTGATGATCACGTGTTCTTCTACATCACGATGGCCAGGTGCATGTGAGTGGCTTACCTGGGGAACACATGGCACCAGGTGCAAGCCGGCGGAGGCAGTGATGCTTTGGGCAATGTTCTGCTGGGGAACCTTGGTTCCTGCATCCATGTGGATGTGACTTTGACACGTACCACCTACCTAAGCATTGTTGAGCCCATGTCCAGCCTTTCATGGAAACGGTATTCCCTGTGGCTGTGGCTCTTTCAGCAGATAATGCGCCGCCTCAAAGCACAAATGCTTCAGGAATGTTTTGTGGAGCACAACAACGAGTTTGAGGTGTTGACTTGGCCTCCAAATTCCCCAGATCTCAATCCAATCGAGCATCTGTGGGATGTGCTGAACAAACAAGTCCGATCCATGGAGGCCCCACCTCGCAACTTACAGGACTTAAAAGATATGCTGCTACCCTCTTGGAGCCAGATACCACAGCACACCTTCAGCGGTCTAGTGGAGTCCATGCCTTGATGGGTCAGCAAAAGGGGGACCAACACAATATTAGGATAATATTATAATGTTATGCCTGATCGGTGTATATAAATATAAATATGAAAAATTATATATATATATATATATATACATATATATATATATATATATATATATATATATATATATATATATATATATATATATATATATATAGTGTGACAAGTGTCCCGAGCTCTCATCAGCATCGCCCGGGAAACAGAGCAGGCACACCTGCACCCGCTCATCATGGGCAGAGCGGTCACACCTGCGCCCCATCAAGCTCCAGCTTTATAAGCAACACAGACAAACACAGAGGTGAGAGATGTCTCCAAAGACTCGGCTAACATATCTCTGTTATTTCCCCAGACAGCAGTGTGTGACCGCCAGCCCTCACTTTGCACGGACCCACACAGCACTGCGCACAGAGAGGAAGAGAGAGAGAAGGCCGAGCACTGAGCACCGGAAAACCCCTCACATTTGCTATTTCCCCCCCCCTTGTTGATTAATAAAATCCACCCTTCGGGGAACTTCCCTCTATGCTCGTGTCGTGTACTTCCTCGTCCGGTCACACACACACACTTATATATATATATATATATATATATATATATATATATAATTTATTAGAATAAAATAAACATTCTTTGTTGCTTGGTGCTTTATATATGGTGCTTTATATATCTAAATAATGTATGTAATATTAAGTGCATTGCAATCTTTCACATCCACTCATCAACAGGTCACTGAACACCTCTGAAACAAACTAACCCTGGAACTGAACCTGATCCATTTTTGCAACCGAAATTTGAAGTTATCCGCTTAATTTCACTCAAACATACCCGGATATGTCACATAACCTGCTTTCTGGAATACCCTTTTAAAAAAATACGCTAGTTTTTTTAAAAATAGCAATCATGAGTCTCATGGTCCCTCGTCAGATTCAACACTTGTCCATCATGAACTGTGATATAGTGTCAGTGAAAGGCATCTGTATAATAGAGTCAGCCTAAACACTCAGACAGTGTTGGGAATAACGGCGTTATAGATAAACGGCGTTACTAACGGAATTACTTTTTTCAGTAACGAGTAATCAAACGAATTACTGTTTCTTCCGTTACAACGCCGTTAGCGTTACTGAGGAAAAAAATGCGGCGTTACTATAATTGAGCTCATTGAAGCGGTTTTCATCCGAACAGGCTCTCTGTCAGTCACACCTGCAACGCGCGCGCGTGTGTGTGTGCGCGCGCGCGCTAGCCATGCGTGTTGGGGGTTGGGTTGGGTGGTACACAACTGATGATGATTGGTGGGTGGGAGACAAGGTTGAGGTTGATAGGTTGAGTTCACACACACACCTTTGACGCACACGCATATGCACATTCAGCGATGGTCCAACGACTTCAAAGGTAGCTTTCGCAAACTGGAAGTATAAGCGCTACTTTTCCCTCGTTGAGGTGAACGGTAAGAATGTTTATAAACATATAAACATTACATAAATGTAACGTGAAGCTTATGCCCAGGGAGAAAGAGTCTATCCACGTCGGTGGCAAGTAATTCTATTTCTAATCTAATGAAGCCTCACGTCATCACAGCCACAATATTAGTGGCTAAAAACCCAGGTGATAACGTGAGCTCCACTACCAGAGGAGTAGTAAAGAAGTACTGATACTATTTACACAATATTTACACTATAGTAGGTCCACTGATAATATTTACACAATATGTACACTATAGTAGGTCTACTGATAATATTTACAATAATATATTGAATTTGATAGGTGTCTCACATTGTCCCACAGCAACATTACAATAGTGTACATTAATGTACAATGTTTTATAATAATAATTTATTCTATTTAGTGTCCAATTCATTCATTTAACATATTTAATATTGGGGGCATCCAAGTTATTTGACATATTTGAACATTTGAAGAAAAAAAAAAGTAACACATTAGTTACTTTCCCTGGTAATTAGTTACTTTTATAATGATGTAACTCAGTTACTAACTCAGTTACTATTTGTAAGAAGTAACTAGTAACTATAACTAATTACTTTTTTAAAGTAACGTGCCCAACACTGCACTCAGATGGTCAGATCAGAGGAAGTTCACAACCACAGGAGGAGCTGATGGTGATAAAGGAAGCTGTGACTATATAAAGAACAGAAAGACTGACAGAAACAGAAAATGGCTGATAAGTGTGATCTGTGTCTGCTGGGACTGATCGTTCTCTCTTCTCTTCTCTCAGGTAAACACATCTGTTTATCTATAAGATATCATAAAAGATCTGTATGATGTGAACATATTCAAAAACTGATTCTGGCAAGTGTTTGGTAAAGAGTTTAAACTGTTGCTGAAAGTCATGTCATGGAGTTTGGTTCATTCTGTTTTATTTCTGAATGCACCAGTGTTAATTTTGACAGCCATTTTTTATTTAGTCTTAGTCTTCGTCTTCAGAGGAAAATGCTTATTAGTCTTAGTCACATTTTAGTTATTTTGTGTTTCATAGTTTTAGTCGACGAAAAGTCATTGCATTTTTGTCAAGTCATTACTTTTAGTAAAACTGCCGTTACCAACATAAATTTTTTTGGTAGCTTTTTTATATGTAGTCCTTACACAAAAATGGTCATGATAATGTTTCTCTATTTAGACCAATTCAATTAAGCTTATGATCAATTTAATTATAGGTAACAGACTGTATTGACATTGCACTCTTAGTAGTAGCACTTGTGCAATGCTACATATCCCTTGTCCTTAGTTAAATAGCCTATATGCTGTGCTGTCCGCTAATTTCTAAGGTAGGATCATACATGAAGGATAGATAAAATTGGTATTATAGGTCAAGAACCAAGTATCAAGTAAAACAAACTCTCTCAGCAAATGCCTGAGATGCAGGGGTTTTAGAAGCTGATAGGTAGAGCCATGTGCACAAAGCTTTCTGAACTCTATACTGTTAAAAAAAAATTATAATTTAAAATAAAGTTTTAATTTATTATTATTACATTAGTCTTAGTATTATTATTACACTGAGACACATCTAAATTCTACTGTACAGTAATATATTTGTCAAGTTAATCCAAACTTTTATTTTGACGGGTTGCCGTGAATACCTTTCAGTTTCTATGTGTTTATGATATGATGGTAGTTTTTCTCAAATTAAATGCTAAAATCCTGATGAACTGTCTCTCAGAGCGGCTCTGGAGATGACGGACATGCGTTCATGTCCTCGTATGAGATGGAAACAAGCGACCGTCACACGCAATTCTGTGTGTGTGTGTGTGTGTGTGTGTGTGTGAGAGAGAGAGAGGTAAATAAACTGCGGTTCAGCGCCATTCATTTACACAGAGACACGCAGAAATCGTATTTAAATAGTCTTTTTGCTGTTTACTATTCACCAGGTGCATTCTCAACTTCTCAGGTATCAAAATTTGGTGCAGATTGATTAAATGTGAATAAATAGTACAGACGTAATTCAGTCGGTGCCCTTAAATGTGTTCGGTACCCTCTCCATGTTCTGTGACACTGTGCAACGTTTTCCCTTCAGATAACATATAACAGAAATCAGTGGTGTAGCAAGTCAGTCCCGGACCCATATGCAAAATAAATTGTACAGGCCCCCCTAACCCCACCCCCCCAAGTACATCGAAGATATATTTATAGACGTTCAGGGACCGCTCATGATTAGCCTCAGTGGCGTAACTTTAACCTAGTAATGATGGACCCCGGTGCAGCCACAAATATCATAACTATAGGCCTACTGTAATTAAGACATATATTCAAGAAATGTATTAAAAACAGAAAGACGCTGTATCCTTACTCAAAGTCTGCGGAAACAGGCCAGTGGGTTTGTTACGCATGTCAATACATTCCCGGCAATCTTGGTTTGCTTCTTATTTATTAAATATACAAGCAATTACTTGATGAAACATACAGTAGATAAAAAATACAATTTATACAAAACGAAATTCACTTTAAAGAAAGACTTTCTACAAAACAATACTCAATGGTCAAAATCATGTCTGACACCACTCATGTCTCCAGACATATTGCGCATCTTATAATGTAGCTTACTCATCTTACTCATATTGCTCACTTTTCATAATCAGCATATGAAATTAAAAAAAAATTATATCATAGGCTAATATTTAAACATAACCTAACTATGAAACTTAATATAAGGTACGTTTTCTTTAACCCTCTGTCCGACAAAAGCGGCAGCGCTTTTTTTCCTTTATGACAGCGGAAACAACTCACAATACTCTGTCATTTTTAGCCAGACAGATAAGTGCAAGACATAATTATAAACTATAAAAGGTCTACTTTTATTTGTGCACACTTTTACAATAACAACAAAGGTCGTGGACTCAGTGAACAGATATTTTGCATGCACTCCAAATGCTGTCTTTATTTAAAAAAGGTATTTTGTTTATTAAATGCAAAGTTTTTAATTTCAAAAGCATTTCTAAATGTAGCTAAATTTCTAAATTCCAACAAACGAAATCCCAAGCCGAAATAACGAAGTGGTAAAAAGAAAAAAAAAACTTTGAGCAACCACCATGCAAATTCAAACATTTAGCCCCTTCTCTCCCTATATGCAGTGACTAAAACCCGACAGGGGAACGGTAATTAACTAAATGTTCTAAATAAATATGCACATAAAGGCATATTTTGTACACATCACTATACAACATGTCCAGGAGAAAATATCATCAATAACATCTCATTATTACGAGAAAAGATGTCATCAAAATGACATAATATGTAGTTATTTTATGACATAGAGTGGAAAAATATGATATGTGTCATTAATGTGTCACCGTAGTTTTGCGACATAGTGCACCGCAATTAGCGGCAATTTTATTAGCTTCAGTTTTGAAAATGAGCGCTCAACAGTAACAACAGTTCTGGGTGGCAGTGGCTCAGGGGTTACATTTATGCATTTAGCAGACGCTTTTATCCAAAGCGAGGAGTACAGGAAGTGATCCATCATGAGGAGGCAGCGAAACACAGAAAGTGCACCTGAAGTACTAAGTTTTGGACATCGCACAGAGCATCACACACTAGGGCAGGGAAAAAGTAGAGGAAAATAGAAGGAAAATAAGGAAAGGGAAAGGTTTTTTTTTTTAAGATAAGGTTAAGTGCTCACGGAAGAGGTGAGTTTTCAGCTGTCGTTTGAATGCTGTCATTGATTCTGCAATGCGGATGGAGGTGGGAAGATCGTTCCACCAGCAGGAAACGGTGAATGTGAATGTTCTGGAGAGGGATTTTCTGCCTCTCTGTGATGGTTCCACAAGCCATTGCTCCTTAGCTGAGCGAAGGCTTCTGGTGGGGGTGTAGACTTGTAGGAGTGAGTCAAAGTATGCAGGAGGGGATCTCGTGGTGGATCTATAAGCGAGCGTAAGCGACTTGAACTTGATGCAAGCAGCGAGTGGTAGCCAGTGCAGAGAGATGAAGAGTGGTGTGACGTGGGCCCTTTTGGGTTCGTTGAAGATAAGACGTGCTGCTGCATTCTGGATCATTTGGAGCGTTTTGATCGCACATGATGGAAGTCCAGCCAGAAGCGCATTGCAGTAGTCAAAAGCAGTGGTATGAGAGGCCATGTGCCTGTATAATGGGTCCCAATGATGTAGTGTAAATGGAGAAGAAGAGAGGTCCAAGCACTGAGCCCTGAGGAACCCCTGTGGTCAGCTGATGTGCTTTGGATACCTCCTCTCTCCAGGCAACCTTGAAAGACCTACCTGTGATGTAGGACTCAAACCAGGGGAGTGGAATCCCTGTGATGCCCAGTGATGAAAGGGTGGACAGAAGAATCTGATGATTGACCGTGTCAAAGGCAACAGATAGATTGAGGAGGACAAGGACTGATGATTTGGAATCAGCTTTAGCTATCCGCAGGGCTTCAGTGACCGACAGTAATGCAGTCTCTGTGGAGTGGCCGCTTTTGAAACCTGATTGGTTGATGTCCAACTGATTATTCTGTGAGAGGAAGGATGAAACCTGATTGAAAACAACTCGTTCAAGTGTTTTCGCTCTGAATGGTAGCAGAGAGACAGGTCTGTAGTTATCCATGAGTGAAGAGTTTAATGTGGGTTTCTTAAGCAGTGGAGTTATCTGAGCCTGCTTGAATGTGGTAGGGATGATGCGATGAGAGAGATGTGTTGATGATGTGTGTGAGTGCTGGTAGGAGTGTAGGAGAGATGGTTTGAAGGAGATGTGAAGGGATGGGATCTAGAGGACAGGTGGTAGGATGGCTGGAGAGGACAAGTTTAGATACTTCTGCCTCAGTGAGTGTTGTGAATGAGGAGAGATGATGATCGGCTGTGGGTTTGGCTGATGTAAAAGCCTGTGTGTGGGGGGGTGAGAACTGACTGCTGATGGATGTTGTTTTGTTTGTGAAGATATGGGCAAAATCATTGGCAGACAAGGAGGTGGTGGGAGTAGGTGGAGGAGGACAGAGCAGAGAGTTGAAAGTTCTGAAGAGTGTGCGTGACTTTGAGGTGCTGTTGATTTTGTTGTGGAAATATGAAGATTTAGCCGCATGGACTTCACCTGAAAAGGATGAGAGCAGAGACTGATACTTACTCAGGTCAGACGGGTCGGTTGATTTAAGCCATTTCCTCTCTGCTGCCCTGAGTTTGGTCCGGTGTTCACGAAGAACATCAGATAGCCAAGGGTTAGAGGGAGTAGCATGTGCTGACCTAGAAGACAGAGGACAGATACTATCTAGACAAGAAGTTAAAGTGGAACATAAAGTGTCTGTAGCGGTGTTAATATCCATAGTGGAGAATAGTGTGGATGAAGGAAGAGAAGATGACACAGCAGAGGAGAGATGAGAGGGAGAAAGTGAGCGCAGGTTTCACCTGAAAGTAACTGGTAGAGGGGCTGGTGGTGCCTGAGTAGTAAATTGTAGATTAAATGTGATGAAGTAGTGATCTGAGATGTGAAGCGGTTTGACCAAAATGTTATCTGTAGTGCAGTTGCATGTGTAGATGAGGTCAAGTTGGTTGCCAGATTTGTGAGTATGTGGGGTGTTGAGGTGGGTGAGATCAAATGAGGCTAGGAGTGAGTGGAAGTCTGTAGCATAAGGTTTGTTGACGTGAATGTTAAAGTCACCGAGGACTATAAGTGGAGTGCTATCCTCTGGGAATACAGCAGCACATCCAACTCGTCAACAAATGTGCCTAATTGGCCAGGAGGGCAGTAAATGACTATAATATGGGTTGTAATGGGAGATGTAACTGTAATAGAATGGTATTCAAATGAGTTGTTGTTGCATAGAGAGGTGTGTGTTGAGTATTTCCAATTGTTAGAAATGAGAAGACCTGTGCCTCCACCCCTCCCAGTGTGGCAGGGGGTGTGGGAGAAAAATAAGTTGTTAGAGAGAGCAGCAGGGGTTGCTGAGTCTTCTGGACGGTTCCAAGTCTCAGTTAAGGCCAAGATATTAAGAGCGGATTGAGTGGCAAAGGCTCGAATGAAGTCAGCTTTGTTGACAGCTGACTGACAATTCCATAAACCCACAGAAAAAGAGGAAGGATCATTAACAGAGGAGGGAATAGGACGCAGATTAGCAGTGTTGCGCTGCCTTCGGCGTGTAGTAGAGGAGCATGGTCAAGAGACAACGGGAATGTACTGAAAGCGCATGGTAAGAGAGAGGAAAGATAAAGGAAAAACTAGGGTGCCTTACCGGTGGCCTCTTCGGGGGAGTTGCAGGGAGAGTCGATGTCTTTACCCGACTCAGTCTTCACACGAGGAGGCTGAACGCTCCCGCTGATGCTTCCGCGCCAGCGTTAACGAGCGTATTAAATAGATGCTAATCACTACAGTCAGAACAGGTGAGGACGCTTTTGTAATTCACCCAAACAATCAAGGGAACAGCCTGTCAATGGCTCAGCTCAAAAGCGAAACTATGACTCACTAGCAGTGCGAATATCCAGCAATAGCAATAACAATTGAGTTATGTTGTGTAATACGCTGAGCAAATCCACCTCAAACTGAGTAATCAGAAAAAACACTTACACACGGCTTCAATGCGCTCCTTCACTGTCGGCATGGTTCATGTAGGTGTCTACAAACCGGAAGGTTGGTGGTTCAATCCCCGGTTCCACCTGACCAAGTGTCGAGGTGTCCATGAGCAAGACACCTAACCCCAGCTGCTCCTGACGAGCTGGATGGCGCCTTGCATGGCTGACACCGCTGTCGGTGTATGAATGGGTGAATGTGAAGCAATATGTAAAGCGCTTTGGATGGCCATAGGTCTGTTGAAAGCGCTATATAAATGCAGTCCATTTACCATTTACCATAACAGGGATGGTAAGAAAAAGAGAATAAAAACGGTGCATGTCACTGAAGCTAGATGTGATAGAGTTGTTCTCAACAATCAAAAAACTTGCCAGATCTTTAACTGTTTTCATCCCAGAGATGTGTCTTTGAAAGGGTGCACGGAATGCAATCAATTGTTGTGGAAGGGCTGGAGACAAGTCTTTTTTATATCTATCCATTAATCTCTGTTCCCTTTCGTATATCACGTTCTTCTCCTCAGTTGCAAGTATACGTGTGGCTGCAGCACTCGTGCAACAATCGAACAAAACAAATATTTTTCGTCTTCGTTAACGAAATTAACACTGGAATGCACTGATATTTGTCATAATGTGTGTCTTCACGAGTTCACACTTACATCAAATTAAATAGAGTAAAGATTATGCGTATTTGGCGTGCTGTCCGGGGGAGAAATTTTGGCCGGAACCCAGATTACCCCCTTCCCCCATGATAGAAATAGTCTAGAACTAGACTGTATTATATTATGGATTGTGTTGACGTCTAATAAGAGTTAATTAGAATCAAAGTGAGGAGATGGGGTGGTGGAGGGATGCTAAAATAAAAATAGTCAACGAAAGAAGGAAAATCTGCTGTATATATACACACCTCTTATCGTTGATTAAATTGATTAGCTTGATGTGCTGCCGCCGGTGTGTGAATGGGTGAATGTGAGGCAAAATGTAAAGTGCTTTGGATGGCTGTAGGTCTGTTAAAAGCGCTATATAAATGCAGTCCATTTACCATTTTATATGTGCTCCACTCGTGTTTAATTAGGTTTAATCATCTGAGTGTGCTCCACTTGTGTTTAATTAGGATTAATTATCTGATGTGCTCCACTTGTGTTTCAGTAGGTTTAATAATCTGACTTGCTCCCCTTGTGTTTAATTATCTGAGCGTGCTCCACTTGTGTTTAATTAGGTTTAATTATCTGCACGTGCTCTTCCCGAAATGTGTTAATAAAACATCACAGTGTCATTCACATCTGATGAAAAGCTCTTCATTTATTTTTTCAAATAATTAATTTACTCACAGAGAGCTTTTTCAGCTATTTATACCTGATTATATTTAACATTATATTTATTATAGAAATGTCCATGACTTCTTAAGCTCTAGAAATAACACTTTTAAAGTTCTCTCATATATATCCAGGTTTTCAGAAATTGTGGGAATCATCTTAAAATGACAATTGTTTAGAAAAACGAGTTAAAATAAGAAATATAATATCAGATTTTGATATTTTTAGCTGTTCAGATCTGATATTTTTAGATCTTGATTTTTATCTGTTTTATAAAACACATTTAGTCTTGTTTTAAATCATTGTGAGTGATCTTAAGGCAGAACCGCTAGTTTATCCCACAGTGGAGTCAGAGATTAGCATCGGCACACTGCTCATATATTTGATTACCATTCATTTATTTCTGAGTTTGTTGTATTTTTTATACCGCTGTAACTTCCTGATACAGAGTTCTTATACACCCTTATCCCTTTTATTAATTGTAAAGTGATGATTCAGGATGTCAGGCGTTGTACCGGGAGTCCCCAGCGGTGTCCTGGGCTTGCTCAGTCTCGGATTCCGTTGCACTAGGCAGGTTGCTAATATTCTTTTATATAAATATCTAAATTTATTAGATGCGGGCGGTTACTATCACAAACAAGTCCTAATATGGCAAGCGCACCCCCTGAACGTTAAGCACACACTGTATATATTTGTCCAGGGTTAAAACTGGCTTTAACACACATACAGTATAAGCGTGAGGTCTTTCAAAGTTCAGGGCCACCTGCAGAATTATAAGCGTGAGGTGTTCTGAAGTTCAGGGGCTGCTTGCAGAAACCGCAATCCCGTGTGGCTTTATCTTGACCGTGAGCTCGGTCTTATCTTTTTTAACTGCTTTAACACCTTTAACTTGACTGGTCCCCTCAAGCTGTAAATAAACTCGCTGTCAGGTAGGATACCATGTATTAGCCTCGAGTAGATTAATACATATCCACTTCTAAAAACCAGAGAAATATAAGAATTTCTCCTTCAAAAGTAAAATGCTTCTAAATAATGAGGATATATAATAGTTTCCCCTTTCAAAGTAAAACAACATAGTAACACATATTATTCTAGCTATGAGGCAAGTTCGGATAGTCTTGGGTTTCTAGAGATCCGAACTTAAACGTTTCACAATGTGGGAACTATCCACTATCCAACACAAGATGTTTAATATCATCTATCATCCGTTTGTTAATTTTCTCCATTTGCCTAATTAGTCTAGTTAACTGTTTTCTTCTGGTAGCTCATCCTTTCTTGAGAGAATTCATCCTTTCGGATGGTCTTGAACGTCCGTTTGTCTTTCTTTTCTTCTTTCCGGCACTGTCTGTCATGTTCCCTGCTGCATCGTTCTGCTAGGAGATCATCCATAAATAGTTAACTTGTATTTAACGCCTTTATCATAACCCTGTCATTTCTGAGAGAACGTGTGACCGGAGATTCCAGGGAATTCGTAAATTGTAATTGCCCATTTATGGCCAGTTTAAAGGGATCTCATGGTGTCAAGACTTGTATGGCTTAATATAACATAAATTATGTCTCTTACTGAAATATGTAGTAGAAAACCCATGAAAGATCCACGTTATTTAAAAAATCCATGATATATCTGGACAAGGGTGGCGCCATTTTGTTTGCGTTCTAGGTTGATGACGTAGAATGGTTGCACTCGGCAATTAACTGGCGCTACCCATAGCTATTTTTACCACAACACAAAGCGGAACATGTTTTTAAATTACAAACCAACCAATTGCTTTGTAATTACATTTAAAACACAGGTGCACACAAACGCTCACTCTCTCTCTCTCTCTCACACACACACACACACACACACACACAGAGACAGACACACCAATAGATCGGGGCGATCACACACACACATCCACGCACTGTGCGTGCACACACACTCAATCAGCTGTAATGTTATACATGAGGTTAACTTGCCTAGTTTGTCACCTGGTTCCGATTCGGCAGGCCAGCACTCCCTGGCTGAATCCGAAATCACCCCCTATACCCTCAAAAAGGGCACTATTTGAGGTCATTTGTCATTGACAGTCATTTGTAGTGGTGTCCAAAACCATAGTGGACGTTATTGAGTGCACTCATTCAATCCCACATTGAACTGCTATAATGAGTGTACAGCTGATGTACACACAGCTGTCCATCAAGTGAACTGTATAAGTGGATAACGTAGGGAATAGTGATTGAGGTTTTAGGGGGCGATTTCAGATTCAGCCCCTGTCGTGGAGACTGACGAGGGCAGCCCATAACACATCTCGATTGAGAAGAGCAGTCTGTCAGATGTGTGTGTGTGTGTGTGTGTGTGTGTGTGTGTGTTTGTGCGCTGATTTGTTAGTGTGTAAGAGTGTTTGAGAGTGTTTGTGTGCACGTGTGTTTGAGTGTGTTTTAAATGCAATTACTAAGCAATTGATTAGTTTTGTTTAACTCTGAAACATTTTTTGAGGTGTGTTGTGGTAAAAATAGCTACGGGTAGCGCCAGTTGATTGCCGAGTGCAACCATTCTACGTCATCAACCTAGAACGCAAACAAAATGGCGCCGCCCATTGTCCAAATATATAATGGATTTTTTAAATAACGTGGATCTTTCATGGGTTTTCAACTACATATTTCAGTAAGTAATGTAGATGCATTTTCTGTGAAGCTGCTTTGAAATGAGATGTATCGTGAAAAGCGCTATACAAATAAATTTGAATTTAATTGAATTGAATTAAGAGACATAATTTGTTATATTAAGCCATACAAGTCTCAACACCATGGGACCCTTTAACACGTTGAAAGAACCCCCTGGCAGAATCTGTGAATAATTTAACAAAATAAGAGATATCATAAAAAACTGCATTATATTTTTTATTTAGTGCTGTCCTGAATAAGATATGTTACATAAACAATGTTTGCATAAAGTCCACAAGACACAAAAAGAGCTGAATTTATAAAAAAAACACCCCGTTTACACACCCTTGATTCTTAATACTGTGTCGTTCCCTGATGATCCACAGCTATGTGTGTGTGTGTATGTGTGTGTGTATGTGTGAGTGAGTGAGTGTGTAATGATCCACGGCTGTGAGTGTGTGTGTGTGTCGTTCTCTGATGATCTGATGTAAATCATCTTTGAACCCTTTTTCAGAACTGATTTGTTTAATCAACCTTACTAACACTTTATTCAATTTCTTAATTGTCCTCATTACTTTCATCATCTTTCTCAATCGCTCCCTTTTCCTCATTAGTCTCCTCCTTTTTCTCTGGAGGGAGTCCTCCTGGTCTTGTTGCTCCAAACTTGATTTTTCCCTTCTTTCGAGCCTGCTTCTTCTGTTTTCTGCGCTCCTTTTGGGTCTGCTTGTGGTTTTCTTTCTGTAAGGCTTGCACATACAATTCTTGCATATCAATTATAAGTTCAGACATGTATTTGTTACAAGATATCACACCATCATTTGGGTAATTTTGTTCCACAGTGTGTGAGTGTGTTTGTGTCGTTCCCTGATGATCCACGGCTGTGTGTGTTTTGTTCTCTGATGATCCACGGCTGTGTGTGAGTGTATGTGTCGTTCCTTGGATGATCCACCCCTGTCTGTGTGTGTGTGTATGTGTGTGTGTGTGTGTGTGTGTGTGTGTGTTTTGTGACGGTTGTTCTTGAGTCTCTTGTTT
This sequence comes from Gobio gobio, assembly GCF_949357685.1. Taxonomy (NCBI): domain Eukaryota; kingdom Metazoa; phylum Chordata; class Actinopteri; order Cypriniformes; family Gobionidae; genus Gobio; species Gobio gobio. The sequence continues at coordinate 81,543,705 of NC_137097.1, forward strand.
GTCCTGATCATTTAAACTGACCAACATTCTTCAGAAAAATCCTCCAGGTCCCAAAATTATTTTTTTGATTCTCAGGATTAAGAGTCAAAGGTTCAAAAACTTTTGAACAGGGTCTTTTTTTATAAATTTGTTTTCATAAAATCATAGTCTATATATATAAGGAATAAATACATAAACATATTTGACTTCGATTAATTAACAGATTAACAAAACGAAAGAGAAAACTGTGCTACAGTATATGCTGCTGAACATATGATTAGAAAAATAATGGCTAGATTATGAAACATCTAAAACAAAATGACCATCTCAAATAACTCAGTCAATAATATCAGGCATTGCATTTGAGCTGAAACTGTTCATAAACTCAACGAACACATCCTATATGAGATTAATCAGATATATTACAGTTTACATCAGGTTTTCATGATCGATCGCCGCCTTCACGTTCCAGTACTCGCGTACACTTGCCCATCTTTATTAGTTTTCTTTATTTTACAAAAGCACAATGTTCTGTTTTATTGTGAGTGTAACAGAAATAGAAGTAAGCTGTTTCTAATAATGTCTTACTCTTATCTGTATGACCTCAATGACAGAGTATTTTCTGTTTCCTCTGTTTGATCGCGCCAGCGTCTCATTATCAAAATCAACTACAGTCAAGCAATAATATAAAAGTGACACTGCTCAGATTAATATTTCAGTATTAATATGAATGTGTTCAGCGTGAGCCGCTCCACTGTGGTGTGGTCAAGCTCATTTTAGCGTGTGTGAAGAGGAGGATTTTCTGTCCATACTGTAACAGCCATGAAGTTTACATAATAAATAATAGTTTAGCATCAAATACATCAAGAAATATGAAAACATTTTGATTTGTGCTGAATGAGAGAGTTAGGCTACATGAGCCCAACGGCACTTTAAATGAGTTAGTTTGGGCTTGTTTAGAGATACTCTTTCATTCTTCTTCTGTTCTGAATATCATTAAATGCTGGATATTAATAAGAGAGCTGTGAAGCAACACTTCTCCAGTGAGGAGAAAACACTGCATTATTTCAATTATTTCATGTTTTATGTTTTCATTTATTAATCTATATCATAATGATCACTCAGATGTTCTGTGTTTCAGGCACCAGTGGAGCGGATGATGCTCATGTGTTCATCAGTTCTGGTGAAGATGTCTGTCTGTCCTGTAATAATGCTCTTCCTGACTGCAGATCAACTACATGGAACTATAACAGAAATTCAACAGCCGTTGAACTGATTAATGGAGGGATGAAGAAGAAAGACACAGAGAGACATGAGAGTCTTGAGTCTGAGGTCTGACTGCTCTCTGAACATCAACAACGTCACAATATAAGATCATGGATATTACATCTGCAGACAATATGTGAATGACAAACAACAAGGAACTGATGCACGTGTTTCTCTGCATGTTCTTCGTGGTGAGTTTATGATTATATGGTCAATTTAAAATTGGCAGATTCTGTTTTCTCTCAGATGATTATTTAAAGGGATGGTTCACCCAAAAATGAAAATTTTGTCATCATTTACTGAGTTTCTTTGTTCTGCTTAACACAAAATAATATATTTTGAAGAATTGTAACAAAGCAGATAGAGCAACTATTGACTACTATAGACTTAGACTGGCATAGACTTTCCCGGGGAGGCTGAGAAGTGTGATCCCCCTGTAGTTGGAACACACCCTCCGGTCACCCTTCTTGAAAAAGAGGGACCACCATCTTCTTTTGTGTTAATTTTTGGGAGAACTATCCCTTTAAAAGTCTGTGATTTGTGTCTTGTGTTGTGTTTCACGGTCTCCATCATCATCATCATCATCATCATCATCAACCTCCTCCTCACAGACTGAGATCAGTCCAGGCCGCTCTGTGACTCTCTCCTGTCAGTTATATTCATATGATGGATCCTCCTGTGATGATTGGGTCCGTTCTCAGGATATGAAGCTGTTGTGGGTGAATCAGGCTGGTGTTGCTCTTCAGACAGACTCCAGATATCAGATATCAGCTCCAGATCGCTGTAACATCTCTCTGACTACAACACTCCTGAATGAAGATCACAACAGAGAGTGGAGATGTGAAGTTACTCACAGAAAACAACTCAAGACCTCAGTCACATACACTGTCAAGTATTCAGGTGAGAAAACACTCTTTATTTCCAAAATACATTTTGGAATTGTGAAATATTAGTGGTCAAAGCCAGAAAATGCATAAAAATCCTTATACATTTTTTTGCATTGAATATTGCATTAATCAGAATAGTCATTAAAGCCCAGTGTGACCAGTTTAGGAGGGTTAGGTTTATGATTAATAATTAGGCTTAATAATGTCATTGATTCAGGGCAAACTGAAGGTTTATGGGCAGAAGCTCACTGTGTTTCCCTCTCATATAAACAAGGCATAAATATCTTCATGTGGTTATTATTAGGGATGCACCGAATCCAGGATTCGGATTCGGATTCGGCCGAATATTGGGCTTTTTGACGGGGTTCGGTTTCTGCCGAACCTTAGAATTTTTTTCCACCGAACCGAACCTGCACTATGCGCGCTACGCTGGTCAACGTAATGACGCCGCAGTTGATTACGGGAAGGTGTTTGTTTACCAGGGGGATCGTTTGAACGAATGCAATAGGCTGTGAGAGTGAAAAAAATGGAACCTGTGAGCAGAAAAAGTGTAGTTTGGCAGTACTTTCAGTTAAAAGAAGGCGATTCAAGTCGAGCAACATGTTCACTTTGCAATGCCGATTTGTCTCGTGGTGGAAAGGACCCCAAACAGTACACAACATCGCCGCTCTTAAAACATTTGCGCATAAGACATCCTAAAGAATACGAGTTGTGCATGAAGGAAGACAGTAGCCAAAACGCATCAACTTCAGGTACGGCAAAGGAAGGACAGTCACAGCTAAAAACTTGTGTTAATCAGACGACCATTACCAGCTTTGCTAGCCCTACACTGAACAAACAGTGGGCTTCAGATCACACACGAGCGAAAGCCATTCATGCAGCAATTGGGAAAATGATAGCCATTGACTTGCAGCCCTATAGTGTAGTGGAAGACAATGGATTCAACGAGCTACTTCATCTGCTTGAGCCACGTTACAAAATCCCATCCAGGCGCTTTTTTGCTGACAAAATCATCCCTGAAATGCACGAGTCCATCACTGCCCGCACAAAAGCACACATTGCCGAAGCACATGCTTTTGCATTTACATGCGACATATGGACTTGTGAGTACACTACACAGTCCTACATCAGTATGACCTCACATTGGATTAATGATGATTTTAAGCGCACACATGCTATTCTTCGATGTGAAGCGTTCGATGGAAGGCACACCGCGTTAAACATTGCAGATGCACTGCAAGAGATTATTAGAGCGTGGGAAATACCTGTTACCAAGTGTCACCTGGTCTTGAGGGTCAATGCTGCAAACATGCAGAAAGCCATGTCCGAGGCAGGGATTCCAAGTGCTGGCTGTTTTGCGCACACGCTCCAGTTATGCATCCACGACAGGCTTTTCTCACAACAAAGTGTCTCTGACATGATCGCACTGGCCAGGAAAACTGTTGGTCACTTTAGGCACTCTTCAAGTGCTAAATCAAGGCTTTCTGCTCTACAGCAGGACTTTGGGCTGCCAAATCACCATTTAATCCAGGACGTGTCAACACGATGGAATTCGACATATCTGATGTTCGATCGTTTAATAGAACAGAAACGTGCCATAAACATCTATGTGTCAGAGACAGATGGCAGCTTAGTTGTGGCAACAAGTCTGGATCCCAGATACAAGGCGAAAATTTGGGGGAGTGAAACAGAACAGTGTCGATCAAAGTTGCTTGAGCAGGAGGCTGTATCCCGTTTATCTGAATCAGACAGCCTGGTCTCATTGCGAAAATGTACCTCTGGCAACGTTTTTGCAAACCCCAAAATACGTACCAATATGTACATATCACTGCAGTTTCAAAGTGATATGTCCACTGGGTGCCGCCAAAAGCTTCGTTTTTTTTCCCGGAACAGATGAGGGTCAATCTGACGTTTTGTGACATTGTTTTTTTAACATACACCTACACTAAACCCTAAACCTAACCGATAGTGTTAACAAAAGCAAATGTGACAAAAATACAATAGTAACCATGTCTTGTTAGCTTGTGTGAACTCATCTTTGAGCTCTTTTATCATGACTTGTCTTTCACGGGATTCGTACCTGAGCTTTCATTATTACAAGTACAAATCTGTACCAGCTGAGCTACTGAGCAAACTTATTATATAAAAAAAGCAGAGCATATGGAGCAGATTAAGTGACGCAAACTCCAAAATGTATTCATTTACATGGAAAAAAAAAAACGATTAAAAAGTGCTTGCTGTTTTACTGCCTCTAGTGTTCATTTCACTTTGAAACTGAAGAGATATGTACTTATTGGTACGTATTTTGGCGGTTTGCAAAAACGTTGCCAGAGGTACATTTTCACAATGAGACCAGGTTGGAATCAGATCAAGGCGCATCTGCTAGGCCTACAACTAAAGCAACTGAACAGCCTGAGGAGGAACAAGGCCCGACAGTTAGCACTAAACGACACTGTTCAGGAATCTGGGGCGGCTGGGACGATCTGTACCGCAGCAATACTGAGGCAGTCACATCGGGTGCTGACGCGGAGATGAGCGCTTTTTTCAGCGAGCCTCTGATTCCTCTTAGAGAGGATCCTCTTCTGTGGTGGAAGACAAATAAGCAGCGATTTCCACTGCTGGCAAAAACAGCAAAGGTCTACCTACCTCTGTGCGCCACCAACCTCTGTGCCCAGTGAAAGACTTTTCAGTACGGCTGGGGACATTCGTTCCCACACTCGCAACCGGCTGTCACCTGTTAACGCCGAGCGTCTTGTTTTCCTGAAAGGAAACTCTCATTTCATGTGAAAGGTTAGAGTTTATAGCTTAATTATTATACAGGAGAGGTGTTTGTGATTTTTCGTAATATTTGGCTACTGTTCTAATCGTAGCCTATACTGTTCTAAATGAAACACCAGCCTACTTTATGTTAATTATTATCCATGTTTATTGAGTAAATGTTCAATAATTCAGTTAAGTCGGCAAACATATTTTGATTAAAAAAAGAAGAAGGAAAAAACACTTTTCTTTGCATTGTTACACTTTTATAGAAAGGTTTTGGTTTGTACTTTATGGGATTATAAATCTAAAAGGCTAATACTGTGGATATTGATTTGGATCTTGAAATAAACAAGCCTGTGGTAATTGTCAAAATAGTTTTTCCCACTTTGTCATCCTGGCATAACGTTGCCTAATCTTTTTTTTTTTTGTTAAAATAAAATAAAATGAAAAATACACTGCTGTGGACATTGTTTACTTCATTAATGTGTTTACTGTGTTAATGGACGGGATGGGAGTAGGATTCGGTATTCGGTTTCGGATTCGGCAGAATCTTAACCAGTGGATTCGGTATTCGGCCGAACCCCAGAAATGTGGATTCGGTGCATCCCTAGTTATTATAGTAACACATCTCTTCCCAATAACTGCCACTGTAAACTGTGATGATGGAACACAAACTGTATGTCATGATCAAGTATGAAAATATGATTCTTCTGAACATTCATCTTCTGCAGTTGATTCATCAACACTGATTCCATTCAGCAGCTCAGACTCAAGCCCAACTACATCAGCAGCTCCTACACAAGGTTCATGATCACATGATCACTGTCACACATCATCTCTCAGGGTTCTGTCACTTCGGTCTAGTTTACTCTTGGTTTTGTGACAGAGCCCTGATGCTGCTGTATTGTCTTGTTTTTGTGTGAGTGTGCAGTTTCGAGCATGCTCAAGCAGTGCGCTCTTCTGTCCACGTGAGTGGTTTTGTGTAGGAAGTGTGATGTTCGGATCCCACCCCTTCGGTCTAGTTTGGTTTCAGTTTTGTGATTTGGATTCATGCTCTGTGTGTCTGTATTCTATTTTGAGCACACGAGTTCGCTCGAGCCGTACACTCTTCTGTCCGTGTGTGTTGTGTTCTGTGTAGCACGTGGTTTGTGTTTTTCACAGGCAGCGTGCTTTCATGTTGTCATGTTTTGTGTGAACACACGGCTTTTGAGTGTTCTCATGTGCCATGTGCTCTCATGTCTATTGTCTAACCCCACCCACCTTGTTGTCTGATTATTGATTAATTTGCCCCACCTGTCCTCCCTCGTTACCTGCTGTATTCACTCCCTATTTATTCTCCTTGTGTTTGCAGCCATGTTCCAGATTGTTGCTTAATGTTACCACATGTGTTATTTTTGTCAAGTTTAGTCTGTCTAGTCTTTTGTTTTGTTTTATTTTTACTATTAATAAAGCCCATTGCTTCTTTGCGCAACTGTATCCTCGCTTCATCTCTCACCCAACCCAACACCCATCCGTCTCTCACTTCAGCGGTTTGCACTGGCTCTCACAGACCAGTTTTATCATTACAAATATTATCTACAAAATGTAGCTCTTTAATCAGATTTTTCAGTGAGTATACACCATTTTGATACAAAATAATCATAACTAGACTGTTATGAGCTGCTATGAGAACTATTACAAACAAACACACTAGTAAAAAGCAGGGCTAAGATGAATGTTTATTACTTAAATGCTTTTTCCAGAATATGGGGTCCCACTTTATATTAGGTGGCCTTAACTACTATGTACTAACATTTTAATTAATCATTTGATACAATGCACTTATTGTGTACATACATGTTTTTACATTGTACTTACATTTAAAAAAATACCTGCATGTAATTACGTCTTTAATTAATTTCTGTAGTTACATTTGTAATTACACAGTTGACACTTCCCTGACACCTAACCCTACCCTTAAACTTACCCATACCACCACACCTGTCCCTAACTCTACCCGTATCCCACCTCAATATCAGCAAAAGTGTTTTGCAATACAACTTGAACACAGTAAGTACATTGTACTTATTTTTTGATGTAAGTACATAGTACTTAAAGGGTTAGTTCACCCAAAAATGTAAATTCTGTCATTAATTACTTACCCTCATGTCGTTCGACACCCGTAAGACCTCCGTTCAGCAGTTTGGATCGCCAAATTTCAGCAGTTTGGCGGTTTGACACGCGATCCGAATCATGATTCGACTCACTGATTCATAACGCTTCGAAGCTTCATGATGCCGTGTTTTGAAATCATCATCACTATATAAGTCGTTATTTAGGGTTTATTTGCACACAAAAACTATTCTCGTCACTCCATAAAGTTATTGTAGAACCACTGTAGTGAGATGGACTTTGTAACGACGTCTTTAGTACCTTTTAAGGGTCTTGAGAGTGTACCGTGCATTGTGCCAATGGAGGCCTTTCAGAGCCATCAGATTTCAACTAAAATATCTTCATTTGTGTTCCGAAGATGAACGGAGGTCTTACGGGTGTCGAACGACATGAGGGTAAGTAATTAATGACAGAATTTTCATTTTTGGGTGAACTAACCCTTTAAGGCCACCTAATATAAAGTGGGGCAGAATATGGTGTATCTGAACAAAAAATCCATCCTTTAATTTCTACAGAAAACCAGAAATTAACTCCTCAAAGCTCTAAGTGGACAGCAGCAGCACACAAACCTGTATTCACTACACAACATGTCATTCTTATTTCTGTGGTTTACAGAGCCAATTACAGAGAAAGAGCTTATCAAACTATTGACTTTGTAGACCTCAATCATTCACTTTCCCCACACAAACAGGAAGTCACCTTAAAGCTTTCTCTTTCATTGTATGTGATTGAAAGAACTGAGTTTTTGATCTTAAATGATTTAAATCAGCATTTATTAAACACAAGTCATCCCATGTTAGTGTGACCAGCTTTCAGCCCCAGAACTGAGGATCACACAAACATAGACCTGCTCTAGACCACAGATGTTGAAATAAATCAGTCCCAGTTTGTAAAAGAAATGCCTTGATATTGTGTTCATGAATTAAAATATGTGTTTTTCTTTTTCCATTTTGTTTTTAATATTTTTAACATCAATTACAGCAACAGACTCTCTGAATCAAGGTGTGTATTTCAGTGGTTAAATTCACACTAGAATCAGTATCTGAATGTCCTGAATCCTCTCTGGAGTTGTTAGAGCAGCTAAACACACGGACTCAAGCCATGTTTAATTTTCAATCGACATCACTTTCTTATTTCATTCTCTTGTACATAAACTCTGAGAGAAACAAGTACAGTGTATCTGGAAAGTATTCACAGCGCTTCACTTTTTCCACATTTCATGTTACAGCCTTATTCCAAAATGGATTAAATTAATTATTTTTCCTCAATTCTACAAACAATACCCCATAATGACAATGTGAAAGAAGTTTGTTTGAAATCTTTGCAAATGTATTGAAAATAAAAAACAAAACAAAAAAATTACATGTACATAAGTATTCACAGCCTTTGCTCAATACTTTGTTGAAGCTCCTTTGGCACCAATCACAGCCTCAAGTCTTTTTGAGTTTGACGCTACAAACTTGGCACACCTATTTTTGGGCAGTTTCTTCCATTCTTCTTTGCAGGACCTCTCAAGCTCAAACAGGTTGGATGGGGAGCTTCGGTGCACAGCCATTTTCAGATCTCTCCAGAGATGTTCAATCAAGTTCAAGTCTGGGCTCTGGCTGAGCCACCCAAAGACATTCACAGAGTCGTCCTGTAGCCATTCATTTGTTATCTTGGCCATGAGCTTAGGGTCGTTGTCCTGTTCGAAGATGAACCTTCACCCCAGTCTGAGGTCCAGAGCGCTCTGGAGCAGGTCTTCAGAAAGGATGTCTCTGTACATCGTTGCATTCATCTTTCCCTCAATCCTGACTAGTCTCCCAGTTCCTGCCACTCAAAAACATCCCCACAGCATGATGCTGCCACCACCATGCTTCACTGCAGGGATGGGATTGGCCAGGTGATGAGCGGTGCCTGGTTTCCTCCAGACATGAGGCTTGCCATTCAGGTCAAAGAGTTTCATCAGACCATAGAATTTTGTTTCCCGTGGTCTGAGAGTCCTTCTGCCTTTTACTGAGGAGTGGCTTCTGTCTGGAGAGCTGCAGAGATAGTTGTTCTTTTGGAAGGTTCTCCTCTCTCCACAGAGAAACGCTGGAGCTCTGTCAGAGTGACCATCGGGTTCTTGGTCGCCTCCCTGACTAAGGCCCTTCTCCCCCAATCACTCAGCTCTAGGAAGAGTCCTGGTGGTTCCAAACTTCTTCCATGTACGGATGATGGAGGTCACTGTGCTCATTGGGTCCTTCAATGCTGCATAAATGTTTCTGTACCCTTCCCCAGATCTGTGCCTCAAAGCATTCCTGTCTCTGAGGTCTACAGACGATTCCTTGGACTTCATGGCTTGGTTTGTGCTCTGACATGCACTGTTAACTGTGGGACCTTATATAGACAGGTGTGTGCCTTTCTAAATCATGTCCTCACATTCGGTGACGTTTACAAGACACTGTTTTCATCTAAAAATACAAATTTTACACGACAATGCAAACTTGGTTTCAAAGTGCAAGTTTTTGAAAATGATACTGTTATTTTCTCAGTGTAAACTAGAAAAACGCAAATGTGTGAAAAAGGTGACGTCATGTGCATGCGTATTACGTGTTCAGACATCGCCAACTACTGGAAAGTAGAGAAAGGAGAGAAAACTTGCCCTGTGACAGCGCGAAAGTGCAGGACATCACAGCCAAGATAGCACAAATGATTGCAATGAGTGGCCTGCCATTCGCCTTTGTAGAGAACCCTGGTTCCCTTTCGAAAGGGAACTCGCGCTGCGTCAGCTGACGTTACGGGGAACGCCTCCAGCGTGACAGGTGCCTGAAATCACAATCACAAAACGTCAATCCTATTGACCGGCGACAGTCTATGATGTCATCAAGGTGCGACCAGGATGTATATAAGGGCGCCTTGTCAACATGACAGTATCTTTTCGTCTTCAGGGACTGTTTGCCTATTTCACGTGAAGCGTCGAAAGTGTATGCAGCAATGAAGTGTGCTCAGAAGCAACGCCACTTCCGCAGATGTGTGGACCCGTGTACCAGGTATCTAACACCTGAGGATACACACACACTCTGTGTCTACTGTCTGGGTGAGGAGCATGCACGGGAAGTTCTCGAGGGAGCTTCCTGTGCAAACTGCGAGCGTTTTCCTCTCTCGTCTGGCCCTCTTCTCGAGGGGAGAGAGTTCAGCATCTGGGGACGGCCCTGCTCGAGCTGAGGCTGAGCGGCGTCTGAAGTCCTGGGGTTCCCAGATGGATCTAGCTCGTCGTCTTGAGACTGGTGTAGTGCTCGCGGATGACGATCCAGATCACGAGGGGCGAGGAGAGAGGTTGTGCATCCGAATCGCTTGGACGACCGGTTTCTCTCCACTCATGACCGCCCAGCTCCCGGGAGTCTTCCATTTCTTCCAGATCTCCATCAGCAGATCTCGAAGGGATGGAAGAAGCCTTATTCAGCCCGCATCCATCGGCATCAGCGAGCTTACTTCGCTGATGTCGAGGGACTGGCTGAGGCTGGATATGTGTCGTTGCCGCCCGTGGATGAGACGTTTGTGAACTATTTTGCCTCTGGGCGGCCGTCGACACTGAGGGCTCCCACCCATACATGTCAGCGGGTCACGCTGGGGCGGCTTTGCACACCATGACGGTGTTACAAGCCTACCAGGCGGACCTGCTGAGGGGACCTCAATCAGGGGGATGGACTAACCCCTGATGCGGTGACCGAGTTGCGCCGGACCACGGATCTCGCTCTCCGGGCTGCCAAACAAACTGCGTTTGCCATCGGTCGTTCGATGCCGGCAATGGTAGCCACGGAGAGACATCTGTGGTTGAACCTGGCGGACATCGGAGAGAAAGAGAAGTCCTTTCTCCTGGATGCCCCAGTTTCGCCCTCTGAACTTTTCGGCACCTCCGTGGAGGCGGTGGTCAGAAAGTTCAGGGAGGTGAAGGCGCGCTCGGCTGCATTTAGAACATGCATCCCGCTGAGGTCCAGGACCGCGCCCAGGCAGTCGGGTGTCCCTGGCCCGTCACGGTCTGAGGACTGGAGACGGGACCAGCGAACCAGCGTCACCTCTCGAGCGGCGGGACACCCGCAACAAAAAGAGGAAGGAAGCCGGTGCTGGTAACCGGAACCAGCGTAGGCAGCGGACTCCGCCTCCTAGGGCGCGCAGATGAGCGCTGCCTTTTTCCCTTCCTCCTGTGCTTTCCCCTGGGCACTTTACATCAGGCCGGTGGGCCAATGATGAGCAGAAAATGTAAGATTCTGACGGCCCGCCTGGTTTGTTTGGTGAAAGCGCCCCCATCAGGATGGTGGTCGTATACTAGCTTGATGGCTGGGTTGAAGCGCCGTGAGGAGCGAGTGGTGAGTCCCCCTCGAGAAGGGTGAAACATTATTAGCTATGTTTTTCAGGATCCCATTTTCGGGGGAATATGGAACATCGTTCGACATCGCAGGGCCTGCAGCTCCCCGTGAGTAAGCTAAGAATTATCTTTTTTGCAACATTATATGTTTGTGCATAATGCTATACTTTAGCTAGTAGAGACCAACCGCCTCTCCGTGTTATCTTTCTCACTTATGTGAGTGTTTGTATTTGCCGCTCCTGCTCGCGGGCTTGTGGAGTGTGGGGGCGAGTTTTTTGTTTTCCTAGCTTTAAGTGTAAAGTAGCATTACGACCGGGTTAAGCACTAATGCGTGAGCTGTAGTGAGATCTGCGCCCAGCCCTGTTGGGCTTTGAGATGGGTTTCGGGGCCCCGTTGTTTTATGTAAGGGGTGATAATATTTCTTTCCCGAGCCCTGGGTAGATCTAGTGCAGGTTTAGCACCGCACCACTTGGCCTAGGCTTTGCTAAGGATGGGGGGCGTTTCCTTTAAAGGCAGGTATTGTCGCCCCGGGCCTGTCTTTTAAGTATAAGAACAGTGCTTGCTTTTCTGCATCCTTGATTCAGCCACCTCTTAGTACAGAGTAGTCCGGCCAAGGCCTTCCCCCTTCTCTGCGTTCTGGGGTTGTTTAGTAATGCAGTGTAGGTGTTGCAGCAGGAATAGCGACCTTGCCAGTGGTCGTGGGGCGGGGTTGAGCGTCTTTCGCTGTGTGCATCTAAGACTTTTAGTTTTTACATATTCGTATTATGTTTTTTACCCTCTGCTCTATGTCCTCTGCTCCCCCTCCTTTAGGGCTCGGGTCGAGCTGAACATCGCAACCTTCTGCATGACGGTTTGATCGAATGCTCCCCTGAGGCCCGAGCATTACCAATGGCTGACGTCCTTGCATGAACGGCAGACCGCTGTATGAGAAAGTAAGGCGGCCGCCTGAAGCAGGTGACATAAGTTGTACTCCCCTCGCTTTAGAGGGTTTCTAAGCATTTGTTCGCTGAGTGCACTGCTGTTGGCAATGTGATTAGGTTCATGTCTGTAGGCACTGCCCTGTGAGACTGCGCTATCGCGGAGGCCCTTTAGCCTCTGGGATGGAGCCAGCCCCAGGTGCGGGCGTGTGAAGGCCAGCTGGTTGTGAGTAGCCAGCTTGGGCAGTCTGGGCAGCAGACTTCAGGAGGGAGTCTCGCCGTCGCGACTTTCCATCGACGTCAAACTTCAGCGAAAACCTCGTCAACTAGTAGGCCCACTTTGGCCTCCTTGGGGATGAGTCCCCAGGTGATAACTGGATGTCCAGTTCTTCTTCAGCAGCTGACAGCTACTGTCAGCCTGGGTGCAGCAGCCAGCCTTCTTCTGTCCACGGCAGGGTTCATAGAACCTGCATACCTCCTATTTGGAGGTAGGCCCTGCCAGGCCTCCCTGAGGGGTAGGCTCCCGTTTTTGGGTCACCTTGGCTCAGGTGGTAGGCCCCTCCAGGCCTCCCTGAGAGTTTGCTGTGAGTAGCAGGCCACACTCAGTCTCCCCCGAGGGGGCATTCTTGAGGCGTCAGTCCCTCGACGGCTGGCACGAGCTGCTTGTAGGTGGAAGGCATTACCAGGCCTCCCTAAGGACCTGCTGTGGGGTAGGCAGGCTCACTTGACCTCCTCTGAGGAGGTGTTCCCGGGCTCCAGGTGGCCGAGGTCCCTGGAGGCTAGCACATTCTGCCATCAGGTCGTAGGCACTGGGCCTCCCTGAGATCGTTCCCCGGTCCCCAGTTTCGGTGACACGTGGTAGCAAGACTTGCTAACAGGTAGCAAGCGGCATGGGCTTCCCTGGGAGATTCGCTATTGGATTGAGGCCTCACCTGGCCTCCTCTAAGGGCATGTTCCTGTTCGCAGTCACTAGATGAGTCTAGTCACTGTGAAAAGCTATCTCTAGGGCACCTATTGTCAGGTGGTAGGCCTAACTAAGCCTCCCTGGAGGAACGCCCAACGACTAGCAGGTGTTAGGTCTCGCTAGGCCTCCCTGACGGAGCGAGTCCCTGTTCTCCCAGCTACCTCAAGGGCTAGCACGACTGCTGTCAAGTGGTAGGCCTGCTAGGCCTCCCTGAGGGTGAGCTCCGCGGTTTGGACACGTGAGCAGTCAGCACGGGTTACCAGGTGGAGGCCCCTTCTGGCCTCCCTGGGGGACGAGTTCCCTAGGAGGGAACACATAACTGGCTTTGCGCTGACAGCTGGTGGTCACCTGCTATCAGGCTCCGGTTTCTAGCCGGTAGCACCTGAAGGCGGTGTTCATACCCTAGCATGACGAGACTACGCTGCTACTATGCGGTCCATACAGGAAGGGACTCTCATAGATCGCCTACAGCATGGTTACCTACCAGGCATTCTTGGGAGCTCCTCTCAAGTGAGAGTCTTCTGTGAGCTTATAGCCGCTTGGCACTGATCCGTCGGTTGTAGGCCCCTCGAGGCCTCCCAGTTAGGATCAGCCTGTAGGCCTGTTCGGCTTCCTGAGCACGTTGTAAAGTAGCATTACGACCGGGTTAAGCACTAATGCGTGAGCTGTAGTGAGATCTGCGCCCAGCCCTGTTGGGCTTTGAGATGGGTTTCGGGGCCCCGTTGTTTTATGTAAGGGGTGATAATATTTCTTTCCCGAGCCCTGGGTAGATCTAGTGCAGGTTTAGCACCGCACCACTTGGCCTAGGCTTTGCTAAGGATGGGGGGCGCGTTTTAAAATAAGTTTTAAAATAAGTGCTTGGTAGATCCTAGGATCGAGCGGCTAAACTCCCCTCGCTAGCAAAGGTTAGAAAGCACTTCGCTGAGCGCTGCTCTCCAGGATAACCGGTCTCTGAGGTCCGGCTGGTGGAGGACACTGCCTTTTTGCAGTACCCTAGCAGGATGTCTCTCCGGAGGCAAGTACCAGAGGCTCTGTACTTAAACAGACAGGGACTGGCCGAACTGACGTGTCCCACATAGAGGTCGCTAGGTCAGGCCTCCCTGGTGGCAATCGGTGAATTCTTCCCGAATAGTGACTGGCACGGGTTCCCTCGGGTCCCCTTGCCACGTTCCCTTAAAGGAACCCCTTCTGTCGAATGGGCTGGTTCCAGGCCTTCGAGCGGCCAGGGTAGGACTTCATATGGTATGCGAAGGTTCCTTCTCAGGTTTATAGCTTGGGCTTTGACCGTAGGTAGCGCTGTCACTGACAGCCTAATGTGACCAGAAGGGGAGTGGTTCAGGCATTTCAGTTGAATTTGCTTGTCCTGACAGTTGTCACTGCCAGTGGGCATGCACTCCTTTCGGCATGGCGGCGTTGGTATATCGTTCCCCGTAGCGTCAGCTTTCGAAAGGGAACGTCTCTGGTTACGTATGTAACCTATGTTCCCTGAGAACAGGGAACGAGACGCTGCGTCGCTTTGCCATGCCTCAAGGCTTGCCTGCCAAACAGCCCCTTCAGACATTTAGATATTGTCATGCTGGCAAGGCGCCCTTTTATACTTCCTGGTTGCACCTTGATGACGTCAAAGGCTGTCGTCGGTCAATAGGATTGACGTTTTGTGATTGTGATTTCAGGCACCTGTAACGCTGGAGATGTTCCCCCGTAGCGTCAGCTGATGCAGCGTCTCGATCCCTGTTCTCAGGGAACATAGGTTACATACGTAACCAGAGACGTTGTCTCTGATGAAAGTTTGTAAAACTATCCTAGGAAATTGAAAGGGATAATTATGCTAAAAAAATTCTTATGACTTACTCACCCTCAAGTCATCCTAGGTGTATATGACTTATTCATATATTCTTTCAGACGAACAGAATGGGAGTCATATTAAAAAATGTCCTGGCTAATCCAAGCTATATAATGGAAGTGAATGTTGCCTCGTTTATGAAGTCCATAAAAGTGCATCTATCCATCATAAGACTGTATAATAGGCCACTAGTAAATATGCAAATCTGCAATCCTGGGGTGTCCCATACGCGCGTGCGTTGGCGGCCGATGATGTGACTGCTCGCGCGCGCCGCCCCTCCCCCATTGAGTTTCAGCGTCGAGTCTCTGAGGTGAGTCGAGCAGTTCGCGGTATTTCTCCTTATATTTACACACCATCACACACACTTTATACAGTTTGATGAAATGACAGGCTCATTTCTGTATTGTTCTCATCGGGCTCAGCGCTACTGGAGCGTCTTTTCTGGCGTCTTCCTCCTGAAATAAACATTTAGTGCAGCAGCAGCGAGCATGAGAGGAACATGTGTTGAGTTCATTCAGACCTGGGGCCTATACCATGAAGGTAGTTGAACAAACTCAGGGTTACAGGATTAGTTTTGAGTTGACAAAACCAAACCGATGCAATCAGGCTTTATTGGTACCGTGACGCAGCTCATCAACTTTCTCTGTCAACTCAGGATTTAATGATTACTTCACGCGCACATGCACATAAAAGAGTGACGTCGGCACTAAACAACCAATCGCGTTCGATATGGATAGAGCGAGAGCCATATATTTTTCCGCGGAGGAGCAAGAGCTTATTCTTCAGAAATATGAAGAATATAAAAGTGTATTTCAAGCACGCAGTAACACTGTCTCTGCTGCCAAAGCAAGAGAAGAATGTTTGGAGGAAAATTGATTGCATTAATGCGTAAGTAAAAAAAAAAATATTAAAAAAAAAACATTCTAGGCTTTAGGTCATTCATGTAAAATGATGTGTATATACACTGCAAAGAAATGCTCTTCTTACTTAGTAATTTTGTCTTGTTTCTAGTCTAAATATCTAAAAATTCTTAAATCAAGATGCATTTACTAGATAATTACATGACATAAGATATGTTTTCTAGAAAATTTCTGTTTTGTCCCAAACAGAAATAAGATTATTTTCCTCACCCCATTGGCAGATAATTTTGCTTGTTTTCAGCAAAAACTCACTTTATTTTGATTTTATTTTTAAGAAAACAAATAAATCCTATGTCACTTAATTAACTAGTAAATGCATCTTGATTTAATAATTTTGGAAACAAGAAAAAATACTAAATAAGAAGAGCATTTTTTGCAGTGTAATGCAGCCTATATGTATGTGTTCGCTTGTAACACTTTACAATAAGGTTGTATTTGTTAAAATAAGTTAATGCATAAGCTAACATGAACTAACAATGAACAATAGTTTTGCATTTATTTTTCTTTGTTAATGGTAATGGCAAAACCATTGTTCATGTTACTTCACTGTGCATTAGGCCTCACTAATGTTAACAGTTACAACTTTTGATTTAAAAAATGTTTTAAATGCTAAGATGAAATGTGTGTGTGTGTATATATATATATATATATATATATATATATATATATATATATATATATATATATACACACACACACACACAACATATGTGTGAATGTATAGGCTATTACATCCTAAAAAAATGATATTCATTGACTTTTAGATGCAACCCCAACTCCAAACGTTCTTGGCAGCAGATCAAGACAAAATATAAAAATATAATTCAAAGTGGTGAGTATTTACCACAACCTTTTATTATTTTTGTGAACATTTTATCATAACTTGTTTGCAGCAAACAGAAAAAAGTGTGAAACCTGAATACACTGTGGTGGAGGAGTTGCTGTGGTGACACTCTTAAGCGCCGAAGGCAGTTGAAACGCGCCTTTAGGATGCCAAAGGTCATCTCGATCTTGACCCTGGTTTTACTGAGGGCCACATTGAAGTGGTTTTGTGGCCCTGTCTGAGGGTCAGGATAGGGAGTTAGCAAAAACCTCTCGCATGCATAACCCCTGTCTCCTACCAACAGGCCATCAAAAAGCCCTGTCATGGAACAGAAGGGGAAAATTGTGTAAATGTTTCTGTCACAATTAAAACGAACAATTAAAACGATGTTTTGTACTGTACCAAATTTATCTTCCTCGAAGCGCTGACACAACACAGACTCACGGAAAATTCTGGAATCATGTACTGAGCCAGGCCATTTGGCATCCAAACTTGTAATCATGCATTCATGATCACAAGTCATCTGCAGATGAAATGTACAGTAAATCATTGTCCTTTCTGTTAAAGTTATTATTCATTTAAAAGGTTAATCTCAATGCAAATGAAAAATCATCTCATGTGTATAGTAGCCCTACCTGAACATTAAGGCTGTGAAAGGACTTTCTGTTCACATAATCAGCCTCATGTTCTCCTAGAGCTATGGAGATTGCAACATGTGTGCAGTCTATTGCTCCTATGACTCTAGGGAATCCTATCACAGGATTTAAAAATAAAAAGATTTAAAATCATTCTTAATATGTAGCTAATGTAGCCTATAATATATATAAGTGCTCTAAGTAAAATCTGCCTTTTGGAAAGAAAAAAAGAACCTGAATGTGAACGGTTAAATTGTTCATATGTCACCCTATCAATATATCTTACCGGCAATTTTATAAAAGCCCTCTTTTATGGACATGGTCGATAAATGTCCTGGGAACACAATGAAGCCTTTTTATGTACCCCTGCAGTGCAAGGACCACCTTGCGAATGGTTCGACAAACCATGTTTTTCCCAAGGTTCTCTGCATCACCGACCGCGTACAAGTATGTACCACTTGCAAAAAAACGCAACGCAATACATACCATTTGCGGTACAGAAAGGGCATGGCTTCGACGAGTCACATTTGTTATGTGCGGCTCAAGAAGTTCGCAAATATAACCGATTCCTTCTATGGAAAATCTGTACCTTTCATACAAGTACGTATCAGGAAAGTCAGGGGGATTTTGTCTGTCCCTAAAAACTCTTTCACTACGAAGTGCTCTTCTAACAATTTGCGCGGAGATGTCCACAGGATTTGGTAGAAAAGGTGAAGCCATTGCAAAAGACGCTGGGAATTAGTTACGTCATCTATATTAGTGGTGTCAACAATAATCGATTCAGCGATGCATCGCAATGCGGGGCATGCACGATTCAGCATCGATGCGGCAAAGTGCCATAATCGATTATGTCACCGTTTATTTTCTGGACTTGAGTTGGACAATAAAGTTGTGAAGTTTCAATTATTTCCAGGGTCATAACAACAACAATCAAGATGGCTGAGGCGGAGGGAGATGACCGCGATAGACGGGTATTAAAAACGCACCCAAAGATTGGAAAGCGGACATCTGGGCACATTTCGGATTCTGACGCCGGCTTCACACCGCACGCGGAGCGGTGGGTATGGAGAGCCGGAGCCCGCGCCCCCATTGTGGATTCACACTGGCAGCGTTTGTCTCGCGCGGATATTGCAAATGCAGACAAATATTGTACATTATGTCACATTTACGGTCTTCTCCTCCGAGCCCCGTCTGTCTCGTGCTTTGATTTATGATGGGCAGCATATGCTGCAAATGCGACCGTGTTCCCCTCTGTCCCAAACACATATGCATATAACTTGTTGTATATAAGTAGTTCACATGATAAATGTAAGTTAACATTAAAGTGAATATATGCTTCTAGTTTTAATAATTTAAACAGGCTTTTGAAGTTTGGGCAAAAACTTCTGGCAGTGTGTTTTTAAATTTTTTTAACAGCTCTGGATGTCATATGGTGATTGTGAAACACACGGGGCACTTCACTACATGATTTCATGGTGGAATTTGTTATTTTCCATGTTAATCTGGTCAGTTTTGATCAAGAACAATCCACTGTGGCTTTAAATCAGCGTGAGCAGCGCGGCAAAATAGACTCGGCGCCGAAACGATCGCGGCACTACTGCTGCTTCTCCTCCTACGATGCGCTGCCGCGCCGCCTCTGCGTGCGATGTGAATGCTCTAATCTGTTAACATGGGCGCCGAAAAAAATATGCGCTGCTTACGCCCTGCTAACGCGCCTGCCACGCTAAAATCAAGCACGAGAATTGACGAGTCCCTAGTGTCAACGTTACTGTGTGTGTTGCACTGAATATTTTTATTGCTGGGTGCCTGGGTGGTGGTTGTTGTTACAATAGTGTGACTGTAATTACGGATTAATATTTGCACAGGAGTTCATGAAGTGCCCTGTCTCAAAGCTTTTTACTGTACCATTCAATTTTATTTTATTTAATGACATTTATGTCAAAGATACAGGAGAGTGATAATACACACATAGCAGCCAATACAATCTGTTGTTCAATATCTGACTGCTTGTATTGCCTCATGACTGATTAAAAATTTGCCTTGTTGTGTGCAGTAGAATTTTGATGCATCGCAATGCATCGTAGAATCGAATTGAATCGAATCGTTACCTGGTGAATCGTAATCGAATCGAATTGTGAGGGCAGTGCCAATGCACACCCCTAATCTATATATATATATATTTTTTGGCTCACAGCTGTCAAACTTAAATCTCAGATCTCGAATCCAGAACATAACCTGCCCTGGAGCAGGTTAGCCGTGCAGTGTAAGATACCATGGCAACTAACACAGATTAAAGCCGAGCTACTTTCATAGTACCTAAAACCCAGGATTGGCACAAACTAAGCTTAAACATATCTGGCTAGCCAGCTAAACCGGCTTCATGGTATAGGCCCCTGAGCGAGTGTGTGTGTGTGTGTGTGTGTTCGTGTGTGTGATTGTTTCGGTGTTTGAGTGAGAACTGTTACTGAATGTCAAGTCAAAAGTTAAAGATCTGTGAGATCTGTGAGGAGATTGATTGGAATCCATCTCTGCTGCATATATTTTAATATTTACATTTATTTATATATTGATATGTATCTATGGCTGGCTGTACTTGCTAAAGTTAAAATATATAGATATTACTTTACTTTATACAGATATTTTACTTTATATGTCCCCGTAATAAGGAACAAACATATGAAATATATACATAAATGTGTATATATAAATTTTAATGAAGTTTGACACTGGAAACATTAAATATTACTGGAGATTTTTTTTTTTTTTTAAGTTGTATGATCATTGTCAGTTTCTAAAACTGTAACTATAATGATTTTCAGGGTTTACAAGGTTTCCATGGGTTTTAAAAAGTCTTAAAAGATCTTAATTTGACCCACAATTTAAAGCCTTAAAATGTCTTCCATTAGATCTGGAAGTTTTACATTCAATATCATGGCATTAAATTAGGACCCTATGATTTCTGTGATGGAGAAAACATGGAAAGAATTGCAGAATCCTTTCATAAAAATGTAATTTACTGTGTAATGCAGAACGACACAGAATTTGTCAAGATTTGGAAGAATGAACCAAAAAGTTAATTCTGTCATCATTTACTCGCCCTCATTTCATTTCAAACCAGTCAGACTTTCCTTCATCATATAAAGCCATCAAGTCTCTTTAGAAAATTTGTCATAAACCGCTCAATTTGTATGAAATATCTTAATTTGTGTTCTGAAGATGAATGAAAGTTTTAAATTATATTCAGGTTTCAAAGGGCCCTAAATGTAATTGCGTACACTGCAAAAAAAATAACGTTCTTCCTCAGGATTTTTGTTTTCCAGTACAAATATCTAAACATCCTTAAATCAAAATACATTTACTTGACATACCAAATGAAGAAATTAAGTCTTGTTTTCTGAGAAATTTAACAATGTTAAGGGAGTTTATGCTTAAAACAAGAACAAATATCGGTCACTGGGTAAGAAAATGACTTGCGTTTGAATTAAGTTTATTTTTACAAATCCATTGGCAGATATTTGTTCTGGTTTTATCATAAAATGATAAAAATCACTTTCACACGATTTCTTATCTCAAACTTTAAGCATTTTTTTGTTGGTAAAATTAATTAAAAAAGTTATGGAGATCTGTTGGAAAATTGTATTTTCAAACTTTGAAGTGTCACTAATACAACTCATACTGGGACATAGAGAACACATTGATGTGTTATGTTTCCTTCAGTTTATTATTTAATTGGACTTAAAAAAGGTCTTAATTTTAACTTCATAAAACCTTTAACCTTTATTTAATAACGGTATTGCAATTAATGTAGTTATTAGAAAGTCAAACTATAATTAGATTCATATGGACATATTATGGTGTTGTAGGATAGTTATTTATCTGAGTGTCATTAGTGTTTTGTATTATTGATGTTTTATCCATGTCATATTGTGATAAATATCAGTATCATCTTTCAGTAGAGCAGTTTAATAGTCTTTTGTCATATATCCTGACTGGAATAATGTGTTTGTAAGAGCAAACAGTCAGAATAAAGTGAGATGATCTGCTGATGATCCTGAATGTCTTGTTGAATGAGTGTTGATAGTCTGAGGCTCATCAATATTAACAGAGCTGCTGAAAAGACTCTTTATTTCATCTCAATAGTTCCTGTTTTCACATCATTTATTATGATGATGTCTTCACATCTCCTGTAAATTCACACTCAAAGCTCATTTCATTGCTGTCAAAAGACTGAGGGGATTTGATGGTCACTAAATGTACGTTTATTTGTCTTTTATGTCTTCAAAAGTTTTTCTTACAGTTTTTTTCTAATTTTCTAGATATCTGCCACTATTTTCATGAAGAAACAGAATAATGTTAGTATTATAAATAAGTGAATTAGCATCAGTTACTTTACAATAGACAGATTTAAATGTTTTAATTAGTATACGGGTCAAAGGCAAAAAGTGTTATGTAGCAAAATCTTTTCTGAAATATTTAGAGCCAGAATCATGTCATGACATATTCAAACACTGTATTTAAGGATCACAGTGCACCTCCAAAATACTATTAATAGTAATTTTTTAAATCTTTATACTTTGGGTCATTTACAGGTAGGACCCAAGGACCAGATATGATGAAGATATAGTCAAGTGAAGACAAATGTACAGAAGGAAATAGTGTGCAGTTTCATCAGCAGAAGTCAGCTTCAATACTCATGGAGTTTGTAGGGCGCTCTGTGTAACTGTTAATATTTTCTTGTTTCTTGGGCTTCACTTTCTAACTTTCCTTGTATAACACTGACTTTTCTGCCATGGTACGTGTGCACAATTAAACAAAACATTCAGTAGTCCTTGGACACATTCGCACACACCCAGACAACCCAGACAAAACATTAAGATACACATACACACATTTTGCGCACATACATGTTTCACTTACACCTTTATATATGACCTTTCTTCCTTAATAAATTTGAGAATGTTATAGTACTGCACTGTGTCTGTGGTTCCTTGAGCATTCTCCCAAGATATCTTGCGCTACAGCTGCTGCCACACATCACATGGATGGATATCGACTGATGATTGAGAATATTGATATATTGATAGTCTACCTAAAAGTTAAATTCTAACAGTAACTCAATACAGCAGTGATTCTACTCTAACAGAGTCCACTAACTGTGTCTTTGCTCAAGCTAAAAAGGATTCTGATTGGTTAAAGCATAGAAAAACATGTAAAATCTTCACAGGTGTACGTAAAGTTTAAAGCACGCAACGTGTCACTCCAAGGATGTGTATCTGTCACCGAAGTGCCAGTGTGTCTAGAGATGTTCATGTCCATGCAAAAACACATTCTAACACACACACACATATAGAGAGATTATGTAACTTCCTCGAGGTTGTAGTGGTTCAAACCCAAACTCTAATGGCACTTGCGTCCAGATAACACCTTAATAACCACTTGTATTTATATTATCACTTAAATATATATATATATACTTATAACAACTTTTATATATATATATATATATATATATATATATATATATATATATATATATATATATATATATATATATATATATATATATATATATAATTCCAGAATCCACCCATTCAAGGTTTCAGCAAGAAGTTTTTAATCATTCCAAACGTAATAAAAATTTATCCATATTTTGATTGTTGTGGGAAAATTTAAATCATGACCACGAGATTCAATTTTACAATAAATGTTCATTACAATGCATACATTCATACAGAAACAGTGTACCTGGGTGAAAGGTAACATTAACTAGGGGAAAGGTTACAGGCAACTTTTTGTATATGAACATTTATTGTATCCATGGCATGAACATGTGATTACGGGAGGAGTCGTAAATTGTTTGGGGAAACGTGGATATAAGCAGGACCGTGTTGTGTCTAATTCAGACACGCTCTGCTGACATTCTGTATGTCTGTTGACTGTGGCTCTTTCCTTGCAAGGGAATAAAATCTTTATAAAGGCAATTGGAGAAGTTTTGTCTCTTATTCAGAATTAATAGAGTGAATTTGAATTTTGCCGTCACAGTTGGTGTCAGAAGTGGGATTCCTTGGATGCGACTTCTGTGGCCCTGAGGACGGTTGGTGGCCTGATCAGCCTGACGCTTCACGCGCCAACCCTACCCCGCAAAAAAGTTCAGGGAGAGGGGCCGAACGCCGGGGCCCGGAAGGAGCACCACTGGAAATTGAAAGAAAAGAACTCACAACGGCAATAGCATTCTGGTAAGAGACAAATCAAATTTAAAATTCAGGGGATAATTTTATTGACAATTTGAATTTGTTTAGATTGAAAGTTGAATCTGTTTAGATATATTAAAGATTTAATCTGTTTAGATTAAAGATTTAATAAAAGGGGGGATAAACCATGGGTGGATGTCTGATTCTGTGGTAAATGCAACGTGACAAAAATTTAGAGAATTTTGAGATATCACGTGGGCGAGGAGACAGTGCTGTGAGCCGGTTTTGGGCTATAGGGAGCCAATAAGAGAGGACACTACTGGGAGTGTCCGCCCGTCTGGTCTTGGGTGAAGAGATCAGATCTGTACGGAGACATCCGACAGATTCATTAGCGTACGCTAGAGGGGAAAAACCACAGAAACAGACAGCCAATATGGGGAAGTCCCAGAGAAAATTGTATGGCCAGAAATGTATGCAAAATGTAGAGAAATTGTTCAAGTATCATGATTTTCCAAAAGAGGGCACACTGAGTGTTACCAAATTGAATGTGGTAAAAGAGTCGATTGAAGAGAAAACAGACCAAACAAGAGGTTGTTGTAGGAAGCATGTATGTGAGAAATGTGAGCAAACAGTGAGTTGTTGGGTGGACGAGGCAGATAGAAGAGAAAAAAGAATGATGAAAAAGGTGATGAAAAAAGCTGCATCTAGCGGGGTGGAGAAAAAGAATGAGACATTTGCATCTGCACCTAGGGATGATGAAACTAACATATCTCCTCTGTTTGTTCTTCCGCATAAACCCCCATGCTACACTTCTCTGAATGCCAAGTTGCAAGGCTTGAAGTGGGACCCCGATCTCGATTGCGGCCCGTTTCCACCAAACCAACCATTTCCAGCAATTCAACCAGCTCCAGCAAACAGACCAACACCAGCGCCGCAGCAAGCCGGCGAGGGAGCGCGCACCGAGGAATTCAAGGAAGAAGGAGAGCGCGCATCAGAGCTAGAGGTGCACAGAAAGACGCGCAGAGCTGAACGCTTCCGGGCCAACTCACCGACAGGCAGGAAGGGGAAAAGTTCGGTGATCTGGAAGAAGGGGTTCAAAGGAGAAGCCAAGCATCCGTATGAGCTGCGATCAACCACAGCACGCGCAAAGGCCAAAATGTTAAGTCTGGTCAGAGCGCTGGAACTGGAAGATGAACTGGACGAGGAACTGGAAGATGAGTATGAGAACTCTGAGAACTTTGATGAACTTGAAATGATTCCTGATACTTTCTCAGGCAGTGAGGAAGAGGAAGAGGAAGAGAAAGAAGCGCCACGCCAGCGAAAGAGAAAAGACCGTGAAAGAAAAGTGGACAGAGCACCGCGCCAGACCAAAGAGAAAGTCAAAGAAAAGATAGTCAAAGAAGAGGAGGTGAGTGTCTGCTGTCCTATGGTGGAAGCCGTCGGACAGACCGGTGTCACACTCGTATACCGCCCGTGGGGACTCAACGACATGAAAGAGGCGATGGCCCACCTGCCAGATCCGTGGGACGCGGGAGATCGCTTCGCTGACGAGCTGATGACATTCTGTCGTGAGTTCAGCCCAACCGTGAATGAACTGAAAAGACTGATGATGGCAAAGTTGGGCGGAATGAACTGGAACAAAGTAAGTGGAGATATATCATCAGTAGATCACAGACGAATGGATGTCGACTGGCTGCACGCTGCAAACGACGGATACAGAGCGGCGGTGACTGGGTTGACTGACGCTGTGAGGAGAGAATTCCCAGCACGCGTTGACATGTCCAGGGTGAGTCACTGCATTCAAGAGCCAGGTGAGAGTGTCCAAACATACTATGAACGATTGTATGCAGTGTTTAACAAGCACAGCGGGATGATCGAGCCGCGAGACCGCGGCCTGACACCTAGCACCTGGGAAAGCCATCTAGCGACCTGTCTGCTGACTGGACTGAAACCTGAGATCGCCCAAGCAGTGAGACACAGCTACGTGGAATGGACACAAGGACGCGTGAGTACCATTGTGAAACATGCTTTGCACGCAGAAGACGAGATGAGGCGGGGGAGAGGAAAACCGAAGCATAAAGAACTGCAGCTGGCGTCAGTGCAAAAACCACAGCACTCCGCGGGAGCGCGCGCGAAAGGTCGAGCAAAGTGGAGCAAAGAAGGACAGAACTCAGACAAGAAAGGCTGCTATCTGTGCGGAGCTGAAGATCACGTTGTTCGTGAGTGCAGCAAATGTCGAAAGTGCAAGCAAGATGGACATTGGAGTGCGGACTGTCTGATGCTTCGAAAGGCCGATTGAGATGGTGGGAACGGAGGGCGAGAGAGAGAGGGGGTCCAAGCCGAGCATGCATCAGAAAAGGGAAGTGAACATTTACTAATAACAAACTCACACACACATCCAAACACATACAAATACACTGATAATGCTCTTTGCAATGAAGAAAATGCTTGCACCTCTTTGTGTATGTCTGATACGGCCAAAGATGATTTTGAGAAATGTTTGATGATGTATGGCAGTAAACCTTTTTTAAAAATGCCAAGATATTCCATGTTAGTGGCGGGAGTTAGTGTTTCATTCTTAGTTGATTCAGGAGCAACAAGATCTGTTTTACGACCATGTGACTTGCCATGGCAACCGCAGTTAACAGATAAAAGATATGAGTCTTTTTCTGTGTCAGGGCATTTAATGTCAGAGCGGTTCACTGTGCCATTAGAGTGCGAGACGGAGGGGGGTCAAGTGCTGAGACATGCTTTCGTGATTTCAAAGACAAGTCCAGTGCCCCTCCTAGGCCGTGATTTAATGTGTAAACTAAATTTGGCATTGATTGGAGATCCCTCGGGCATTACCGTCCAAGAGAGGGAAGAAATGTTTTTGA
The DNA here is from genome assembly GCF_949357685.1 of Gobio gobio. Classification (NCBI taxonomy): domain Eukaryota; kingdom Metazoa; phylum Chordata; class Actinopteri; order Cypriniformes; family Gobionidae; genus Gobio; species Gobio gobio. The sequence goes on from NC_137097.1 coordinate 81,570,244, forward strand.
GTATTGAACCAAATTGGGCGTACAACTGGCACATAACCAACGAAAAATGGGCAAAAACAGTATGTGAATTGGGGAAAAAGCTAACACTGTCAAATGACACAGATGTCATGATGCCTGATGATTTGCATTGCACGTCACATGTCGTAGTTGAACGAGATCAGCAATATGAAGAGGGGTGGTTTAAAGAAGAAAAGGAGACTTTGAAATTTGATCTGATGTTTTGGACTGAGAGTGTGCGTGCTGTTTCAGTCTGCCTGTCAGAAAAGCAGCTCCCTTTCTATCTAATAGCGGGAGACTCTGTGCCACACATATCAGTTGTTAAAACAGCAGAAACAAACATGGGCAGAACTAGGAGTGTTTGTGAAAGAATGTGTTGAGACAGATGACTGGAAAAACATTGATGAGACTGTATCATACAGTGAAAAGTTGAGAGCGTATAAGTCTGTATGTGAGCATGTCATTACAGCAGAGAGAAAAATGACTCCCATTGACAAATGCATGGAGAAAAGCGAATGTGTGACAAATATGTGTGCTTTGAACATTCACCCAGCACTGGCAGATGTGCCTTGTGAATTATGGGCAAAGCACAAATATGATGTAGGACTGATAAAGGGGTGTGAACCGGTGGTGATAACTCCAAAATCTGATTTTAGACCTTGCCAACCACAATATCCTCTAAAGGAAGAGGCAATTCTTGGCATTGAGCCAGTGTTTGAATCACTGCTGAGAGAAGGCATAATAGTGCCATGTGATAATTCACCGGTGCGCACTCCAATCTTTCCTGTAAAAAAGATCAGAGACAAAGGTCAGCCTACGGAATGGCATTTTGTGCAAGACTTGCAGGCCGTAAACTCAGCTGTTAGAGCGAGAGCAGCTACAGTTCCAAACCCTTATACAATTCTGTCACAAATTCCACAAAATGCCACATACTTTTCTGTGGTGGATTTGGCTAATGCATTTTTCAGTGTACCAGTGGACAAAGACAGTGCATTTTGGTTTGCATTTAATTTTAAGGGGAAAGGGTACACATTTACGAGGTTGTGTCAGGGCTATTGTGAGTCACCAACGATTTACAATGAGGCCCTCAGACGGAGTTTGGAAACTTTAGCACTAACAGCAGGGTCGGCTTTGCTTCAATATGTTGACGATATTTTGATTTGTGCGAAAGACGAAACAACATGTGTGAAAGACACTGTGACCCTCTTGCAGCATTTGGCGAGAGAGGGCCACAAAGCAAGTCAAAACAAATTGCAGTTTGCAAAACAGAAGGTTACGTTTTTGGGTCATGTGATATCCGCGAACTCTAAATCACTGTCTGACAAACGTGTACAAGCAATTGTAGACGTACCAAAACCGATCACGAAAAAACAAATGATGTCGTTTTTGGGAATGTGTTCCTATTGCAGAACTTTCATTCCCAACTATGCGCTTTTTGAACAGCCTCTTAGAGCACTGACAACAGGAAGGGAGTTGAAGTCCTGTGATAAGATTGATTGGACAGAGGAGGCGAAAGAGGCCTTTGAAAAGATCAAAAAGCAACTAGCTATGGCCCCCACTTTGGGATTGCCAACGACAGATAAACCATTTTTGCAAATGGTGGATGAAAAGAAGGGATTTATGACTTCTGTTCTCTTGCAGTCACATGGCGACAAGCTGAGACCGGTGGGCTACTTTTCCAGCAAATTGGATCCAGTGGCAGCAGGACTGCCTCTTTGTCTAAGAGCAGTGGCAGCAGCAGAACAGGCTGTGATGGCCTCTAGAGAATTTGTGGGGTATTCTGATTTGACATTAATGGTTCCTCACGCTGTGTCCATGATACTGCAAGAACAGAAGACATCACATTTATCGACAGCTCGATGGTTGAGATATCACACAATTTTGTTAGATATGCCAAATATCACTGTCAAGCGCTGTACAGTGTTAAACCCTGCCACTCTTCTTCCAACAGAAGAAGATGGGGAGGAACATCATTGTTGTTTGACAACGCTTGAACAGGTGTGCACACCACGACGTGACCTTTTGGACACACCGCTCGAGAACTGTGAGAACATCCTCTTTGTGGATGGCTCAGCCTTTAAAGATCCACAAACAGGCCAGAACCGAGTAGGGTATGCGGTCACAAACGAATTCGACGTTTTGAAGTCTGGCACATTGCCATCACATTATTCTGCTCAAGCAGCAGAACTCGTGGCCCTTACAGAAGCATGCAAGCTGATGAAGGGTGAAAGTGTAATGATTTACACAGATTCGCGTTATGCATTTGGGGAGGCGCATGATTTTGGGGCTCTGTGGAAACACAGGGAATTTTTGAAGTCAGATGGGAAGCCAATTTTGAATGCTTCTCTAGTGGCTTCTTTACTAGACGCAATTATATTGCCCAGACAGATCGCAATCTGCAAATGCGCAGCGCATACTAACAACAAAGATTCTATTTCAACAGGAAACGCGAGAGCAGACGCGGCTGCGAAGGTCGCGGCAGGCCAGCAGACAAAAGAACCGGAATGTCTTTTGTTATCTGAAATAAACACAAATGCTTTGTCCTCCATAGGTAGTATGCAGACGTTCGCCACAACAGCGGAAAAACAGCTGTGGAAACGATGTGGATGCAAAGTGGAGAATGAAGTGTGGATGAGTGAGGATGGCAGACCTTGTTTACCCCGTCATTTTTTTGGGCATTTCGCTAAGTGTTTCCATGGAATGGATCACGTAGCGAAAGGGGGGATGACTACTCAAATGAATGATTCATGGTTTACAAAGGGGTTCACAGTATTTGCTGAAATTTTTTGTAAAAGATGCGTGATTTGCAGTACACACAATGTGGCAAGGGAAGTGAAAATGCCTCAAGCATCACATCCACCGCCTGCGGGTCCATATTGTAAGAATAATGATGAAATTGATTCTTTTATTCCCAATATATATCCAGGGATAAGGCCTAATATAAAGAGGTCTTACTCCCAACATGTAACCAAGAATAATGCCAAATGTAGAGAGGCCTATGTTAACCACACAAGTATGTTATGCATGGTTTTATGATGTTGAAAATATATAGAAAATATAGTGGAGGTTTTATAGAGAACCTTTATCGTGGACTTTATAAGAGCCACAAGTAGAATAGAAATAGCAAAGTGAAGTAAAGAGTTGTTTATGTGGCCGAGAAACTTTTATAAGAAGTTTTTATTTTTCACAACTTTTATGTATAAACTGTTTATAAGGCCGAAAAGCCTAAAGAAGGTTTTTCTTATACAACTTTCATAAATGACTTTGTAAGCATGGGAAAACACAGAAACATAATGTTGTACAAATGTTTAGCTTTGGTTCAAGTGAATACATGACACAAGACTTTCTGTAAAAATGTTTTATTTGGTTTTATAGTAAAGACACGGAAGCAAAGACTTTTTGTAAAAATGCTTTATTTGGTTTTATAGTAAAAGCTCAAGAGACATTGTTTGGTAAAAAGTATTTTATTAGAGTTGTTGTAAAAACCACACTAAGACATGTTTTGTAAAATATGTTTTATTGAAGAGATAAAGAAAGACAGTGAGCCATATGTATGAAGGTCATTTATTCATGTAAAAAGAACAAGCAAATGAAATGTAACCTGTATAAGCATGCAAGCATGTAACAAAGTATTAAACGAAGAAATAGGTTTTACCCAGGATGATATCTTGCAGACAAGACGAAGGAGGAGATTAAGGATCCAAGCCAGAAGAAGAAGAATGAAAGAGTACAGAGCATTATATACTAAAATGTTGAAGGAATTGAGGGAGTTGACAATGGTTCAAAATCTGGGATTGGATGAACTGTACCTATGTGATTGAATATGTAATGAAGAGGTGTGATGATTAAAAGGTATATAAGGTCTTGATCTCTGTATGACCATCAGAAGCTGAGAGCGACAGCTGCTTCTCCATTGCTTGATGATGCGAGCCTAACATCTGCTGGTGACTTTTGTGTACTGACGTTTTGAAACTTAAAACTTTTCTTTTTGTAACCTTTATTGATTGTATGTAAAACTTTTGTTAATGGAAAAATAAATCTACTTATAATTGATTTATAAAAGAAAACGTTTGCCACGTCTCTGCTTTCTAAATGAGTTGATCTGAACCAGACACGGAGGGGGTCTGTTCTTCTAGAGAGTAAGTATAAATTTATATTTATGATCTAGTTAAGGATTTGACCTGCTTTACCTAGCCTGAGAATATAAACTAAAACTAGGTAGAAGGTGTGTGGGATCTAGATAGATTGTACACCGAATAACAATTTCAATATCTTATGATGGACTACATTGAGTTGAGTCCAAGTGAGGGAAAGAAGTATTGCTTGGTCATGGTGGACATGTGGTCCAAATGGACCGAAGCTTTCCCGACCGCAAAATCTGACGCAGCAACAGTGGCAAAAGCCCTGTTGACTGAAATTATTCCCAGGTGGGGAATCCCAAGAAAGATCAGTTCAGATAATGGAACACATTTTGTGAATGAGGCAATAAAACAAGTGGGCCAGTTTTTGGGAATTGACATGAGAACACACTGTAGCTATCACGCAGCATCAGGGGGCGCTGTCGAACATGAGAATGCTACGATCAAAAACAAACTGGCAAAATGTTGTGAGGACACTGGACTCACATGGGTAAAAGCCCTGCCAATCGTGTTAATGTACATGAGAATGAGAAAAAGGGACAGAACGAATCTGAGCCCATTTGAAATTGTTTTCGGACGACCACCGTTCATGGGAATGGAGGGGGGTAATCAACGGCTGCCATCCACTGAGTTGTGTGAACACAGTATGCTAAATTACTGCAAAGAAATGTCTTCTCTGTTGTCTAATATTTGTGTGCAGGTCAAAGCAGCGCAAGGGAAGCCAGCCGAGTTTCCTCTGCACAACCTGAAACCAGGTGACTTCGTGGTGATACGAGATCTGAGAAGGAAGAGCTGGAAGGCGAAACGGTGGTTGGGCCCTTACCAGGTTCTCCTGACAACGCACACTGCCGTGAAGGTGGCGGAGAGGGCCACGTGGGTACACGCAACTCACTGCAGGAAGGTCCCAGCAGCGATCGAGGAGGAGGGACAGAGAGGAGAGCAGGAGCAGCAGAAAGCACATGTCAGATATAAACGCCAGCTGCCGTTATCAGCACAAGAGCAAGGACATTCAACAGAGATAGTGCTGAAGCAGCCAATCTTCAAGTTAGAGCCCATTGTAAGATCTCAAGCAGCAGTGTATGTGAAAAGACGAGAATTGAGACAATTCCAACGAAACATCCAACATCCGACTGCAAAAGAACCCAAAGGTACAACCACACAGAAATGTTAATACCCCCACTCAGAGTGATACACATACGAGGAGACGTGTGTGTGTGTTCGAAAAGATCGAAACCAACTACGAGGGCAGGATGGTCTGACTGCAGGGTCAGAATCGACATGAACAATGAAACAACCGAGAACTGTTCAGCGGTAATAGAAGGGGTTGAAACACGTTTCACTTGCCCGTTTGATAAACCGAATGACACTTCACCTGCGGCAGTTTGGGTTTGTGGAGAAAGAGCTTACCATTTCATGCCAAAGGGAAGGTGGGTGGGGTGCTGTTACCCAGCTGTGATAAATGTGGGGACATCTGTGTATTTACCGGGTAATGAAAACGAGGGAAGAAGACAGAAAAGAGATGTTATGTCTGTACTGGAAACTTTACCAAACAATTATAATGGTTATGTTTTGTCAGATCCGTGGACAACACCAGGAACAAATGTGGGTTGGTCTATTGTTCCAGGGATAGGAAATGCAGTAACAATGAATAAAGTGAATGGGTTAGCATGGTCTGTACTAGCTATAGCTAATAACACTGAGCACGCATTGGCGAGGGTAAATGTAGAAATGAAGCAAATTAGAGATGCAGTAATCCAAAACAGACTGGTATTAGATATGCTAACGGCGGAGAAAGGAGGAGTTTGCAAAATGCTAGGGGTATCATGCTGCTTTCATATTCCAGACTATAGCGACAACCTAACAAATATAATTGAGCATATGAAACAGGCCGTAAGAGAACCTGAACGAGTTGATAGCTCATGGTTTGAGTGGTTAATAGACTTTAAAGGATGGGGATCTTGGATAGGATTTACTGTGTTACCCATTCTTGCAATTGTGGTTCTGATATTGATGTGTTTGCCATGTATTTTTCAATGCATTAGCAGTATGGTTCAACGAGTGGTGAAATCAAGTGTATCATATCAGATGGCCAAAATAGACATCTGTGACGAATATGACGAGTGGATGAGTGAATTCAGTGAAGCAACTGATGGGAAGTAAGAATGAAACAAGTTAGGAAGGTTATGTTTCTTTATTTTTCAATCTGGAGAGCCTCTAAAGGCCTCAGATATCTAAATATTATAACCACATTTTATGTTTGCAGCAAAAGAGGGACTTTACCCAAGAAAAAAAAGCCTACGCATATTTTCTTCTTCCTTCACAAATTCAAGAGAGTGATCATTTATATGAAAGTCAGAAATGAAAAGTATAAGTGTGATGAAATGGCTTGAATTTGCTTATTTTTATTATTGATATTATTACTATCAACATATTCACCTATTTTTTTAAGGGTTCATTATTATATTCATGTAGTTTTAGAGTTACAATCATATATATACAAAAACACTGATTATAATTTTTGTCTTTGATTTATCAATGATGTGATAAAAAGAGGGGATAGTTGTGGGAAAATTTAAATCATGACCACGAGATTCAATTTTACAATAAATGTTCATTACAATGCATACATTCATACAGAAACAGTGTATCTGGGTGAAAGGTAACATTAACTAGGGGAAAGGTTACAGGCAACTTTTTGTATATCAACATTTATTGTATCCATGGCATGAACATGTGATTACGGGAGGAGTCGTAAATTGTTTGGGGAAACGTGGATATAAGCAGGACCGTGTTGTGTCTAATTCAGACACGCTCTGCTGACATTCTGTATGTCTGTTGACTGTGGCTCTTTCCTTGCAAGGGAATAAAATCTTTATAAAGGCAATTGGAGAAATTTTGTCTCTTATTCAGAATTAATAGATTGAATTTGACAAACAAGTTTTATTTATTTAAAAGTTTTATGTAAAAAGTCTCAATGGGGCCTTTGGGTCCACCCACCGATGCGGGGGCCGAACCACTGACCAGAGGAGGGGAGGGGAAGTCGGTCACCTATCCGACACGCAGGTGAGTGTCCTGGTAAGTAGAACGGTGTAGGACAATTGAGCAAAACAGAGTCTTTAGTCGAAGGGGGCCTTCCTTGGGACGGACAGGTGAGTCTCCGGGTAAGTAGAACTTGTTAGAACATTTGGACCGAACAGAGACTTTAGAAGAAGGGGGGCCTTCCTTTGGATAGACAGGTGAGTCTCCTGGTAAGTAGAATTTGTTAGAACATCAACAGAGCAGAGTCACTTTATCCATGCATGCACGTGTTTCTTCAGTACAAGCCAAAGGCTTACCACTAGGGTATACTTCTGCAGGGCAGGCAGGGGTAGGCTCACTAAGTGTCTCCCTTTCAGGCGGAAGAATGTTGGCTGACGCGTGTTCTGGTCAGCAGATGAGGAAAGTTCAATGAGTGTCTCACTCTATACGGACATCACATGGGTGGCCGTTGGCGGAGGGATGCTCTGTTAACAACAGGATAGGTTATTCAACTGCACATATATTTTCCCCGGAGACAAGAGAACAGGCTTACGGCTGGGTGTGCTTCTATCAAGCCGGCAGAGGTAGGTTCACTGGGTGGCTCACTTTAGGCGGACATCACATGGAAGGCCATTGGCGGAGGAATGCTCTATTAACAACAGGATAGGTTATTCAGCTGCACACATATTTTCCCCGGAGACAAGAGAACAGGCTTACGGCTGGGTGTGCTTCTATCAAGCCGGCAGAGGTAGGTTCACTGGGTGGCTCACCTTCTTTCATCTTGGACAGTCATCACATAGATGAGCACTGATCGAGGGGTTTCTCTACTGACAGACAGAGTACGTTATACAATGCATATCTTCTTTCCACATTTGCATAAAGGGGGTATTCACATTCAACACCTGAGATCCTTCTTCAGTGACAACGGATAAGGATAGGAAAAATAGGGAGTGCAACGGCAGTCAATTTAATCCCCACACACTGCAACCTCACTTCAACGCAATACTGTGCAACACATCAATTCAGGCACTGCATATCCACTCTCACTCAGTGCAATAAGGCCAGCACTCACCCGTTGGTCAACCTCTCCACTGTCGTACTGAATCCGTTATCTTCAGATGTCGGGTGGGTTAAGATGCCTTTTTACTGAAGCGTGGAGGACACTTCCTTAACACTCGATCACACTCATAAGAAGAGGCAATAGTTCAATGATGACTTGGTTAAAACGCTCTCTCAGGTGACAATGACACTCGTGATCAGTACACTTCACAACTTCATATTCAGTTCAGTGCAGGTGCATACATTCAATGAAATCCGATACTCATACTACTTATCTCCGTTCTGACGTTAATGGCGTTTCTCCAGTCTGTACTCAACTCTGTAACTCCTTGCAAACGTATCCATACAATGCCACTTCACCCTTTTGTACTCTACTTCCTTTAAAATATCTTCATTTGTGTCTGAAGATGAACAGAGGTCTTACGGGTGTCGAACGACATGAGGGTAAGTAATTAATGACAGAATTTTCATTTTTGGGTGAACTAACCCTTTAATATTATATAGATCCCTGTTATTGCAGGGACTTTACATTTGTTCCACATGACGTGGAACAAAGCAAATTGTGATTGGTTGTGTTACATGTCAGTCAAACGTTCTCTTAATTCTGCTTCACACGCTGTGACATTTGGGTTTGATATTGACGAAAAATGATATCTATATTTTTGGAAACTTTTACTTGATATTTTGCTGATAGTGTTTTTGTGTTGGTCTTGGCTGGTTTAGGCCTGTCATGGATAAATAAATATGACACTAAAACCACCAGCGGCTAGTCCCTGTCTTAATGAGTGAAGGCTCAAATCATTCATTCAACTGATTTGTTAAAAATGGCTGATTCATTGTGATTGACTGTCTTTATGAGTTCATGAATGGATGGATCATTGAATCATTGAAACAATTCATTCAAAACTGCATGAACAAAAGAAGTCATTTAGAAACTGAGCAAGTGCCAGAAAATATTGTGTCTAAAATGTAACTCACTCAATAAAAAACTTGTTTAATGAACTGCAGGGATGTTTTTAGCTTTCATAACTTGAATTATAGGGTAATTCTGACTGAACTCTATAGACTTCATCATACAGTAAATGTGTTTGAGCTCTCAAGATGTGTTTTTGCAAAGTGAGTGATATCCTCGATAATGTCAGCTCACACATGGTTAAAACAACAGTTACGATATTATGGTATGACAAATATTGCACACCCTATAGGCCTATGTGAAGTGACCTCTATTGGTCACACGTCTGAACTTGATTAGAATGTGCAGGTCAAACCTTCCGGTGCCTGCATTCATATGAGTTTGAATGGAAAGCAATTAAATGAAACGTAGTGTGACCGGCCCTTAGTAATGACAGTTTTTAGTCAAATGAATTAAATATCAATCTAAAATTTGGTGTCAAAATCATGGCAATGCTGCAAGCGCAATGTTAAATATTACATTAGATAATTGTGTCATTGATCAAATATTGATAAAATATATTTTTTTTTTCTTTGATTTCAGACGTGATGGAAGAGAACGAGGAGAGTGAAGAACTGAGTGAAGTGGAGGAGGAACATGTCAAACTTGGAGAAAAACCTTTGAGTCGCTCAAAGACTAAAAATACATTTAAAAAGAAAACAAGAGCCAAGAAATCTACAACCTGCACTCGGTGTGGGAAGAGTTTCACATACAAACAAAATCTTGAGCGTCACATGAGAGATCATACAGGAGAGAAGCCGTTCTCATGTGATCAGTGTGGGAAGAGATTCTCAAGGAAAGATAATCTTGAGCTTCACGTGAGAGTTCACACTAGAGAAAATCTGTTCACATGTGATCAGTGTGGGAAGAGATTCTCAAGGAAAGATAATCTAGAGCTTCACTTGAGAGTTCACACTGGAGAGAAGCCGTTCACATGTGATCAGTGTGGGAAGAGTTTCCCACAAAAAGCAAATCTTGATGTTCACATGAGGATCCACACTGGAGAGAGGCCGTTCTTATGTGTTCAATGTGGAAAAAGTTTCAATCAACCAGCACACCTTAAAAGTCACATGAAGATCCACACTGGAGAGAAGACGTATGCATGTGATCAGTGCAGCAAAACCTTTTTTGATTCATCAGTCCTGAAGAGACACCTGAGAGTTCACATGAAGGAGAAGCCACATTCATGTTCTGTGTGTGGAAAGAGTTTTTCACTGCTGCAACATTTACATAGACATGAGAAAATACACACTGGTGTGAGAGAGTACATGTGCTTTGAGTGTGAGAAGACTTTTATTTCAGGGAATGAGTTAAAATTGCACCAGAGAATTCACACTGGAGAAAAACCTTACAAGTGTTCACACTGTGACAAGAGATTCAGTCGGTTAGGAAATCTGAAAACACATGAGAGGATTCACACTGGAGAAAAACCTTACAAGTGTTCACACCAGGGCCGGCCCGTGGCATAGGCGGAATAGGCAAATGCTAGGGGCGCCACTCATCCATAGGGGCGCCAAAATGTTTTACTGATACTATTTTATTAATATTAATTTGAAATATAATATTACCAAATAAAGCGCAAAAAAACGTAACTAAGTCCCCGCATCTTTCCGGTCCGCCTCATCAATCTCCCCCCGCCGATCTACTTGAAGTGCGTCAGAAATACAACGCGCGATCAGTTTATCGTTAGGGGAATTTGTTGTGTCGCGTCGCGTCTCGCCGCATCCAACGCAGACAAGGTTGCTTTCATTTTTTAGGGTGCTTGGCCGTTCGCGCCAGGTGTTGACACGGTGTAAGTTGCCTGATTATTTATGACGGATGGCCGAATTATAGTGTCAAAAAAGACAGAAGCCCTCTGAAGCATTGAAGATAAGGGATACACTGCTCTTCTTACATAGTATTTGTGTCTTGTTTCTAGTCTAAATATCTAAAATTCCGAAATCAAGGTTGAAGGTGCATTTACTAGATAAGTTAAATGACAGAAGATAGTTTTCTTGTTTTCTTGAAAATAAAATCAAAATGAAGTGAGTTTTTGCTTAAAACAAGCGAAATTATCTGCCAATGGAGTGGAAAAATAATCTTGTTTCTGATTGAAATCTTGTTTCTGTCCCAAACAGAAATGAGATTATTTTTCTCACCCCATTGGCAGATAATTTTGCTTGTTTTAAGCAAAAACTCAAGACATTTTTCTTGTTTACTTGAAAATAAAATCAAAATGAAGTATGTCATTTTACTCATCTAGTAAATGCACCTTGATTTAAGAATTTTTAGATATTTGGACTGGAAACAAGAAAAAGATTCTAAATAAGAAGAGCATTTTTTGCTGTGTAAAGACAGAAGTAAAGGGATGTAGGCAAATTAGTTGAACAGTTAATAAACAGTTTATTTAATTGCATAGTAGTAAAATACTAATGTTTGCTAATTAATTCCAGTTATTTTTACCTTAAACTTTATGCAAGCAGCTGTTCTGGGTTCTCCAGAGGTCACAGCCAGTGTGATTTTGTAAAAAATAAATAATATAAAAATATTAAACGCATGTAATATCACTTTTTTAATAGCCTAATGTTTTTACTCTGCAGTTGTGCAGTTTTAAGGGGGTGTATAGCAATTTTAAAATGTATTTGCCGAAATTAGTAATGATATTTATATACAGGTTTATTTAAAATGGCAACATTTTATGTAAAATTCACATTAAATATCAAAATTTCTCAGTTGAATTCCTGGTGAAAGCATGAATGCTCATAGTTGGTGGAAGATTGCTGCCATCTACTGGAAAACAAACACTTTTGCTAGTTCTCAATGAATAGTTTGTGCATGAATGTTAGATGCAATTACTCTTGCTATTTGTGTTTAGGCTGTAATGTGGCATAGGTGTAATATTTGTACAGTTTTACTATCATCAGCCTTTAACAAATAAAAAAATATCATGAACATAATGATGGGGTAGAATGGACTGGACATCATATAAAACAACAACAACAATAAAAATAAAACATCAATGCATTACAAAAATAAAACAGTACGAGTGTTTCCACAACTTAGAATGATAATGTGTAGTGCTTAACCTTGATACAAGGGGCACCAAGTAAAATCTTGCCTAGGGCAGCAAATTGGTCAGGGCCGGCCCTGGTTCACACTGTGACAAGAGATTCAGTGTGTCATCATATCTGAAAACACATGAGAGGATTCACACTGGAGAAAAACCTTACAAGTGTTCACACTATGACAAGAGATTCAGTCGGTCATCAGAGCTGAAATCACATGAGAGGATCCACAGCAGAGAGAAGCCGCACACGTGTGATCAGTGTGGGAAGAGTTTCTCTTTTAAAAGTCACCTGAAGAAACACATGAAGATCCATGCAGTGGATAAACCACCCCAGACAGCATGGTGACATTGTTACAATTTTGAGTTTTGATCAAAACCATCATTTTAGTTGAGATTGACATTTCAATGTTTAAAGTGTGTTGTGTCAGCATTGAAATTGTGATTAAAGTTGACAGCACACAGGGGTGGAGACCGTGACATTGAACTCACAGTGATTTGTAGTTGATGAGCATAATCATGCAGGTGTGTATCTCTGCAGAACACTAGTGGGTAGGGATGTCACAAATACCGGTACTTCGGTACCAAGTCGGTACTGAAATTATAAAAATGTGACGATACCAGCATTTCTGTAGTACCGACTCCAGAGTATATTCGGTACCCGCAGCTGCGTTCAGTCGCTTCTGTGTTTATCCATTCAGGGCTCCAGACTGTAGCTGAATATATACTAGTGTCTGTGAATATTAAACTGCAAAATACTATTCAAATATTACTCCTGCATGATGTAACAAGTACATCAGGTGTTATGGGAAGTATTCCTGGTTCTGGCTGACCTAGTTAAGGCAGCCTAACAATCATTTCACTGATTTGAATTATGTAAACTGATAATGTTCTATGTGTATGCCATAGTAAAGAGATGTGTTTTTAGTCTAGATTTAAACTGACAGAGTGTGTTCCTGAACAATGCTAGGAAGACTGTTCCAGAGTTTAGGTGCTAAATAGGAAAAGGATCGACCGCCTGCAGTTGATTTTGATAGTTTTGGTTTTATCAACTGACCAGAAAATTTGAGACCGCAGTAGACGTGATGGAGTATAATATGTTAAGAGCTCGTTCATGTACTGGGGAGCTAAACCATTTATTGCTTTGTAAGTAATAAGCAAGATTTTTAAATGTATGCAATGTTTAATAGGGAGCCAGTGCAGTGTTGCCAGAACCGGCTAATATGGTCACACTTCCTGGTTCTAGTAAGAACTCGAGCTGCTGCGGTTTGGACCAGCTGGAGTTTGTTTATTAAGCGAGCAGTGCAACCACCCAGTAGAGCATTACAATAATCTATCCTTGAGGTCATGAACGCATGAACTAACTGTTCAGCATTTTGCATTGAAAGCATATGCGGTAATTTAGATATATTTTTAAGATGGTAGAACGTAGTTTTACAGATGCTTGAAACGTGTCTTTCAGATGAAAAATTGGTATCAAAGAGCGTACCCAGGTTCCTCACTGACGACGAGGACTTGACAGAGCAGCCATCAAGTGTTAGACAGTATTCTAGGTTACCAGAGCTGGACAGTAACGAAGTACATTTACTTGAGTACTGTACTTAAGTACACTTTTTGAGTATCTGTACTTTACTGAAGTATAATTTTTTTAGGGAAACTTTTACTTTAACTTCACTACATTTGAAAGACAAATATCGTACTTTTTACTCCACTACATTTCTATCAAGGTCCTCGAAGTCGAAAGTCTTTCTGTAGCAGCTTTGCAAGTCAGTGGATGATTTTTTTTTTTTTTTCTTTAAAAGTTTTTTTTTTTTTTTTTGCAAAATGTAAATGTCTGGGAGAAAGAGAAGCATAGACATATGGGTGAATCTGAAAAAGCATGATGAAAGAGCTCAGTTCAGTCTGTTTTTTTGTGCCTCTGAGATGCCAGAGCATGAGTACTGAATAGAGCTTTCTTTTGAGTTTTTTTTCGCACTTAAACAGACCAATACACACAAAATGTCCAAATTTTCATTTTGGAAAGTATTCACGTAAACAAAGTTGATTATGTCTTAAGTGAACGTAAACAGTTGGGGGAATATCGGATGTGTATCAGTGTGTAGGATTTGTGCATTCTGCCTTAAAGTGACAGCAGCTTTGTAAAAAGCTTTGTAACTTTTAAGTATTTAAATTAGTTCAAGGTGGTCGGATGGAGCATCAATGACTGGCTTAAACCACCATGGCATAGCGTGAATTTATACAACAATGCAACAATAATAAAATAATGCATCGACATAAAAAAGGAAATTTACTTTTGATACTTAAGTACTTTTAAAAGCAAGTACTTCTGTACTTTTACTTAAGTAAAAATTGTTTTTAACAACTTTCACTTGTAACAGAGTAATATTTGACCAGTAGTATTTTTACTTTCACTCAAGTAATGGCGTTGTGTACTTTGTCCACCTCTGTAGGTTACTACTTGTGGAGTTTTTTTTGTCCAATAATTAAATATTCCGTTTTTTTCTGAATTAAGTTGCAGGAAATGACCAGTCATGCAATTTTTTATATCAGCTATGCATTCCGTTAATCTTGTGAACTGGTAAGTTTCGTCAGGGCGTGAAGAAATATAGAGCTGAGTACCGTCAGCATAACAATGAAAACTAACGCCATGCTTCCTAATGATACCTCCCAGTGGTAGCATGTACAGGGTGAAGAGCAACGGTCCTAGCACTGAGCCCTGCGGTACTCCATACTGAACTTGTGATCAGTGTGACATCTCTTAATTTACTAATACAAACTGATAACGGTCAGATAAGTATGATTTAAACCATGCCAATGCAATTCCACTAATGCCAACATAATTTTTGAGTCTATTCAGAAGAATGTTGTGGTCGATAGTATCAAATGCAGTGCTAAGATCGAGTAACACTGTTAGAGAGATACAACCACGATCAGATGATAAGAGCAAATAATTTGTAACTCTGATGAGAGCAGTCTCAGTACTATGATATGGTCTAAATCCTGACTGGAAATCCTCACAGATACCATTTCTTTCTAAAAAAAAATAGCATAGTTGTGAGGACACTGCCTTTTCTAGTATTTTTGACAGAAAGGGTTGATTTGAGATTGGCCTGCATTCTTTAGGATCAAGTTGTTTTTTTTAATAAGTGGTTTATTAATAGCAAACTTAAAGGTTTTTGGTAAATATCCTAATGACAAGGATGAATTAATGATATTAAGAAGAGCACTGTCTCATGCGATACTGTAGTGGGCGGTTGCATAGGTATACATAGTTTTCCCCCTAATATTATAAATCTTGCATGTAAATACGTTCATAAAGTCCTTACTGCTGTGCTGTTTACTAACGTCAGAAGTTGAAGCTTTGTTTCTTGTTAATTTAGCCACTGTATCAGGTTTCCAGTGCCAGAGGATGCAAAGCAGCCCATACTTAACTGTAGGCAGAACAGAATCACAGCTTCTGTGGCTAGTTTATATGACTGAGCAAATTGCAGCTGACTTTTCCTGTGCTTTTGGGTCAGTACCACATGCGTCTAGTATGTGCCTTACTGTGCAAGCTGAATCCTCAGTGCCTGTTGCTAGCAAGTCTTTTGCAGTCACTGAAGGGTTTTTTCTTCTGAAGCGAATCTATGCGTTTGTGTAAGAAAATATCCATGTTAGAATTCACACTGGAGAAAAACCTTATAAGTGTTCACACTGTGACAAGAGATTCAATCAGTCTTCAGATCTGAAAACCTGAAGATTCACCTGAAGTTACATATGAAGACCCATGCAGTGGAGAAACCACATCAACTCAGTCTGAAATCACAGTAGGTAATTATCTTTATGTATTGAGCAACAAAGTCATGATGATATTTTGTTGGTTGATTGGTATCTGTTAAGTCATATTCACACCAACACCAAAGTGTTCAAGTATCTGTTCAGACCAAGGGCCTTGAAGGGCACTTCGGGAAAGGGACACAATTTGTAGGGGTGTTCCAATCCCTTCACAAATGGCTTTTCCACATATTGCTAAATCTACCTGATTTTTTTCACATCAACAGAAAATATACCAGGATAAACTGGCTTCTAGTGGGGGTTTCTAAAGGAAGTTTTTTTAAGAGACAAGAGTGTTTAGGAGCGGTACTGGCATGGAAAATCCATTAATCCTGAGCCAATAGTAATAATGTAGTATGCTGTAGTATAGTAGCATGATGTAATAATATATAGCCCTAACACATGAATAAAAGGTGTCATAAAAGCTTTTCTTTGTAAGTTTTCAGCTCTGAAATGTACAGGATATTCTTATATAGCCATGACCTTTTATATGTCAAGGGAAAGTTGATTTCTTAATTCCTTAAGTTTCACTACAGGGGGACTTTAAGATGTGTCAGTTAGTATAAAAACAAAGCAACTGATATTTTTATACTTTATTTTGTCAGATCAACTCCTTCCATGCTGCAATTCAAAATTAGCAATACATCATCCGTTAAGCTCCTCCCACTGCAGTCACATCATCAGTGAAGCTCCTCCCACATCAGTTAATCAATAAATGCTGGAACATTCCCATCAGACTACAAGTGAAGACTAGCATCAAAGCATCAGGAAGAGCTGAAATCTGCAAAGAGTTTATTAAAGAGGACAGTGAGAACATGAGTGATCCAGAACCTGCAGAATGAAACACACTGAAGATCCTGAAGAACAAAGAGGTTGGTGTTTATTCTTCATTCATTCATGATGCTGGAGAACATTCATGTTAGAAAGATTCAACACTTCAGCACATTTAGAGAAATATAAATGGGATTTTTGTTGTTTTTAACTATAAACCGTAACCACCAAACTGTATCAAGTAAATTAAGTTTCCAAAATGGTGGACAGGAATGTAAGCATAACTCAAGCAAAATCTTATTTATAGCTACTGATAAAGCTGCATTTCTCATAAATTATAAAAGTCATCCACAGTAGGTTATTCTTGTTACTGTAACTTTGGTAAGAGAGTTTCTGTAAACTTGAACAGGAATGCAGTGAGAATCACTTGAGCTTGTGTTTCAGTTTCCCACATTCACATGTTTATGAATGGAATTCAATGCAACTGAAATTCAGACACGAATACCAGGAATACTTGATGTATCTTCAGCAGGATACTTTGAGAATGAGCTTTGTGATGTTCCAGTCATCAGTTTAACTAAAGTTTCATTGTAGTTTATTTACATGTCATGTGGTCAGTGTTTGGAGATGGAGACAAAGCTTGTTAACGACACCATGCAAATGAAGTATTCAAGTGTAGTTACCTGTCCCAGACAGTTTCACAAATCCTAATCCAATCTGCATAGCTATTCAAAGAATGGGACGGGCTCCACGAGCCATTAAAGACAATAGGTGAGAGTCTCTGTAATCTGGCTCATTTGACTTACAATGACGAGAACAGAAACCTCATGCTCGAGACATTTCTTAACAGAATCATTCACCTTTATGGATGTGTCCAGGATATCACCAGACAATGGATGTATAGCTATTTGTGCTTGTTATTCTATGAACTGAACTATATACAGGAATTTGGCTCTTTGTTTGGTTTTGTCCTGAATTTCCTAAGCAACTGACCTCCATCGGTCATGCTGTTTAAAGGGTCATTTGTAATGTTTTTATATTGAAGGTTTCCAGTTCCCCCATAGAACCAATGTTCTGCATTGTGTTGAAACATCCTTGAAAGGAACCAGTCCACTACTAAAAAATATATATTTGTTCTTGATATACATAAATATAAATAATTCAAACTGAAGATTATCATAAAACACTGGTGTTCTGGAGGCCCACCGACAGTGCACATTTAGCATGTTTCCTTTGTCTGACACACCCACATCAGGTTTTGGAGTCACAACTTATGAGCTTATGACCTGAATCAGGTGTGTTTGATTGAGGAGACATGCAAAATGTGCACTGTTGGTGGGCCTCCAGGAACGTGGTTGGGAACCAATGCTCTAGAAGGTAGCAATTAGAGTTCATGAGTCTTGACAAGTAGTTCAGTGATATCAGTTTGTCTGCGCATCACATCTTCAAAACATAAATTATTACCATCATTGGTAGCAACATGCCTTTGGCTACTCGACACAAGACAATAGGGTGTTACTTGTCCAGAATTTTGATCTGCAGGGTGTACAAGTGCAGAATGACTAGGGGTGGGAATCTCTAGGCACCTCACGATTCGATTCAATTACGATTCAGAGGGCTGCGATGCGATTATAAAACGATTATCGATGCATCATTTTCTCTATACAGATTTTCTTTTTTCTCTATTGGTAATTTTAAAGCAAAGTATTTGTAATGACCCATAATGAATTTACTTCCAATATGTTGTATTAATAAAACAAATAGAAGTGTTACAGAAAGGTTACATTTGCCAGAATATGTCCCAACATTCGAAGAACCAACAGGAAATGTGTAGCAGCATAGTTGTAAATTAATACTGACTTCAGCATATTCTAAATCACTAACATAAAGTAATGAGCAACACCCTCCTGTTATGTGCAATGAATAATATAATCCTTCAGACATAAAACTAAAATAAAAATGTTGCTGTACCAAAATCACAGCTTTTATACAAAAAATATAGAATTCTGTACCAGCAGGTCTCATACAAAAGTAATGCTTGTGGACTTCAGAATATTCTGAATAACTAGTAACATACAGCTCCTCTTATATACAAATAAAGTCTAGCACAGACATTTTTTTGCTCTATACCACAATAAAAAAAATATTTTATGCAACGAGCATCTGAACACTAAATTAATATCTGCAGAGAATATGGACGCAAATCCTTGACCTTCAAATTAGCGATTGAGTTTGTAGTCCTCTGGTTGGCAGCGTCTAACGTTACCGGTTCAGCCAAACGTTGGAAACGTGTTATATTGTTTCGCGTGTTTCGAAAATATTTTAGTTTAGTTTGACACAACTTGCATATAGTGTGGCTCTTGTCCAGGTTATTTTCCCCTTCGACTTATAGAAGCCAATGTGCTTCCATATATACGCTAGCTTTTAATGCAGAGGGTACCAGTCTGATGTCGCTCAGTTATCATGCGTCTCTGTTATGTGCACGCTGACGCCACAGGCGGTCCGGGCGCGCGCTTCAGAGTTGCGCCTTTTGAATTCTGCCAAGATTACGCTATCAACATTTAGAAAATCGATTTTTTTTTTTTAATTTGTGAATCGATTCAGAATCGTCCACGTCCGCATCGCGATGCATCTAAGAATCTAAATTTTCTCCCACCCCTAAGAATGGCTGCTAGGACTGAAGGGTTTTAAGTGTTCAGGAGTGCTTTACTGTGTTCGTAAACTATGTTGTAAAGCTTCAGATTTCTTTTGAGACTGAACTGTGACTTTTTGATTTGCTTTGAAATTCCTGAGCGTACAAAATAGAAAAATCCGGCTGTGTGCATCCAGTATGGGCATACCCTTCTGATGAAGAATCTTGCGTTATACACACTGTACCCTGACCCTCGCGTACAAGTAAAATGTTGCCTTTAGCCTACACTTAGAGACATACAGAAGACGCATGTGACTGTTTACTTGATGTGTTTGAAATTGTCATGCGGATGCACGCTTGCTTCTACGCTTCAGAATCAGAAATGCTTCCGCATGACTTCCCCAGTGTATACCAATGCTATGACCTCAATCTTTTTCTGTGTGAGATCAAAAAGTCTTGCTCTTTGTGACCCAATCAATTTATACAATGACTCTTCAGAAACTAAACTAAAAATCCATAATGAGTGCTTCATGGCATAGCTTTTCAAACACAAATTCCCAAGCCACACTCTTTCTTCATATTGCTTGCTTCAAACAGCCACGTAAACAAGCTTAGGAATCGGGTGTGAAGGTGGAGAGAGCACAGCTGTCGACCACACATTGTTTGATTGACCTTTTCATCTCTTTCTTTTAAAAATAAATACTTACTTTAGCATTAACATTGGGGATGAGGGCCATTTATTGTATTATGTGCATCAAAGAATCCTTCAACCTTTAAACAAGATGGCTGGCTTTTAGCAGTTGTCTATTACATCACAGTTATTTCATTTCACTTCATATTTCTCTCTCTCTCTCAATTATTTTGCTGTACTGAAAATAATTATTTTATCTGATTTCAGACGTGATGGAAGAGAGCGAGGAGAGTGAGGAACTGAATGAAGTGGAGGAGGAACATCATGTCAAACCTGGAGAAAAACCTTTGAGTCGCTCAAAGACTAAAAATACATTTATAAAGAAAAGAAGAGCCAAGAAATCTTTCATCTGCACTCAGTGTGGAAAGAGTTTCCTCTACAGAAAACATCTTGAGATTCACATGAGAGTTCATACTGGAGAGAGACCATTCACATGTGATCAATGTGGGATGAGATTCAAGCAGTCATCAAACCTTAAAGTTCACATGAGGATCCACACCGGAGAGAAGCCGTTTACATGTGATCAGTGCGGGAAGGGTTTCTCAGAAAAACGAAATCTTGATGTTCACATGAGAGTTCATACTGGAGAAAGACCGTTCACATGTGATCAATGCGGGAAGAGTTTCATGCAATCATCAAACCTAAAAAGACACATGAGGATCCACACCGGAGAGAAGCCGTTCACATGTGATCAGTGCGGGAAGGGTTTCATAGAAAAACGGAGTCTTGAGATTCATGTAAAAGTTCACACTGGAGAGAAGCCGTTCACATGTGATCAGTGCGGGAACTGTTTCATAGAAAAACAGAGTCTTGAAATTCATGTAAGAGTTCACACCGGAGAGAAGCCGTTCTCATGTGATCAGTGCGGGAAGAGGTTCACAAACAAATCAAATCTTAGACTCCACATGAGGATCCACACCAGAGTTCATAAGAACGAGAAGCCACATTCATGTTCTGTGTGTGCAAAAAGTTTTTCACTGCTGTCCAGTTTAAAAGTACATCAGAAAATACACACTTCTGTGAAAGAGTACATGTGCTTTGAGTGTGAGAAGACTTTTATTTCAGCGAGCAGTTTAAAACTGCACCAGAGGATTCACACTGGAGAAAAACCTTACAAGTGTTCACACTGTGACAAGAGATTCAGTCTGTCATCAAATCTGAAAAGACATGAGAAGATTCACACTGGAGAAAAACCTTACAAGTGTTCACACTGTGACAAGAGATTAAATCGGTCAGGAACTCTGAAAACACATGAGAGGATCCACACCGGAGAGAAGCCGTTCTCATGTGATCAGTGCGGGAAGGGTTTCACAGAAAAACGAAGTCTTTTAATTCATGTAAGAGTTCATACTGGAGAGAAGCCGCACACGTGTGATCAGTGCGGAAAGAGTTTTGCTTTTAAAAGGAATCTTAAACTACACATGAGGATCCATACAGTAGAATACTGTAGAATACAGAAATCATATCACTGCTATCCATGCAGAGAGAGTTTCCCTCAATTATCTTCTTTGTTCACTCATATGAAGAACAATCATGGCACAGCTCCCAAAAAGCATCTGGAAGGAGAGGACCGAGAGAACGCCAGTGGTCAGTGCAGGATGAAACATCATGAGACTGAAGAACAAAGAGGTTGGTGTTTATTCTTCATCCCTCATTCATTCATCATGAGACTGAACAACATGCTGATACTCCCCAAATTAGTGATTTATAACACAAATCATCTTCATGACATTAAAGTTCACCCAAAAATGAAAATGTGATGTTTATCTGCTTACCCCCAGGGCATCCAAGATGTAGGTGTGTTTGTTTCTTGAGTAGAACACAAATTAAGATTTTTAACTCCACCCTTTGCTGTGTGCCAGTCGTATAATGCATGTCAAGGGTCATATTTTAGAGTTTGAGAGCTATGAGAGTAAAATAAATATAGACATACGAATTCATATTAAACCCTGAGGCTCGTGACGACACATTGATGTCTTAAGACACAAAATTAAATATTCCTTTAAAATTGATCATAATTGTGTACAGATTGTCGAGCAGATTTGATGGCATTAAAATTACTATTGAACTCTTCAGTGATCTTGACTTTGAGCTTCACATTTGTCTCTCATTTGAAATCTTCTTTTAGACCTGATGGACGTGAACAAGAAAGGGAAAACGGAAGCCAAAAAATCGGTCTCCTGCCCTCAGTGTAAAAAAAGACTTGCAGATAACTTTAGCCTGAAGATTCACATGAGAATCCACACCGGAGAGAAGCCCTTCACATGTGATCAATGCGGGAAGAGCTTCACAAGTAAAGAAAACTTTCAGAGACACATGAAGATCCACACCGGAGAGAAGCCCTTCACATGTGATCAATGCGGGAAGAGCTTCACAATTAAACAATACTTTCAGAGGCACATGAAGATCCACACTGGAGAGAGACCATACATATGCGATCAGTGTGGGCATAGTTTCCCAAGTAAACGAAACCTTAACAATCACATGAGGATCCACAGCGGAGAGAGACCTTACACCTGTAATCAATGTGGGAAGAGTTTCTCTCAGTCCTCCACACTGAAATCACATCTTCTCACTCATTCTGAAGAACAGTTAGAGTTTAACTGTGATCAGTGCAGTAAAACATTTCGTTGGGCCTCATCCCTGAAGAAACACCTGAAGATTCACACAAAGGAGAAGATTCATTCATAATATTACAGCAGAAAAGAAACGGCGGTGTGTGTTTCAGTGCAGGAAGTCCTTTACTGCAGACAATGAACTGAAAGAGTGCCAGAAGATTCACACTGGAAACAAACAACACTGCAACAAGAGATTCAATCTGTCAGAAACACATGAGAGGATTCACACTGGAGAGAAACGCATCAGAGTTTGATCAATGATCTGGTCTACGGTCACGATCATGGTAACTAGATCATCTTCAGATCCAGCAGTGCGAAAACAAACGTGACACGATAAAGCATCTCTTCCATAGAAATCTGTCCTGATCAGCTGCAACGAGAGACACAACAAACAAACATCATCCAAAGTTCATCTTCAGGACCAGCAGTGAGTGACTCAAAGATAGAGTTCCTCCACAAATAACAACATCTAGGTTTTATTCTTACATGTCATTTAGTTTTATCATATAAATTATGTGAATATGCTTTATTATTGTCATGTGTAGATTCAATAAAGTGAAAAGATTGATCAATTTACAGCAGTATCAGATTTATTAAACAGAAACCAAAGTTCATCTTCAGGAGTTTGTTCATTTTCTTGAATTTATATTACTAAGAATAGTAAGAATTAGAATTAGTACTTTTTATGAAGGAAAGTCGAAGATAAAAAAATCTTCCTCCATATGAAAACACATCAAATAGATGTCTCTGAGATGTATGTGTGCTTTTAAAGGTAGTTTAAAATAAATCTACAGTTAGATTCTTATTGTGGTGTTGTACATATTATGGTATTTATCTGAGTGTCAGTAGTGTTTTTGATTTTCATACATGTCATATTGTGGGAAATAACAGTATTGTCTTTCAGTAGATCAGTTTTATAGGCTTTTCTCATATATCCTGACTGGAATAATGTGTTATATCTTTAGTCATCTCCTCTATCAACTCGGCAGGCAGAGCCTGAACAAATGCCTCAACTTTGGTTGCCATATGTAAACGACACTTAATGAAATGAATAGATTTTCTTTCTTTCTTTTTTTTGCTGCTTAATTTTTTTTAAACATCTTACAAAACAGAAGAACAGGAAAAGGCAAAAAAACAAACAAAAACTAAACACAAGTAGCAAAGGTTGCCATACATTACATATAGACCATATCAAAAATGTACATTTACAACCGAAGTATGTAAGTCTTTCCATTTTCTCTAACCTCTTTTTTTACCCATTAGAGCTTGAACTGGTATTCCTTGAAACTCGCTTTCTATTTCCTTCCACTTTGTCTCCACCTCTAAATCACACAAACACACCAATGGTCTCAGCTGAGCAGCATAATAATAATCTTTTAAATTGGGGACTGACATACCACACTTACTTTTTTCCAATTGCAATGTTTCATATCTAATTCTTGGTTTGCTTCCAGTCCAAATGAATCTAGAGATTTGTTTATCCCATTCTTGAAACTGTTTTAGATTTGTATTTCCACAGGAAGTGATTGGAAGAGGTACAGCAGCCTCGGAATTACATTCATTTTTATACTTTCAATTCTTGAACTAAAATCCAAGTGTGGTGGAGAAGACCAATGCTTAAGATCTAAAATTGTCTCATTGTTTATTTTGTAGTTCTTATTATACAACTTTGTTAAATCTTGTGTTAACCGTACTCCCAGATACTTGATTGATCCCAATTGATTCCAATTTATATATATATTTTTTTTTCCTAAGCTCTTTTATTGGATTGAAACCAAATGGCAACATCTGAGTTTTCTTTGTTTAACCCCCCCCCCCCCCCCCCCCCCGAGAACCGTCCATATTCTTCAAAAAAATCAAATAACTTAAGAAGTGATGTACCGATTGTATTATTCTCTCTGATTGCCTGGGCAAGAGGCTCAATATAGATTGCATATAATAAGTGAGAAAGAGGGCAGCCCAGTCGAGTTCCCCTTTCTAAGTTTATATTTTCGTAAGGCCACCATTCATTTTAATCCTAGCTTCTGGTTTGAAATACAGGGATTCAAAACTTCTAACTTAACTGAGTTTTCTGAAAAACCAAAGTTGAATGATATCATAAAAACAGACATGTAAAAATACGTTAGTAATAATTTACCTATAGAGGAGTGTTCAGGCTCAAAATGAAAAACAAATATTCAGTCCACCAAAACATAAACATTTAAACACTGTAGCCTAAATCTGCATACCTCTTCAGAGCACAGTTCAGTACTGTCCAATAGATTATCAATCCGAAGTTGGTGGTTGCCTCTGGAATCCCCGAAGCTTATCCCGAATGTGATTGTGGTCGCTGCTTCTCACTTTCTGGAATTGTGTAATTTCCACTGGATAATCGTGTGCGAAGAAAATTGGTCTGCCCTCATATCATATTTCTTTTGTCCATGCCGTATGCAGGACCAGGGGCCTCATTTATAAACGTTGCGTCCGCACAAAAGAAGGCGTACGCCGCTCTCTACGCAATAATTGGTATTTATAAAAAGCAAACTTGACGGGAAAATGTGCGGTCCTTCACGCAAGCTCTGACCCAGGCGTACGCACAAAAACGGGTGAAATGAGAAATGGCGACACCGTCGGCAGATGGAAGAAACACGTGAAAGTGTGTGAAACTGTAGACCGTTGTGTAAAAGAAATGGCAATACTGCCTCTCATAAATAACTTGAAGACTTCACAAAGCAAGTATTACAATTAACAGCCTACACGAACACCCGTTTGATCGATCTGCAGTAACAAACAAAATCAAACGAAAATTACAACAGAAATGAAAAAAAAAAAGTGAAATATGTTCTGCAACAATATTGGCATGTTATGCAATTCATCCTCATAAATAATATGGTAAACAAAACGAAATAATGTACAAAACTGATATTCTCGTCAATGTGTCCATCTGGCGTTGCAGAGATATATGCAATTAGATAGACAGATAGATAGATAATTAGGGAGATATATAGATAAATAGATAGGTAGATGTATTAATTGTCCACTGGGGAAAGTTGTTTTCATAGTAAAAATTTCTTCATCAGCTACGGAATCATGGTATTCATGCAAATGCCTTTAGTTTGTTTTATTTTCGATAAAATAACATATGACGTATGTCTCAACCATTCAGAAAGCTGCAAGAAATTACATTTACACTGAACTATTTCCCATTTCCACGTAGATAATAGGGATAGGGATTAATAGGGATTCTCCAATAATTGCCACCAGTCTCTCATCAAGAGGGCTCAGCTCCGGTGTCCCCTTTCCCCCACCCGTGGCACTCTGGCGATGGAGCGCTAGACGCTTTTTTGCCTCGACTTTGATGTCCGACCATTTCTTTTTTTTTCGGCCACGGTCCGAGGTTGTGAGGCTACAGCATTTACGGCGTCTGCAACCTTTTGCCACTCAAGTGCCTTTTTGGCATTAGTAATGCCCACACTGCCCTCCAAAAAATATTTTTCTCCTCTTTTCCACCTCGCCAACGATAATTTCTACTTCACATTGAGTGAAGTTACGTTTTTTTGATTTCCTCTCTGTATTTGCCATGATTTCGCAATCGATGAATATTAACTTGTGGGCGTTTCACGGACTATTTATGGGCAACTATGGGCGTGACATGAAGCCGCAAAAGCTGCGCTACATTTAGAATTGATTGTGATTTATTAAGGGAAAACTGCGTAGGATGTGCGTGCGCACGGTTTTATAAATCCGAATATTTCTGTGCGTACGCACGTCCTATGTTTCATCCGTACGCCACTTCTGACGCAAATCCTACGCAAAGTTTTATAAATGAGGCCCCAGGTATTTAGTGCTGTATTGCAGAAAGTTGACAATGATGGATCTCGAGGTAGCATTATTTTGAGGTCTCGGGCCTAGAGACCTGTGTGCTCTCTGTGTCAGCAGGTCTAGATCGGCATCCAGCGAAAGCTCTGTTTTCAGTAGGCCATTGATGAACTTGAACATGGGCGTCCTTCCGCTCCTTCTTTAATGCCATAGATTCATATATTTTGGGCCTAGAGACCTGTGATCTTGCCCTGCATCGACCTTTGTTCTTTCAAAGTGTCACGGAGTGACTTAATGTAGCGGAACATAAAATGGCGGAAATAGTTCCGCCTGGACCGTTGTCCATGAAACACGCAGCCAGTTCCGGTAACTCCAGGCAACCAAAATTTGGGCTTATTAAGAACAGGTGTGCGAACGAACATGGCGATTGGTGATTGGGCAATTCAGAGAAGAGGAGGTGTATAAATAAAGCATCCAGAGAACAGCAGGAGAGAGGTTTATTCCGGCAAACGCTGTGGGTGAGACGGGGTGATCAGTGTGTTGGAGGGACGTATTGATGCGGATATTACAGACTGGACGAAGTCAAAACAGAGTACTGGGCTGAAGAAAACACGGAGTTAAGTCGGTTGAACATTCCTTTTGAAGTGATTGTGTTGATGTGTATTATTACCTTGAAGAGATTGTTTACACTGAGAAGTCGCCGGAAACGTGTTGAGAAGAGGAAAGAGTGTGCTGAAAGGTCATGGTTTCGACGTTTCCATATGGTCATCCTCCGCACCGACCCTTTCCACTATCCAGGACCTATTTCCCAGCCCAACGTGGTGATCCTGACCCTAATTCTCCGTGAGTGTGTGGCGTGCAGTGGGTGAGTCTTTTTGATGTGTGTATGTGACCAGCAAGAGTCATATGATATAGGTATTGACTCTAGGGTGCTCAACTACGCCACCTGGGGCCTTTCACACCAAGATGTAGGCTACCTAGACCTCCAACACTCTTAATTTAGACAAGAGGGCTCTCACACACAGATACTAAAGTAATGACAGAGACGTGGTATTTCAATATAAAAGTACAAACATGTTTATTAACAGAATTCAATAAAACCGTCTGGGGTTTGTTCCTCCAAATAATATGGGGCGATACAAATTAAACCCCTTAGACCAGCCAGAGGGAGGTAGTGGCTGCCACCAGGAATGTAAAAGAAAGCAAATAATAATAATTAAATGGATCAGCTGTTTAGGAGAGGTTACCTGTCCGGAAAAAGGAGTGCGATCGACACCACCCGTGCTGCTAAATCTGCGGCCTATTCACACACGCACACACATGCGCGCGCACACACACACTACAAAGAGTGATCACTGCAAATAGTGAAGTGCACGTTACCACTACAAATACTGTGCGCAATGTGTGAAGAGGAGGGCTCAATCCGGCGACCTATCCCACGAAACCGCTTCAACACTCTGGTTCTCCGGAACAGAGAAGAAAAGATTGATGTTAATAGTAAAACTAATAAACCAAATAAAGAACTAGCAAAACTGATGGTAGCGTTACCACAGCAAACTACTGGGGCAGCCAATACCACACCTATTACTGAAACACAAAAGAACAAAAAAAGAAAACAAATGAGGCAAAAGTTACAATTACATTAAATTCACAGGAGGCAAAGCAGCAGTGACAACCTTTCTGAATGGAGAAACAAATCCATTAAATACAGAATTAAAACAATCCATTATATACAGTAAATATCCTAGACTGGTATCAATCAATAAGTAGTGATACTGGTACAATAACCAAGATCTTTTACCTCTAGGAATATCACACTCAACATACACAGAAATCGGACTCCCAGGTTACCTTCCCTGTATGCAAACCTACATGAAATGAACACACACAGCATAGTTCACATCAAAAATAGCTCATATGTATTAAGGTTATTGGTTAGTCACAGCCCCAGGATTTACAGTAAAACTTTAGTAGATCAACTATAAACATCCATATACAAACATACATATACAATCAATAATAAGTGATACAGGTAGAATAACTACGATTTTCTTTTACCTCTTGGAATGTCACACTCAACATACACGGAAATGGGACACCCTGGTTACCTTCCCCGCATGAAAACCTACATGAAATGATCACACAAGCATAGTTCACATCCAAAATAGCTCATAGGCATTAAGGTTATTGGTTCGTCACATCTCCAGGATTTACAGTAACTGTAGGTCATATTATAGCCGATCAACTTACTATAAACATCCATACACAAACACATTACATGGTAAACATTACTATACTGCTGTAAGACATACAGCCACTGTTACCTCAACTCGTATCCCCATAGACAATAACAGACTGCGTGCGCACAGTGTCTTCGGCCGAGACCTTCGGTAGATCAACCATATGCTACCCGGAAGCGTCTGGTACACAGTCAGACATCTGTTGTCAAACAGTTACACCTCACACACAGTCAGCTACAATAACATGTTTGTGATCAAAATGGAGCATTTACACATACCTTTCATATGCACAACACAGAATACCCAGTGTAAAGAGGATGTACGAGCTGAGAAATTACTTTGTTTGCCACCCGATATGCCTGTTTTATACAACATGCCACTGCCGCTAATGAATGACTAGCCACTTACAAGCTAACTAGAGGGCGTGGCTCAAAGGAAGAGGGATACGGCAAGAACAGAAGGACAAACATGTTGTGGACAATTCTTCTGCCGGTTACATGTACACCTGAAGAATTGTAGTGTTGTGCTGTGCCAATATTGTCAGCGATCACACCCCAGACTGAAGAGAAAGCCCTGTATTAGAGGAAGTGAATTGGTGACGGTGGGCGACTGTTATATATACAGGGAGTGCAGAATTATTAGGCACGTTGATTTTCTGATCATATTTTTTTTCCAGGCACATTTGACCAATTCCAAACCACAGTAATCCTAATAACTACTAATGATTTAGTATTTAATAATGTATAAGTGATATATAATTGTTCATGAAGGCTGGAAATGAAAATCACCTTATATTCAGGTGTGCAGAATTATTAGGCATGTTTTCTTTTACAGATAAATTGAGCCAAAAAAGAGATTTAACTCAGACTGAAAAGTCAAAAAGTATTAAATGCCCATGAGAAGGATGCAATACTAATGCAATACTAGACATTGCAGTTAAGGCGTGACCATTGGACAGTGAAATCCTCGTTGGGTCAGCAGGATCTGACAAAAACATGTGGCGGAGAAAAGACACCTATTAACCGCAAAAGAATTAAGATTTAAGGTGTAGAATTAAGGGTGAAACCATCAGGAACCCTTTAGTCTCCAGCGCCACCATTTTCCTGAGCTGCAACCTACCTGGAGTCTCCAGAAGTGCAAGGTGTCAGGATCTCAGAGACTTCAGTTAGGTAAAGAATCCTAAAAAATTACCCCCACTAAATAATAATCATAAGCTGAAGTGTTGTAAAATACATGAAGCCTGCTTTTTTATAGGCTTTATAGGTTTAATAGGTTGAGAATGACTCTTGAAGGACCAGCACCACATCCTCTAGTACCACTGTTTGAAGAATTCATCTTCCAGAATCTGGCAGTATGTTTTGGGAGTTCATTTTAGTCCATCCTGAAGTCCGTTTTGCAGAGATGGACTAAAAATGAACTCCCAAAACGTACTGCCAGATTCTGGAAGATGAATTCTTCAAACAGTGGTACTAGAGGATGTGGTGCTGGTCCTTCAAGAGTCATTCTCAACCTATAAAACCTATAAAGCCTATAAAAAAACCTTCTTCATGTATTTTACAACACTTCAGCTTGTGATTCTTATCTAGTGGGGGTCATTTTTTAGGATTCTTTACCTAACTGAAGTCTCTG
The DNA here is from genome assembly GCF_949357685.1 of Gobio gobio. Taxonomy (NCBI): domain Eukaryota; kingdom Metazoa; phylum Chordata; class Actinopteri; order Cypriniformes; family Gobionidae; genus Gobio; species Gobio gobio. The sequence continues at coordinate 81,600,644 of NC_137097.1, forward strand.
AGATCCTGACATCTTGCACTTCTGGAGACTCCAGGTAGGTTGCAGCTTTGGAAAATGGTGGCGCTGGAGACTAAAGGGTTCCTGATGGTTTCACCCTTAATTCTTCACCTTAATTCTTAATTCTTTTGCGGTTAATAGGTGTCTTTTCTCCGCCACATGTTTTTGTCAGATCCTGCTGACCCAACGAGCATTTCACTGTCCAATGGTCATGCCTTAACTGCAATGTCTAGTATTGTATTAGTATTGCATCCTTCTCATGGGCATTTAATACTTTTTGACTTTTCAGTCTGAGTTAAATCTCTTTTTTGGCTCAATTTATCTGTAAAAGAAAACATGCCTAATAATTCTGCACACCTGAATATAAGGTGATTTTCATTTCCAGCCTTCACGAACAATTATATATCACTTATACATTATTAAATACTAAATCAATAGTAGTTTTTAGGATTACTGTGGTTTGGAATTGGTCAAATGTGCCTGGAAAAAAAATATGATCAGAAAATCAACGTGCCTAATAATTCTGCACTCCCTGTATATACACACCCGACTGTGACTCATTAACCCCTTCCCCCACCTGGTGGTGGCGTGGCAACTGTACGAAGTAAGAGCTTGCTGTGAATATTGTGTGGAGTATCGAAGGAGGGGAAGTTGGAATTGGCTGCTGCGTAGAAGGAGCTTATGTGCTGTCTCTGTGTATGCTTATACGTCCGTTGAGTGCTTTCAGGTGTCCGCCCTTGTCTAGATCTCTTGTCCCGCTGTTGGAAGAGGGGAGAAGGAAGCGATTGGCCCACTCGAGCAGCACATCACATGGTGTGGTACTCTACCTCGATCTACCCACCTTGGTAATACCATCTGTGGGCGTGCTAGGCCCAGCGTGCAGCAGCCTCGACCTGTACTTGCATCTGCCCTGCTTGTCAGAAGCGAAGAAGTGTTGTATCTCTCCCTAAATGTTCATTGAAGTAGTATACTTTTAAAGGAACTCTGTGTTTATCTGCCGTCAGTCCGCAGGATTGAGACCAGGGCTCTGTGTCGTCGTGGGACTGTTCTACTACGTGTGGGAAGTCAACGTCAACGTGTTCCTGCATCCATTCCAGCTACAAGCGTAGCATACTCACCTGTATACTCACTTGTACACCCAAAGCTAAGAGCCTAGTGTATCTTCCTGTATACTCACCTGTATGCCCAAAGCTAAGAGCCCAGTGTACCGCCCTGTATACTCACCTGTACGCCCAAAGCCAAGAGTCCAGTGTACTTTCCTGTATACTCACCTGTACGCCCAAAGCCAAGAGTCCCGTGTACCTTCCTGTATACTCACCGGTACGCACAAAGTTAAGAGCCCAGTGTACCGCCCTGTATACTCACTTGTACACCCAAAGCTAAGAGTCCCGTGTACCTTCCTGTATACTCACCTGTACGCCCAAAGCCAAGAGTCCAGTGTACTTTCCTGTATACTCACCTGTACGCCCAAAGACAAGAGTCCAGTGTACTTTCCTGTATACTCACCTGTACACCCAAAGCCAAGAGTCCCGTGTACCTTCCTGTATACTCACCTGTACGCCCAAAGCCAAGAGTCCAGTGTGCCTTCCTGTATACTCACCGGTACGCCCAAAGCTAAGAGCCCAGTGTACTGCTCTGTATACTCTTCCCGTGTGGAGAAGAGGAGGAAGTTGGGAAGACCTACCTGCACATTCCCGTGAGAGAGTCAGAAGCGGCTCGGAGTTAAAGTTCTCCAGTCCCAGAGAGCTAGGCCTTTTTAAAGTATCCCTTTCCCCCTTCCCACACCCTTTTAAATAAATAAATATTGTTTTAACCTACCTGCTCTTGTCTGTTTGGTCGTTGGGGTGTTTTTGGGACCTCCTCGAGGTGGAAACTGAGGGAGGAGCGAGACTCACGGTAGTGGTGGTCCGCTCCGACCTGTGACAAAAGCATGAAAGCGTCTTTCAGTTCGAGGTTTTCCGATTCAAGTCCCGTAATTCGTATACCCCCGGCAGCTTCTGATTTATGTATTTTTTCAACTCTTCGACTTTGGTTTTAATATCCTCCCTAAACTTCTTTGAACTGGCTAAATTAATTTCTCAACTGCGTCTTCAAGTTATCAGCTGGTATAATGATAGGTTGCTTCTTTGATCGGTGCGCTGTGTCTCGCAGCTTTTTCAACGTGTCGCGTTCGAGACTCAACCTTTACCATTCGTCAGCGTTGCGATCTGCAGTTGAATATAGGGCTGTGTATTGTTATGGCAAAAATTAATTCATTGACATCACTAATAAGAGACAAACCATTTTCCAATTGTCTTTATAAAGATTTATTTTTCTTGCAAGAAAGAGCCACGGTCAGTGTAGCCATTCGAGGCTGCCTTGAGTGTGAACTGCTAAAACAAAGGAAAGCACTACTCTTATACCCCCCAATGTTTAAACAACCCCCCTCAGTAATTTTCCATACATCTGGCCAAACCCACTGAAGGTTTCGCCTTGAGCAAGAGGTGAGACAATACACAAATGGTCCCCTTCCTGTAACAAAGCATGTTAATTACATATACAGGTTTTGGGAAAACCCTGCCCAGACAGAGTATCACCTACTCCTAATCAGCATAACTATTCAAACGCATAGATGCTAGCCAGGAACTCCAATTCCAATAGCCATAAAAGACAAAAGGGGTAACATCTGGGCTCCCAAAGGTGGGGCCTCATTGATCTGACTCATTTAAAACACAATAGAGAAAACAGGTCTGGAAGATTAAATCTTCTGTGATTAAATTTTTCCCCAACAGTATCGAGTTAGATACCTTTTAGGGGCCGACCGAAATGCCTCGATACTATCGAGTATTGTAAAAGGTCTTGTCGTTCGATACCAATTTTCGATACTTAAGGGGTTAATCTCGTCAAGGTCAGTGAGTGCTTTGCGGCAAGCTTTATGTGTGCACTTGAGCACGAGGCATATATTCCGAGTCTTTGAGTCTGAAAAAATAAAATAGTTTTTTTAGGTAATGTAATCTTGTCAAAACAGAAAAATAAAACTGGTATCAAAAAAATATATTTTGCTCAGGAACTGGTATCGAAGTCAAGGTATCATATCGGAATTTTTTGAATGATACCCATATCAAATTATGCACTTTGCGCGTTTTTAAGAGCAAAAACATGTTATGTTTGATCACGCCCTTATGCCTTTCACTACTGTCCACAGCATCCAAAAGGAGAAACTGCTGACAGTCTGGAGCAAGAGAGAATCACAATGCTTTCAGAAATATAAAAGAGAAACAATGACCAAATAGTGATTGAGAAAATGGTGAAGACTTTCTCGTACAGAAGACAAGAAGTTCTTCAAGCAGAGCCTATGGTTGCAGAGTTTAAAAACAGATGGCCAGCTCTCCAACACTAAAAAAAAAAGAACTTTCACTGTTGTTAGTTGCACTCAAATCATCCTTGTTCACATTACGTAAAATGCACAGACCCTAGAATACTAGATTCAAAAGTTCGCTAGCTAGCGAATACGTGCATATCAACAGTGTAAACATGAAGGCAACCATTATATGATTAAATGTTAAAAAATTAAGTGTATTAGCAAGGCTTGAGCCCTACCTCGCCGACCCATAGACAATAACTGCTGAAGTGAGCTGTTTCCTTCAAGTATTTTAAAAATCACAAAGAAAGGCACTTTTTCATTAAAAAAAAAATATCCCACCTTTAACAGTTGAGCATATTTCCAGTACAAACCTTATCAGTGAACTATGAGGGCAAAAAAAGGAAAGTAAAAAAATACTTTATTATAAAAAAGAAAATTAATCATTCATTAATCGTAATCGAGGTAAAATTTTTAATTAATTAAGATTTTATTTTAGGTCAAATCGTTCCAGCCCCAGCTCAAATGCACTTTTGAAGTCTCGCAGAAGATCTTTCCGAATCTAAATGGACAGATGTCGACATCCAATGCACAGTTCCTCAAAAACAAGCTTTTGGAGTAAGGGAGCTTGAAAAAGAGAAAAGTCAAACAGAAAGCACTTTTGGAGTTCTGGTGTCCCGGTGATATATCGACAACTGTTGTTAATGGCACAATTTCTCTAAAACAAGCTTCTAAGTCAAACAAAATGCACTTTTGTTTTAAATGGACAGTAAAACTTCAGTACATAAACATTTATCTTCATCTGATCTGTTTCTCTTTATGTTACAATATACAAGTGTTTTAGTAAAACATTATCGTTTAACTGCTGAAATAGAATTAACTTAAGAAATGTAAAGGGTCGAGAGTCCAACTAAAGATAGTTTGGTAATGTTTTCCACAGCTCTGCAATTCAGCAAGTAAAGTCACATCATGTATTTCAAGTGGAAAAACAGTCAGTGTTGCTTTCAATTAGAATTATACTTCAGTTTCTACTATAAAGTGTCTCTCTAGACCGATGGCAGTAAATTTACATTTACATTTATGCATTTGGCAGACACTTTTTATCCAAAGCGACTTGCATTACATTCAAGGTACACATTTTACATTTTGTCAATTCTTGCTTTCCCCGGGAATCGAACCCATGATGTTGGTTTTGCTAGCACCATGCTTTACTGTTTGAGCTACAGGAAAGCACAAATGTAAATGTGCAAAGCTTGTCACATCACCTAAAATATTAGGAACTAACCAGGAACTAATACACCGGAAAAGAGACCAGAAACAAAGCAACAGAAATTAGGGCTGCACAAATAATCGCAATAAAACTGCACACGATTTGGCAGAGGCAATAATTATTTAATGTGCATCCTCTCAGATTATTGGCACGGCTCTGTGATTAGTAGTAAATGCTGCTCCTTCTGAAAGCCAGAGGGCGCTCTCGCGCAGAAACTCCAAATATGCCCAGCAGAAGTACAATAGTGCAGGTCATTCCAGGAAATCCCTGTGAACATCATACTATTGGTGAGCTGAATGAACAGAAGACTGAAAAGATTTGATTGGTTGAACAAGACTAAATGCTTCTCATGTTTGGAAAGATGTTTGACATGTGTTGCTTTGTCAAATGCATGTTATCAGTGACTCAAACTCCTAGTGATTTCAGACGGCGCAGCATTCAGGCAAGGCAAGTTTATTTATATAGCACATTCCATACACAATTCAAAGTGCTTTACACAGAAAAGAGAATTAAAATAATCACAATATAAAAGTAATGAAAATTAAAACCGTTATAAAAGGAATTAAAAGAGTAAAAATATGACACATAGAGAGTCTTCTCATCTGGTTAAACATTTCAGAATAATTGAAGTTTGTCTCTTGTATTTAATTAATTTCCGCACTTGCTCTGGGACTTCCCCATACTGGTTGTCTCTTTCTCTGTGGATTTCTTTCGGTGCACCTAAATAATCTGTCGGACGTCTCCAGCAGATCTGGGCTGCATTTCCCGAAATCTTCTTAACACTACGTCGTTCTTAAGTTATACCTTAAGGTTTACCTTAACGTTAATACGCGTTTCCCGAAACCATCTTAGATAAGAATACCTTCTGTAAGTATTACTTTCGTAAGGTTGGTCTGGACCACTCTTAGCTATACCTTATCACTATTGACAGTTCATTCCACTAGTGGCCACCACTGTGCAAAAAGCTTCTTTACATGTCAGTCTATACGAATATAATACTGAAGTTGTAATATACACCCAATGTTCAATCAGGCTATTTTTTTTTTAATGAAAGGATTACAATTGTCATTACACTAATGGTTGTTAGATTTTTAATTATATTATCCAAAGGTACATCAGCTGGCAAACCATTAGACAGGAAAAGCTTAGGAGCCTATTTAAAGGGAATGATTGTGGAGGGGAGTTTGGTCAAACTATGGCAGCGAGACAGCGAATAGTTGTGCTAAATCAAAGACGGCGCCGTCCGCGGAGCCATGCAGTGTATGTGCACTATTTCATACGTGAAAACTTTAGTCCCCTGGCTACCATGTCAGAAGCCGCTATTCAAAATAAATTTCGCCTGCCACGACAGCAAATTGAGCAGCTTTTAGATCTTGTTGGTCCAACTTTGTCGAGACAAACTGGACGGAGCTACCCTCTCAGCCCTGAAATCCAGCTGCTGGCGGCTCTCCGTTTTTATGCCTGGGGCTTTTCTGGAGGTGGTTGGGGATGGATATGGGCTGAGTAACACCTCGGTGTGGCGGTGCGTTCATTCAGTAACAGAAATTAGTTATTTACACAATCATGTAATGCAGCTGCTGGGCAATCATCCCTGATTGTGGAGTAAATTAACACACTATGGAAAATATATTGTAATAATATAAATTACTCTTTCAAATGCCAGTGAAGGCATACTGCCAGTTAGTGTAGCGGGTTGACGCATGATGCGGTTGAGTATGTAATTGCTGGTTCGCGTACTCATGTCAGAATTATATAAAATTTAGTTTGCAAGTTCAACTATTTCTGAAGTGCTTGTTTTATTTTTCGCATAAAGCAGTGAAACAGCCCCTGCATAGAGTAAATAATCGATTCTTGAGCCATCGATATAAGCCACTTCAGCACCGCCGCCACGGACAGCACCTGCTAACGTCGCACTTAAGAAGGTTTACCTTAAGCAACCTCCTAAGGTATAGTTCGAGGAACACACCTAGAAATGGTATACCTTTAGTTAAGTTATACCTTTAGAGTCTTCGTAGCGTGCTAAGAGACAACGTTATCGGGAAATGCAGCCCTGATCTTTCTCCTAAAATCAGCCAGAAAGAGCTGGACTATATCAGTCCACGCTCCGATTTATCACCCCTGCAGTTTCAATCTTCACTACTGATCACTGTCAAACTGCGCATAAAAAATAATCACTGCCTTTGTGATTTCAAATCTGTTTAAATGCGATTGCATTGCAATTTCCCTGTGTCTGCCAATTTTATTTGATTGTTAAATGCTATATTTTATGAAAACCTTTGCACGCCGTTATGAAAGTGGGAATATGTGTCAGGTTCGGATGGAAGAAAATGGAGCGAGGACTCAATAGCTGGAAGAAAAAGTGATATTTAGTAAATAATAAAATAAAACAAACAAAACACCCATGAGGGGGAAAAACCAAACGTAACAAACTAAACACTAGTGATGTTAACAGTGACACTAAAGCTCAGAAGCGTGTGTTAAATTTTTTTTTACGATTTTCAGTGAAGCTTTGTATCAATGCTTGATTCGTTCTATTAAAAGGCTTGTTCGACTTCACCCAGCGATGCGCAGACCGATCGGCGGCTGACTTGAAGCGGTGCATGCCGGTTAGAAATTTTGTCCGACTTGAGGCAGCGCCGACACCACGAGAGCGATTCGAGAGCAGCCGGCGATTACAGCCGGTGCAGTTTCTCCAGAGCGGCTGCTCGAGGCTGCAGGGGCTCTGATGACGACACAGCTGTTCTACGATTGGCCAGATTCACCGCATGACAGCGATCACGTGTGTTTCGTGTTTATTCTAAAAGCTTCAGCTCCACTAATGCGCACAAATCTGCTTTTTATAACAGTAAAACCTCCTTTCATGTAGTCGCGATGTTATATTGTCATGTTTATCAAAATATAACTGATTAAAAACATAGACCCCACTTCATTGATAGTGTAGGCTTATATGTTGAACTTTATTCTTGTACAAACACACGCTGTATTAAGCAGTACATGAAGTATTACATGACAATAATGTCTCTGAAACATCTGTGTATTGCCAAATATTGCATTTATTTCACTTCAGCTGATAACGTGTGCAAACACAGCGCGAGCGTCACTGCGGGAAGCAGAAAGTGTCCGACTTCACGTCTGTGTTTGCAGCTCCTCCCCGCCTGCACGCGGCTACTCTCGCCGATCAGTTGCATCCAGCCGCAGCCGATGTCGAACACACCTAATATCACGTGACCAATGACGTCCAAAGCTTTGTTTCACACACACCCACGTGACTGCTTCGTACTCTAATTCAAAAAGGTTTAAAAATGCGCAACACGGGTTGTTAGAACTGTTGTATTGTGCTAGTTTATTGTTGCAAGACTTTGTCATGGTTCTGAAATGTGGGAACACTTTCATTTGAGTTCGCCCAATAAGGTTGATAATATATTTGGCTTTTGTTCTGCAGCCTTTATATATATATATATATATATATATATATATATATATATATATATATATATATATATATATATATATATATATATATAATTGGGTGAAAACCAGCCTACTTTGTTATTGGCAATTATGTGTACCTATTAAATCTCTCTCTCTCTCCCTCTCTCTCTCTCTCCCTCTCTCTTATATATATATATATATATATATATGTGGCAGGTGTCACGTCATCTTATTGGTTGGTTGGAGTGTAGGTAGTGGACCAATTGGGTGATAGTAACTGCACTATTTAGGGACCCTTATTTTGACGGGTATGCGTGTGACGTGGGGTGCTTCTCTCTCTCTCTCCCCTTGGCATTTCCGTTCCGTTTCCCGTTCAGTTTAATTTAGAGCGGAGCTGGTGGCGTTTGGCATTGCGGCAAGTTGTGGCGGAAATTCACTTGCAGGTATGTTTTGATGCTCAACTTGTAACCATCACAGTTTTTGTATTTATTGCGCGTTGCTCTCAGTAACAGCAGCGAGGGCAGGTGTTTGGGTGTGATTGCTGGTCGCTAGATCGAGCTGCGGCACCGGTAGTGAGTAACCATACAGCTGTGCGTTCAGTGTTTGACATCAACCGTAAGTACACCGCTCTTGTCTTTCATATTTGTTGTCTCTTAAACTTCTTCTAATTCTCTAACTCTTATCATCATTTGTTAAAGGGAAAGGGGAACATTTAAGTCCGGTTCCTAGCTAGTGATATCAGGTGACGCAGCTGCTGTTTTGCTTATGGGACTATTCTGATTTTGATCGCGTCATTGACGGTCATTTGAACTGTGTACTGCTCTGCTGGTTGCGAGTCGTCTGGGCCGTTAAAGTGGGCTTCGGATGTGTGTCCGCAAGGCTGCTTACCAGTTAAGCTTTTGGATATAATTTATTTCGGATGTTATGTGTTTCTTTGTTATTTTCTGGTTATTTGCTTCCTTTTGATTATTTTTGTATTCTATTATTGTACTTGTGTTTGGGTTTGTTTATTTTCCTTTTTTTGTATGTATTCATTGTAAAAGTTTTTGCTTATTATTCCTTGATTTAATTCTGTAGCGCCAATCAGGTGCTGGGTGCAATAATTATATTACTTTGGCTTATTTTTTTTCATTAATTGTTGTTTTCTTTAAAGTTTTCTCTTTTTTTCTCAGGGCCAGCGAGGTCGTGTGGAACTGGGGAGGCTAGCTGCTTCCTTTTGCTGTGTTTCACAGTGTGCTGTGTGCTGATACAACTTCCCTTTGGTTGGTGTGCGTGGTGTTTGCTTTTGTGTGAATTGAGGTGGGTTTTGGATGACCTCCGAGTTGCAGCTGGCCTGCCTGGTTCCCACTAATCCTGGCCCTGGGTATTATGATTCTGTCATTGGGGGAGTTTTAAATCAGCGCTTGTGCTTTTTTATAATAAAATTTATATTTTGTATCGCTACTCGTCTCTCTCTCTCTCTCTCTCTCAATTCCTTGCCTTCAATTGGTGGAACTTATCTGTGTGTCTTTTATTGGGAGTTATTTTTCCCTGGCCTCCCACCAGGGTGGCGTAGTCGGGTAGAATTTAAGTGGTGATTAACATCCCTCACCATATAACCTCTGCCACATATATATATATATATATATATATATATATATATATATAGAATGTGTGTTTCTTTATGTGCATGCACCTGCATTTATTTAGTCTACTTCCTTTATTCATGAGTTTTATTTGTTCACAAACAGGAAAAATGTCCACATTCACAATACAAAATGTTATCTTTATTGGTTTGAGTTACTAGGAGTATGCAATGGAACAGATTGTTGTCATGTATTTAATTTATATATGCATTCATTCATCTATCATTAATACATTTTTGCTTCTAAGATAATGGTTGCAAAACATTTTGCGACAGTGCTTTCCCTCACTTTCACCAGCAGAGGTCCTTGTCGAGCTCTGATTTGAAAAGATTCGAGTAATGAACCTTTGTCTGATACAATTGTGCTGAAAGCTTCACTGGTTCAGAAAGCTTCACTTCGCCATCACTACTGAACACCAGGAGCAGGAACATGGAGTCTGACAGGGAACAGATGACATCAAACATAACACAACGATCCAACACAGGGCTGCATACACGAGGAGACTATAAAGGGTACAAATCAGGAGGAATACCGGTGGGGTCAGTTAAACAATAATCAGATAACAAGAGGGGTGGGGTCAAGACAGAAGACAGGAGCACATGGCCCAGAAATAAACCAAAACACCACGTGCTAGACAAGACAGACATGTAACAATATAGTCTTGTTCGACTTCACCTAGTGATGCGCAGATCGATCGGCAGCTGACTTGAAGCAGTGCATGCTGGTTAGGAATTTTTTCCGACTTGAGGCAGCACCGACGCCACATGACAATGACGTATGTCAACAAACTGCGGCGAGAGCGATTCGAGAGCAGAGCGACTGCATGAGGCTGCACGGACTCTGATAGACACAGCTGTTCCACAATTGGCCAGATTCACCGCATGACAGCATTCATGTGTGTTTCGTGTTTATTCTAAAACCTTTAGTTCCACTAATGCTCACAAATCTGTTTTATATAAAAGTGAAACCTCCTTTCATGTAGTTGCGATGTTATATTGTCATGTTAATCAAAATAAAACTGATAAAAAAACGTAGATCCCACTTCACTGATAGTGTAGGCTTATATGTTTAACTTTATTCTTGTACAAACACACGCTGTATTAAGCAGTGCATAAAGTATTACATGACAATGTGTCTGAAACATCTGTGTATTGCCAAATATTGCATTTATTTCACTTCAGCTGTGATAAAGTATGCGAGCATCACTACGGGAAGCAGAAAGTGTCTGACTTCACGTCTCCGTTTGCAGCTCCTCCCCGCCTGCACACGGCTACTCTCGCCGATCGATTGCATCCAGCCGCAGCCGATGTCGAACACACCTTTTGTCATCGACACTATGCTGAGAAGATACTCAAAATGTTTTGGGAGAGTGTGGTCATGGTATAATGGTATAACTTTGCCTGCTTTTGCTTATTTTCATGACATTGGCCTTGATAGTCATAATGAGAACAAAGATACCAATTAGGCCATAGCTTGCTGTCCGATATTTTACATTTGGTTGAAAACCTACTTTTTCAAACTCCTCCTAGACCGTTGGTCTAATTTTCACCAAATTTGATACAGATGAAAATTCTGCAAGCTTTATGATGACAGCTTTGGCATATTGACACCAAACTTTGTGGGCCATATTTTAATGATCTAAGTGGTCTGAAGCGCAGGTGTACTTCGGGCGTGTCCAAATCCCCTTTTGATAGTTTAACAATGGAAAAAATGGTCTGTGCGTCCGGTGGGCTGTTCCTATAGTATCTTAATTTATCATGGGTGTGTTTTGTGTGTAACATGCAACAAACCAATCAGTTTTCGTTTTCATTCCTTCACTTCCCATCTTACCCATGTATGTGTGATTTGTGTGAAGGCGTTTCTGTTAGTTGACTTGTGTTCGTGATTTAGTTAATAAAAATTGTGTACACTGCCTCACTGCCTGCAAACAAATAGTCTCTTAAATGATCGATTTTGTTACACTCTCTTGGCGCTATAAATGCTATGGAAGAATTAATTTTCTGCGTTCATGAAAAATACTCTTCTCTTAGAATTAATTAATAAATAATACTGAGCGTTCACAGGATTAACTGATCGATTGATTGTAATTATTCATATTTCCCCTTTGAGCTAACTCACTACACACAACTAAATCTAATTATATCCACACACACACACACACACACACACACACACACACACACACACACACCACACACACCACACACACCACACACACCACACACACCACACACACACACACACACACACACACACACACACACACACACACACACACACACACACACACACACACACACACACACACACACACACACACACACACACACACACACACACACACACACACACACACACACACACACACACACACACACACACACACACACACACACACACACACACACACACACACACACACACACACACACACACACACACACACACACACACACACACACACACACACACACACACACACACACACACACACACACACACACACACACACACACACACACACACACACACACACACACACACACACACACACTTAGTTTGACCACCCTGGTCATTAAAGAAACCCACTTAAAGAAAGAAGAGGAATTAGCATCTGAGGGAACGTTTACAGAGACAACAATGTGCTGAAAATTTTAATGTTCACACGGATCCACGGACAAGCGTTTTTTTTTTTTTAGATGAAAACGGTGTCTTGTTAATGCCACCGAATGTGTGGGAATTCACACCCATCAGTTCAAACTGGGTTCAGAGATGATCATTTGGGTTAGGGTGTCAGTTCCTCTTCTTTCTTTAACGGTTTCATTACTAGCCTGTGTGGTCAAACTAACTGACTTCTCACGCTCAGCAGTAACATGTTTCCAAACCTCAACAGTGAGCTCACCGCTCTGAAAATACACTGAAAACATGTTACACTAAGTGCCATCTTGCTCAGTTAAAACTAGACCAAAGGTTATGGAAACAACTCTGAAAACCCCAGAACTCACAGCCAGAATACAAAAGACAACAATTAGGCAAAAAAAGAGTGTGCTAGTTTGATCACACTGGTTTTAAACATTAAATATGCCAGTAAGAAATTACATAAGCTACTCATTTTTATTTTACAAATACACTCATACTCACAATTTATCCAATATAATATTTTAGACCTTGACATAACTAGAAAGATTTACATGACTTTTCCAGGTCTTGAAAAATCCCACTTTTAAAGTTAGACCTCGTTATCATAGGCACACTTCAACTGTGAGAGATGGAATCAAAAACAAAAATCCAGAAAATCACATTGTATGATTTTTAAATAATTAATTAGCTTTTTATTGCATGACATAAGTATTTGATCACCTACCAACCAGTCATAATTCTGGTTCTCACAGACCTGTTAGTATTTCTTGAAGCCCTCCTGTTCTCCACTCATTACCTTTATTAACTGCACCTGTTTGAACTTGTTACCTGTATAAAAGACACCTGTCCACACACTCAATCAAACAAACAGACTCCAACCTCTCCACAATGGCCAAGACCAGAAAACTGTGTAAGGACATCAGGGATAAAATTGTAGACCTGCTCAAGGCTGGGATGGGCTACAGGACAATAGGCAAGCAGCTTGGTGAGAAGGCAACAACTGTTGGCGCAATTATTAGAAAATGAAAGAAGTTCAAGATGACGGTCAATCTCCCTCAGTCTGGAGCACCATGCAAGATCTCACCTCGTGGGGCATCACTGATCATGAGGAAGGTGAGGGATCAGCCCAGAACTACACGGCAGGACCTGGTCAATGACCTGAAGAGAGCTGGGACCACAGTCTCAAAGAAAACCATTAGTAACACACTACGCTGTCATGGATTAAAATCCTGCAGCGCACGCAAGGTCCCCCTGCTCAAGCCAGTGCATTTCCAGGCCAGTCTGAAGTTTGCCATTTACCATCTGTATGATCCAGAGGAGGAATGGGAGAAGGTCATGTGGTCTGATGAGACAAAAATAGAGCTTTTTGGTCTAAACTCCACTAGCCTTGTTTGGAGGAAGAAGAAAGATGAGAACAACCCCAAGAACACCATCCAAACCGTGAAGCATGGAGGTGGAAACATCATTCTTTGGGGATGCTTTTCTGCAAAGGGGACAGGACGACTGCACCGTATTGAGGGGAGGATGGATGGGGCCATGTCTCACAAGATCTTGGCCAACAACCTCTTTCCCTCAGTAAGAGCATTGAAGATGGGTCGTGGCTGGGTCTTCCAGCATGACAATGACCCGAAACACACAGCCAGGACAACTAAGGAGTGGCTCCGTAAGAAGCATCTCAAGGTCCTGGAGTGACCTAGCCAGTCCTGAACCCAATAGAAAATCTTTGGAGGGAGCAGAAAGTCTGTATTGCCTAGCGACAGTCCCGAAACTGAAGGATCTGGAGAAGGTCTGTATGGAGGAGTGGGCCAAAATCCCTGCTGAAATGTGTGCAAACCTGGTCAAGATCTACAGGAAACATATGATCTCTGTAATTGCAAACAAAGGTTTCTGTACCAAATATTAAAGGTCCCTTTTTCCAGTTTTTTTGAAGCTTTGATTGTGTTTACAGTGTGCAATATGACATGTGTTCATGTTTCGCGTGTAAAAAAAACAGTATTTTTCACACAATTTACTTATCTGTATACCGCTGTTTTCACTGTCCTAAAAACGGCTTGATAGATTTCCTTGTTCTATGAAGTCCCTCCTTCAGAAATACGTAAGGAGTTCTGATTGTGCCAGCGGAAGGTCACGCCTCTTACCATAACGGGGAGATGCATGTGCTCAAACTACACCGTCCCTGGCCAAAGAAAGGTGATTTGACTCCGGGATGACAATAACAGCGTCTCGATGACATGGCGACAAACACACTCTACAAACGCAACCGAACGCAACACTTCCTCTTCTCCACGTGGGAGAGCAACAAGACCACGCCCCCTTTTTTGCGTATTCTTGTGGGCGGAGGTTAGTCAACAAACTGTTCTATTGACGTAATTAAAGCAGGAAGTACCAGGATGTAGTCCAAACCGGCCGTTCGCTGTAGGCTTTGAAAGGGAACTTTAAAATATCTTGCTTGGCATTGAACTTTGAGCTTTATAATTTTACAGGTATTATTTATGCTCTAACAGCAACATTACACACTAACTAAAGTTTGAAAAATGGGATCACGAAGAACAGGACCTTTAAGTTCTGCTTTTCTGATTAATCAAATACTTATGTCATGAAATAAAATGCAAATTACTTAAAAATCATACAATGTGATTTTATGGATTTTTGTTTTAGATTCCGTCTCTCAAAGTTGAAGTGTACCTATGATACAAATTACAGACTTCTACATGCTTTGTAAGTGGGCAAACCTGCAAAATCGGCAATGTATCAAATACTTGTTCTCCCCACTGTATCCAGGTTTTCCAAGACCATGGGCTGAATTAAAAAAAGAAATATCTTTACTTTTTTGTTGATTTTGGATTATTTTAAAGGCAGTTTTGTCTCGATAAGTACATTTTTGTACCATTTTGATGCAGCCAGGAAATTTTGTATGTGTCAACGTCTGTGCCTTTGCAATTTGGAAGCCCAAAGAACCACTGACACAGACATTGAAATGTAACATATCTATTGATCAGAGTCTCATCTCCCATTCCCTTTAAAATACAGTTGCGCTCGCACCATGGCGGATTCACTATTTACATGAGGACTGTGTGTGTAATAATCAGAGTGTACTTGTGTTGTGAACATGGGTGAACAGATGCGCCAGAGCGTTTGATATTTAAACAACATGGAGCTGGACGTGAAGAACCAATAAGAATCATCTTCCTGTGCTCATGTGTTTTTGTATAATTATTTGACTGATTTGTTACGGTTCTTGTTCACAGAGGCATAAAGTTGACTGCAGTTCTGCTGAGCTCAAGCACTCACTCCTCTGATGGAAGAATACGTCACTTTATCATCACAGCGAACCTGAATCAACATCACAGATATTGTCAAATAAGTTAAATAAAGTTTCGAAACACACAATTATTACAGCATGTTGTTTAAGCTCAAATTAAGACTTTTGAAGAAGTGCACACAAGAATAAAACCGATATAGGCCATGTACATGCTCACCTTTTTTTCCATGTCAGGGTTTTTACTGTACGCAGTGACCTCAGTATATGTCACATCATCGGTCTGCCCCTAAACATCAATGGAAATATGGCACATCAAGCTTTTAAAGGCCATACTATGAGTAGTTTTACACAGGTGCTGCAAATGTTTCAGGGAAAATATGTGTAAAACTAGTGTCGTGGCAATTTCATCAAGTTTTGTGAAAATCTATTATAGAGACATGACGTTAGGATGACAGATCTACTGTAATATTATAGGATGTTACAGGAAAAAATACCATACACAGCAAAAACTCCAGTGTTAAATGAATTCTCATGGAAGTAAATGTGACACCACATTCAAGAGTGTTAGGCCTAGTCCACACAAGTTTTTCCTCCGTTAAAAAAAGAAATTGCACCTTGGCCTACATGAAAATGCAAAAACGCGCTATGAAGTGCTGATCCTAACCGTAAAGCCATGTTGGCCAATCAGAAGCCTGGAAAAAAAGATTATTGCTGGTTCCGGTTATAAATTAGCTCGGTGATTCAGGACAAATGATGATTATGTCAAAAAATAACCAACACCACCTGATCAACTTTTCTCTTTGCTTGTCTGGCTGTTACAACAGGTCAAACAAAATCTAATGTTAAAAAGTGAAGAGTCAAGAGCCCAACTAAAGCAAACACGGATCTCCATAATGGTGACATACTTGAGATTTTTCTCATTTAGCACTTCTTGCTTGTTAACATCAGGTATTTTAAAAAATAATGGTCAATCATCACTAAATTAATCACTTATCTCATTAACTTTCACACTTTTAATTTTAATTTTTAACAGGATAACATTCTTGAGTGTGGTCTCAAATAAACTCCCAGGATAGTTAATTGGTAACACTTTACAATAAGGTTGTATAAGTTAACATTAATGCAACCATGAACAGCACCTCAGTTCAGCATTAGTTAATATTTGTTAACGTTAGTTAATAAACATCAGCTGTTCATGATTTGTTCATGTTAGTTCACAGTGCATTAACTAATGTTAACAAGATTTTAATAATGCATTAGTAAATGTTGAAATTAACATTAACAAAGATAAATAAATGCTTTATAAGTGCAGTTCATTATTAGTTCATGTTAACTAATGTAGTTAACAAATGAACCTTATTGTAAAGTGTTACCAGTTAATTTAAGTTTAGTTTAGTTTTTGATGTGCAGTAACTTTCAAATATATACAAATATCAAAATATACACAAATTACTTGAGATGATCATATTGTTCACTAGGAGTATGAAAGGAAATGTTGATTGTGTCATTGTTCTTCACATTATTCTTATCTGTGACTTTAGACCAAAACGATTACGCATTAACAAATGTATCATTATCTGATCTGAATAATAAGAGTGTCATATTTCAGTCCCCTGTGGAGCAGAGTTTATGAACATTAATAACTCACAGATCGACCTGCAATACTCACCACAGAGTCATCAGTGCCTCTTGTGTTCCCTGAAAAATAATGTCATGGGAACATTTATCAGACACACAGTCTCTAATGCAGATGACTGTCAGTTTTTAAAAGAGTCTAGAAGAATTGATTTCTCTTCACTCAGAGGAATTCTGTCTAAATTAAACATTTATTTTAGCTGTAAATACTTCAGATGTTTTTGACTTTGTTTTTGTTGTTACCAAATATGAGGAACTCTAAAAACTCACCGGCTCTTTTTTTCCGAATCAGCCAGAGAATAAGAGCAGGAAGGAGAACGGCAAATAAAGCGGCAACAATCACAATCACAATCACTGAGAGAGAGCCTAAATAGAGAGACACATTCAGCATTACTGTTTAACCAAATACATAAAAAAAGTGATAAATGTCATATTTAACAGCATAATTATCCATGTTCATCATGAAATAAATTGATACTTGTGAGGTACTTGTTTCTCTCAGAGTTTCTGTACAAGAGAATGAAATTAGGAAGTGATGTAGATTACAAATTAAACATGGCTTGAGTCAGAGTGTGTGTTTAGCTGCTCTAACAACTAACCAGAGAGGATTCAGATACTGATTCTAGAAAAAATACACAAATTAGATTTTAATGCATGAACACAACATCAAGGCATTTCTTTTACAAACTGATTTATTTCAAAATAAATTTAG
The DNA here is from genome assembly GCF_949357685.1 of Gobio gobio. Lineage (NCBI taxonomy): Eukaryota > Metazoa > Chordata > Actinopteri > Cypriniformes > Gobionidae > Gobio > Gobio gobio. Next base: position 81,618,557 of record NC_137097.1, read on the forward strand.
AAAAAAAGTGTAATTTATCAAATTTTTAAATATAACTCTGATTGTGTTCATCAGAAATAAGAAAGTCATACACACCTAGGATGGCTTGCGGGTGAGTAAATCATGGGCTATTTTTCATTTTTGGGTGAACTATCCCTTTAGGCCCAGGTAAGCCCGTGCATTAATGCGGCCCTGTCTACATTGCATTGAGCAACAAACGGTGCAGTTACTAACATAAAATTGGTTCCCAGAGATAACTGGAACGAGCAGTTTCGGTTTCTGACAGCTGTGGGAGAAAACTATTTTTTTCTCTGAATACTGAAGCCTGATTTGTTCATGACAAATGGCTCTCCAGCCCACCAAAACAGGCGGGGCAGACTGCATATTTAGGTTGCGTTGAAAGCCATTGTTGTCAGACTTTTTTGACTGAGGAATGGCAGCGTTGACTTGTGCAAAGGCACAGTAGCACGGCACGCTATCTCAGGGAACCGAGGATATGTTAGTAACCGGAACATTCCCTTTTAATACAGTTCACAGGCATTGCGTCAGTTTCTGACACTTTTGGGGAATGCAATTCAATTGCACCATGTCACTAAGGCATTTTCCATAAATAAAAAACAAAAAAACAAAAATAAGAATCAATATAGACTGTGAAAAAGCTGCACGTTCCATTCGGGCTCATTATCATCAGCATTTCTGTCTTATAAAAGTTGTTCTTGGCCTTCAGTTGTCCAATCCTGTTCTCGGGTTCAAACTTAACTCTACAGGATGGTAGATCTCCAGGAACAGGATTGGGCAGCCCTGAGATATGGTGTGAATCCTGTATTATCAATCAATTTAACTCACCATTGTTACTTTGAAAGAAAAACACTTGTCAAGTAAGGCTGACAAGACACTTTATTAAACAACTCTTTCAAATAAAGTTCAAATTCTAGGGAAGAGAGGATTCAGTGAAACTCATAACAGTGAAAGTTCTTTAAATGGTACCTTCTGTAGAAGTTTCTGGAGTGTTTATAGTGGAGTTTGTGGTCTGGACTGGAATCACTGGTGTTGTTGAATCAGCTTGAGCTGTAAAGGATGAATGTCAGTTCAGATGATTCATACTGTATACTGGTACTGATTCTACTAAAACTGATGATTGAGAAGAAAACAGTTTCTGAGAGCCACTGCAGAGCACTGATGTGAGGAAGACTGTGATGATGTAGGGGAGAGCGGGGCACAACCTAATGCTTTTTGACTGTCTCAGTTTGTGTAAATCCACTTGGGAATTTCCCACATGTCTAGTACAATTAATTTATGTGGTCTTGATTTACCCCGAAAGAATGGAAGTGAAATGTAACAACATGCCCCATAGGTGGGGTACATTGTAACATGTGAGGGACACATTGTAACATGACCAAATGACAGCTTAAAATGTTACCTGATATAATAAAAAATATATAATAAAACTAAATAAAATAAGACAAACTAAAATATTTTGTCAATAAAATACAATTATAAATACAGATAGCGAAGCGGTCCAATCAGCACACAGTTGCCACTTTCTCTTTAGTTTTGTGCAGTTGAAGCCACTGTTGCCACACATTTTCAGGGGAAGTTGCTAAAGGCAGATCGAGTTGTTGCTAAAAGTTGCTAAATGACGTTGTGATGTCATTATGAAATTGCAAGGCAAATCTACGCCAGTATGTAATGCGTAGATATTATTTGAAATGCTAATTTAGAATTTTTTAAAAAATAAATTAAAGTTAGTTCATATGTATATGTACGGAGGCCCAACATGACGTGTAAGAAGAAGAAAAAAAGTAAATTGTGAAAAAAATTTACTAATTTGTTCTCTCGATTTATAAATCGTGCGCATGATTTAGCCAACACGTTTTTTCCTGCCTGTCATATGCAGGGCTCTGTAAATATGCTACCTATATTATCTTCCGGTTTTTACAGCGATTTCCACATTTCCACAGTGATCTTATGGAATTATGAATGAACCGCTCGGCCTATTGAGCTAGCTGTGTGTTGTTTGGATTAGAGTCACTTTCTAGAAGTTGCTAAAAGTTGCCACATAAATTAAAAAAATTGCTAAATTTGTTGCTAGGTGCTTTTAGAAAAAAAAAATGTCTAAGGTAGTGTGAAAAGTTAGTTCAGATGATTCTTACTGTATACTGGTACTGACTCTACTAAAACTGATGATTGAGAAGAAAACAGTTTCTGAGAGCCACTGCAGAGCACTGATGTGAGGAAGACTGTGATGATGTACCTGGAGTTTCTGGAGTGTTTATAGTGGGGTTTGTGATGTGGACTGGAATCACTGGTGTTGTTGAATCAGCTTGAGCTGTAAAGGATGAATGTTAGTTCAGATGCATCATAATTATATTTTTACTTTGATCATCACATTACATTAAAGTTTTTTTTTAATTTCTTCATTATTTCCAGCAGCACTTTCTGAACTGTTACAACTTCACTGCAGTTCATTAGTTTGAAGCGAAGCTTTGAGTTAGTCTTCTGTCAGAGTCAAAGAAGCTTTTGTGCCCTCAGTTTGTTCTGGTTCAGTGACACTAATAGTCCTTAGTGTTACTGACATTATGAGGGTCTTCTGAAACTGATTCATGAGAGTGTTTTCTCACCTGAACTCTTGACAGTGGATGTGACTGAGCTCTTGAGTTGTTTTCTCTGAGTAACTTCACATCTCCACTCTCTGTTGAGATCTTCATTCAGGAGTGTTGTAGTCAGAGAGATGATACAGCGATCTGGAGCTGATATCTGATATCTGGAGTCTGTCTGAAGATTAACACCAGCCTGATTCACCCACAACAGCTCAATTCCCTCAGAACGGACCAAATCATCACAGGAGGATCCATCATATGAATACAACTGACAGGAGAGAGTCACAGAGCGGCCTGGACTGATCTCAGTCTGTGAGGAGGAGGAGGATGATGATGATGATGATGAGGATGAGGATGATGATGATGATGATGATGGAGACACTGAAACACAACACAAGACACAAATCACAGACTCTTCAATCATCATCTGAGAGATTAAAGGGAGAATCTGCCCTTTTTAAATTGACCATATAATCATAAACTCACTGTGAAGAACATGCAGATAAACACATGCATCAGTTCCTTGTTGTTTGTCATTCACATATTGTCTGCAGATGTATAATCCATGATC